>NC_060140.1:114376781-114720115 GCF_021461385.2 Schistocerca piceifrons | reverse complement strand
AACGGTGGATACACCGGTTCTCACCGAGCGAGGTGGTGCAGTGGTTAGCACACTGGACTCGCATTCAGGAGGACGACGGTTCAATCCCGTCTCCAGCCATCCTGATTTAGGTTTTCCGTGATTTCCCTAAATCGTTTCAGGCAAATGCCGGGATGGTTCCTTTGAAAGGGCACGGCCGATTTCCTTCCCCATCCCTCCCTAACCCGAGCTCGCGCTCCGTCTCTAATGACCTCTTTGTCGGCGGGACGTTAAAACAACACTAACCTAACCTAACCTAACCCCGGTTCTCGCCCGTTGACCGAGTTTAAACACCGTGTGACATCTGCCCTACTCAGATGGATAACCATCCGCGTGCGCCGCCTGATGTTGGCACAGGAGGGTTGATGGCAGAGTGTTTGCTAATCACCAGTCTTTTCACCGTGTCCGTTATTCAATTCCAAATCTCTCCGCGTTATCTCATGAAGCGTGGGCGTGCGAAAATGTTGATGGTGATCCGTCCGTCGGATGGGGACGGTAAGCTTTGTGACCTCCTTGCAGCTATTACAGAGGAGTAGGCTATGCGCCGGCACAGGGTTTCACCCTCGCCCATACTAGGTCTATAAAATATCGATATTCTCTCGAAAAATATCTGTATATACCGCCGGCGATATTTTTCCCGACGATATGTCAGTATCAAAATGACAATATCGAGTGCCGGTATTTTTGCACTATTATTTCGCTAAAAATTTGTTCTTGGCATTGGCATAAATAAAATAAAAAAAAACAGAAGTTGAAGTGTTCGGGAAAAATCTGATATGTGACGAAACAGAACGATGTACCCATCGGACACCTTTTAATGTGCCACTGACTTGCAGTTAGCAATGTTGGCAAAATGGTTATCGCCAAGCGTGAATGTGCATCGTTTTCCTTTCAATTCTTACTGTGAGGGGGATGCGCAGGCAGCTAACTTGTTGATGATGTATAAAATATTTAATAGATCATTACTTAAATATACAGCTGTAAAGCTGGCAGTGTATTTACAATGAGCAGCCGATATTTTTGTAGCCAGATAAATCGATATACATATAATTTATTTATATATATCGAGGGCCAGTAAAATACAGACATCCGAATAGTCGAGATTTTTCAAAAAAATCATAAACAGTGCTTTCACCTACACTTAACAGTTACGCTTATTCAATACACAACGCTCATACTTCGCAAAGGAAAAGTGCGTACAGTTGCGAAGGATACAAAACACCTTTCCAATTCTGCCTTCGAGGTGTCCCTACCGGTCGTGCCGTACGACTTCTTCACTTTACCTTGCTCTTTCATGACGAAAGGGAGACATATTTACTGGGAAGTGCGAACACAGTGTGATCCAGAGCACATAGAATACCCTAGTGTGGCCAATTCCTAAGTACTGCTGCAGCGTGCTTGCAGTCTGCTTGGCCACACGGCAGACATCGGAGGACTCGAGACACGTACTGCTAGGGCCGTAACAGTTCGGTGTAGTCCACACCAAAGAGTAACAGTAGTGCTCAAGTGGGAATCTTCGGAAGAAAGACGGTGCTGTTCACACGAAATCCTGTTGGTTATTTTTAGGGAATTTCTATTCAAAGAAGAGAGTATTCTGCTGCCTACAATGTAGATCTCGTAGAGAGAATAGCACAGTTTAATATGGAAGCCCGAACAATGTACGACACGTAACTGTACTTACGAAAAATGAATTACTGCGCCCAGTCGCATTTGGTGTTCTTCTCACTACACTTTTCGAGATGTTTTACGTGCATCGTAAGGTGTTTATTTCGGTTCGTAGGGCATAGACAGTTTGTATGCCCATTTTTTTGTGGCCAGCTTATAAGTAGGCACAAGCTGACTTAACAAACACGTCTCCCTTACATCCACTATGTGTGAACTATTCTAGATTTCATAGGGAGTGTGTGTTAGGTACGTAAGACTGGAAAAGCGACTTGTGACTACCGCAAGGCAGTGCCATTGGTTACGCTGAAAATGTAGGTTCAATTCAGATAGAATAACACAAATTCAGTATGGTAAAACAATTTATATTGCAGACGATTCTTTCTAGCTGGTCTAAAGGCACTACTTGTTAGCAGTATGAGGTGCGTCTGTGATCAGATTAATCCTTGCGAAATTGAAGTGCGGCGCTATATTCCGCCGGTGCACACACATGTAACTGGATGCAGTAATTTGTATTGCCTGTCGATATTCTTGAGGGTCACGTGGTACCTAACATAAAATTTTTGCATTTAAAGGTCACGAAGATGATTTTTCACATTTTTAGGCTTCCACGATCGCAAGGTCGTTCGACCAGTGAAGGTGTTAAGTTACTGGCGTGGCACTTGATTGAACCACTTTCCCTCAGAGTTCATAAAATCCCGCCGCAGAGTAGAAATGATTTTTGTAGACAACGGCGAAATTCACGTATACATTCATCTTGTTATTTCGGTGTTGTGTGCAGCTGGCGTATTTTTCCAAACCTGCACAGATTAACCAGAAAGATGATTACAGGGTAACGATGGTTTGTTTCAAAGTGAGATTATGTCTTTCACCTGTCTGTAGTCCAATTTGGTACAAAAGCGGTAGAATGTTTCATCTTGAACTCCGCCAGCGAAATAGTCGCGTACTGTGGGAAAACGTGAGCCGGTAGTACTGTGCGTGACTGAGGTACAGTGTCTGATTACAAGATTAGGCTGATGAGAGCGTTCCGGGGACAAATATACTCTACTTTTACGAAAAAAGACCGTCGGCCACCTATATCCATTCATGAGTACTAACGCTAACGGCGGTTACCGTAAATAGAATGTTTCATGTCTGTGGCCGACACACAGTTACTCTTCTTCGGAGAGGGAGGGCTCTCCAGAAGCGAAAAAGATCTCCAAGGGTACTGCCGGCATAATTCCGTACACCATCGAGGGAACAGGTCACCGCGTATGTGACATGACCCTCCCGCACTCTATTGTGGCAGCAAGAGTCTCAACCGCGTTAAAGGATTGCCTCCAGAAGTTAGTGTCGCGTCTCGTGTATCTGCGCACATTACGGTCCGCTCCCTCCGACAAACAACTTAACAAGCCGGACCCCGGCCTACGCTTTCTCCGTATCGCGAACCGAGGCGCAGCCGTGTCTGCCCCGTATCGCGCTACCTTTCAGAACTGCTCCAGGACGACAGTAAACCGCGGCCGCTGTGCCTTTTATCTTAATGCGATGAACTGCCCGAGATTAGGCAGCCGGACTTTATCCTGCCGCAGATAATATGGCCGTTGTTAGTCACACAATGCACACCAGGAGAACGTCGGCGTGCGCCCATAATCTCGTGCACGATCGTGTGCGTGCCAAACAGGAACGTAAAATTCCCGCGCTCCATTAAAAAGCAAGAAAAGGACGGAGCTGTGCAACAGCTAGCGGCGTCCCGGAGGACATCTGTTCCATAAAACCTCAATAAAATGAATGGTCTTCGGCACACAAGTAGCTTGTATTCGCAGTCACACAAAGGCGTTCAGGCCAAACGCACTTTAAGTTTGCTGTATCTTAGGAAATTATTATACAGGCCTGTGGCCGGTGCTACCCAGTGTGTGTGTGTGTGTGTGTGTGTGTGTGTGTGTGTGTGTGTGTGTGTGTTACCCAAGCATAGCACTGGAGTTTACGGGACAATTTGAACCAGACTTGACCGAACTTGAAACGTTTTGACCACGCGAAGTAGTATTGGTATAAGACACCTCCAGCGTTCTTAGGAGAGGGGTGCGGCTGTGAAGGGCCTAACATATAAACATAATCGAAAAAGAACTGTAATAATAAGGACTACAAAGTTTTCAAGGTCGCTAGGTTGTTTGATAAGAATCATGATGACATTTCATTTCTGCGGATATCAATAGTGATAACAGGGCACTACTTGTGCAGTCCAACTGTGAACGCCTGGAAAAGTTTCCACCGAACATGGTTCACATGTGACTTGCTATCACGAAGGAGAAGAAAACCATGTGGTACGAGGTCATGCCTAGCGCTCTTAGCGACTGCTCACCCGGGGGGTGGGGGGTGGTGAGTGGTATGGAAGCATAACTCCGGAAGCCTACATAAATTTTAATCATAGTACACTTATTGATTTCTATTTTGGAAAAAACTAACACCGGGATGCGACATATCTAGCACCGTAAGGAAGGCGATGAGAAAGTGATGATATGAAAGCAACGTGGGGTGGTGAGCTTAGTGATGGTATTTTAATAGACTGGCGGGTCTGTCCTGAGGATTTTGTAATATTTCCACGAAGTAAGTGTTTGCTGTTGCCGCAGAAAAGGGGAGGCCAAATGTTGGATGAAAGGAAACCAATCACAAAAAATTCAGTTTCACTGAGATTTTTTGAAATATCCAGGCGTGAACATTAAAAATTATGCAAGATGGAACAATCACTTGAACATTGGAGCCACACAAGAAAGACATCATGTGTCTGGGGAACGGAAATGACAGCTAGTTTTTCTTTGGAAGTAACTGAGACAAAAAATTATGTAGTCTAAATCAGTAATTTCAGAAATTTGAGGCTAGCTGAAGCCGTATATAGAACTTAAGATCAGTTCGATCGTCACTACGGTGGTAGGCAAATGAATAACAAGTTCTGTTGGAGGGCTACGAAAGAAAGACACAACGATTCAAATTACGTTATATTATATAATAATAATAATAATAATAATAATAATAATAATAATAATAATAATAATAATAATAATATTCTTCTTCTGCTTTAATTTCGACTGATCTGATCCCCTCCTCCACCTTTCTATGCCGTGTGTCAATCTTTCCGCCTCTGCGGAACTATTACACCCAGCATCTGTAAATTATGTTACATATTCTGGTTTGTCTGCTCCTACAGCTTTTCCCCTATGCATGTCGTTCGAGCACCAACGAAATAACTACTAGGAGGAGTAGAAAATATCCGACTTACCTGTCTTCCTCCTCTCAGTGGTAATCCACAGAGTTTCACCTTTTGGTTTTGGCAGTTCTTTAGATAATACTTAATTTCCACTTAATTTTTAGCTTTCTTCAGATTTCAAAGGCATCCAGTTTTCTTCGTATTTGCGTTGTTCTCTTTTCACTTCAATAAAGTGTTTTGCTCTTGACGTGAATTTCCACAAAGTAGTTTCTCATTTCCTTACCAGTACCACTAGAGCCCTTTTATTGAAGAAAGGTGTCTTCATCTTAATGCAAATCTAATTCTGGTTTCTTCCATTCCACATACATGCATTGATAGAAATTGGCGTACTTAAGTAAGCGTGCAGACGTTCCTTCCAGCAGCAGCAGCGTATGTGTATTGAACAAGAAAGGACTGTATAAATGCCGAGGATACTCTCGCCGTTTAGTCTATCTCACAGTAACAGTTTTACTTTGCATGTCTCGTCGTTGGCTTTGACTTCATTACCTTCATCGTTATTAAAAATAAATTACTTGAAAATATTTGCTGTTTGTTCCATAATTTCGTAGCGGACACCCTGGTCACACTTGAGAGGAGGACACAAGGTCTGTACCTTTTCTGCCCCACACAAAGGAACAGCTCACCTTAAATGAGTTCGTAGTAACAGACAGTGCAGATTACGCATGTATAATAGAAATAATGATAACGAAATTAATACATTAGCGCACAGCGTACAGTGAACTTAACGCCAGAGCAACGCCAGTTGCTTTGTCTGCTCCGTAATGGATTGTGGGGCCCCGTAACTCATTGGCAGCTGCAATCTTAATGTTCGCAACCAGCGGATTGTCTTCTTTTTCCGCAGCTTACGTGACTTTCGCCTTCGTAAATACTACCTAGAAATGGACCAGTCTCACGGCTCTCGTGGTAGGCCATGCTGTGCCTGTCACAAGCAAGAGTAAGAGGGTAGTGACGAAGAAATAACATGTTCCAGCTGGCACAGCTGCTATTACATTGTGTAAGGGCTTGTTAAGAGTTGCAGGAAAGACTGCAGTGGATGAATGGTGAATTAATCGAGGCGATCACCAATACACATCACATAGCAGAAGCAGCAGCCCTGTGTGTGGGTTGGTAAGCAGTGAAGCTTCACCCTCCCGGAAGGCAGCCACAGTAGCCAGAAATCAAGGATACTGGTTCTTCAACTTTGATGCTACCTGCAGGTGTGCTTGGGATGGCTGTAACGGCTGCGGTGCAGCTGTATGAAGCGCATCTGGAAATTGGCATTTTATCCTTTCTTTGTACGTAGTATCAAATTAACCTTGGGGTTAATGACTGTAGCTGCAAATACTACCGCCGCGTGAAAAATAACTTCTCACAATTAACTGGCTGCCATCTGCTATCATGCCAGAGAGAGGACAAACTAAAGAACTGTTGCATTCGTACCAAGATGACAGCTTCATTTTTAACGCTTCAGTCAATAGCAGCAACAGTTCCGATCTCTGTTGTGCACATGTGTGTGTCTCTGTTAAGAAGTAGCTAGAAGTGGCTAGAATCATATGCATAGTTTAGAATGTGCATAAAGTGACATGTCACATAACTGGGTCGTAGTTTTTCGTGAATTTATTTATTTAGCGTATGGCGCTACACACATAGTTTACATTTACTACATTATGAAACTATATGGTAAAATACACTATAAACACATAAGTGAAGGATACATATTCAGATAAAATATAATACATAAACACAATAAAAAGTAACATCACAGCTGATATTTTGTGTTACCCAAGTCTTCAAATTCTGACGTACAAATTGGCGATCCATTCGAGGCAGGGCGGCGAGGCGTTGGAGAAGTCAGCCCGACTACCCTGGTAGGCTCTTAATTCACAGTCCTGGGCATGTGCTGTATTGTTTGATTAGGTGCCACACAGTGACAGCTAGGGCTGGGGAGCTTTCTCCACTTGTGTGTTTAGGCTTTTCCATAGCTGTCGTGGAAGTTCAAAGCCCATAGGTTTCTCTGATGGACAGATAAGTTCACGGTTGTCAGGGGAGACACTATCACTCCAGCTCTCGTGCCATTTTGTATCCATGCTGAAGTTGGCAGCTGACAGTTGTTGGGCCAGTCTTCAAGGGGGATTTCTGGAGCGGAGTCGTGTTGTTTCCAAAGTTGGGACATCTTCGTGGATAGGAAGTAGGGGGCTATTTTTTGTGTATTACTTCATCAGAGCTTCCTGTCTTCGCAGGTAGGGTGGAGCTATATGACTAAGTGTTAGAAGCCAATATAGTGGGGTAGTCTTTATGCATCCAGTTATGGTTCTCATAGCAGCGTTGAGCTGGGTGTCCACCTTGTTTACATGCTTGGTGGTTAACCACGCTGGTGCACAGTACTCGGCTGCAGAGTACACTAAGGCTAGTGCAGAGGTTCGTAGTGTGTCTGCTGCTGCTCCCCAGTTAGTGCTGCAGAGCCTCTGAATGAGGCTGTTCCGTGAGCTTATTTTATTGGATACCTTTTCCAGGTGTCTTTTGAAGGATAATGTCCAATCTAGAGTGACCCTCAGGTACTTTGGATATGGCTGATATCGTAGTTGACTGTTATTCATATGAACCCTCAGCTCATATCCCGCCATTTTGTTGCTCAAATGAAAGCAGCTGACTTCAGCCTTGGTGGGATTTGGTATTAGCCTCCATTTGGTGAAATACCCATGCATTTTGTTTAGGTCAGTTGTGAGGATGTTTTCAGTGTCTTCAAACTGCTTGCTTTGGATAGCTAGGGCCGTGAAAAAATGTTGTTTTATCGAGCTGATGCGTTAGTGCAGTTCAGCGGCGTAGTTCTCGCCGTTCAGCCGCAGACTGTACAGGTGAAGTCGCGCTGTGTTTCTGGGAACGGCACGCGCTGGCGTGGAGGCAGAATAACGACAAGGCGCGCTGCAAATTCTCGCACGCGCAGACACCGCGGCCGTGCATAACTCGGCCGCGCCGATACGTGTTATCGGCGACAAGCAGTCGGGACGCAGCATATGCATGCACCTCTTCCGCAAGTGTTGCGGCGGCGGATAAGCTGCTTACCATGTCTCAGACGTAAAAACCTTAGACTAGACTTGCAACATTCCACTTCCTACATTCACTTCACGATATGACCATGGCGGGGAACTCCGAGAAATTATAACTTACACGTAAAATATACGCACAGTTTCATTTGCTAATAGCGTAAAGCCGCCCCCTACCCCCGTGTTTGAAAGAAATTTCGACGGCGGAAAATTTGTCATGTGCAGAAGTTGTTTGTATTGATGTTTCGCCGCATATGTTTAATGGAAAAGAATTTTTTGTAAAGTCTCTCACTGTATAGTGAGTGTCCACGGCTATGGAAATTACGATCAAAGACAAAAATAAGACAACACCGGCAATGAGCAGAATAGCAGAAGTGTCACATCTTTCCCAACCATACACACGGTGCATAGCGGTAAATTGCTGATTTGGGTTGTTGTTTGCTGTTGTGGTATTCAGTCCGAGACTGGTTTGATGAAGCTCTCCATGCTACTCTATCCTGTGCAAGCTTTTTCCATCTCCCAGTACCTACTGCAACCTACGTCCTTCTGAATCTGCTTAGCGTATTCATCTCTTGGTCTCCCTCTACAATTTTTACTCTCCACGCTGCCCTCCAATACTAAATTGGTGATCCCTTGATGCCTCAGAACATGTCCTACCAACCGATCCCTTCTTCTTGTCAAGTTGTGGCACAAACTCCTCTTCTCCCCAATTCTATTCAGTACCACCTCATTAGTTATGTGATGTATCTAGTCTTCACCATTCTTCAGTAGCACCACATTTCGAAAGCTTATATTCTCTTCTTGTCCAAATTATTTATCGTCCATGTTTCACTTCCATACATGGCTACACTCCATACAAATACTTTCAGAAACGACTTCCTGACACTTAAATCCATACTCTTTGTTAACAAATTTCCCTTCTTCAGAAACGCTTTCCTTGCCGTTGCCAGTCTACATTTTATATCCTCTCTACTTCGATCATTAGTTATTTTGCTCCCCAAATAGCAAAAATCTTTTACTACTTTAAGTGTCTCATTTCCTAATCTAATTCCCTCAGAATCACCCGATTTAATTCGACTACATTCTGTTATCCTCGTTTTACCTTCACAGTCCACATACTGCCGCATTCTCTTTCCGAAATTCTCATGCACCCTTTTAACCATGTCTTCTGGTATTCTTGCAATTTCAGCCTCAGTATCGTTCTGTAGGTCTTCAGGGTGTTGCGACGGTTGCAAATACACTTTTGAGTTCAGGTAACTCCAAAGAAGAAAATCGCATGGCGCTAAGTACGGTGATCTGTACGGGCTAGTTGAAATCCCATATCCGAGATAGAAGCCTTCCAGGAAACGTTTGCCTCAAAAAATTCGTGGTAACGCCCACTGTGTGTGCAGTGGCACCGTCTTGTTGAAACCAGGTATCCTGTAACTGCATTGCCTCCAAAGCCGGTAGGAAAAACTCTTGCAGCATAGTTACGTAACGATCCGAATTGGCAGTTACAGCACGGCGATTTTCCTGTAAAAAGTGAGGTCCAGTAATGCCTACTTGTGATATGGCGCACCCCACAGTGAAGCGGTCTGAGTGCAGGGGTCTCTGGTGAATCTGCCTCGGGTTCGTCTCGCTCCAGTACTGCATACTGCGTTTGTTTACACACCCACTGAGCTGAAAATGTCTCTCATCAGAAAATAACACATTTGCGTCACTGGGTATGATTGCAAGCATGTCTTCTCAAGATGTTCTTTGTGTTGCATAATCCGGTACTGACAATTGCTAGACCACGCACTTTTTATGCGGTTGAAAATTCAGTTAATTATGGAGAATGCGGTGGAAAGAACGTCGTGAAATGAAATGTCAAGAGCAAGTGCATGTTTCCGAGGTGAGCGTTTCGGAGATTGCAGTACTGCTGCTCTGACCCGTTCGACATTTTGTGGTGTTGTAACGCTTCTCACAGGTCCTCTTCGTACAGGTAACACATCCCCAATTGTGCTAAATACAATTACTCAATTTAAAATTGATTGCCGTCTGGCAACACATCCGCGTGAAGGTACTTCAAATCGCAACCGAGAAGCACTCTGCACTGCAATGGTCGAGTGGGAATTCGAGAAATACACTTCAACACAAAGTGAGCGCACCTCACGTGTCCACTGCATTATCGCAAGTGAACAACAATTGAATACAAACCTCCGGTCGGTCGCTATAAACCACGTCCACTCTCCCCTCATTTTGACCAACAGTGCCGCCACAACGTGTATTCTAAAAAAGTAATTTACCGCGCTCCACCCTGTATTACGCAGGAAGGTACGCATAACATACAAGCGGGAGTGCAATTAAAGAAAAAATAGAAACTCCCGATTTTTCCATGGCCATATGAACTGTCATTAGAGGGCCAAGTAGACCAGAACAAATTTCACATGTGTTGTCAGAGCGAAGTAAATCTAAACAAGTGGTTATAAGTTTCACTGTCTATTAGGAGGAAGTTGGCGTAAATATCAGTTTCCAAGTGTAATATTTCCTTTGACAGGTTTTTATATATATATATATATATATAATGTGTGTGTGTGTGTGTATTTATTTCATTTTAAACCATTCCCTGCGTAAGCTTCTGCTTCTTCTTCTTCTTCTTCTTCTTCTTCTCCTTCTCCTCGTGAGACACAATGCCAAAGCCAGTGTTCGGAATTGTTTACCTGCATTTGTGGTCATTCCCACTACCGTCAAAATACAGCACATACGAACAACGCCTGCTTCAAAAGTGAGTTAAAGTGACCAACTTCTTGGGACTTGTACAAGCTTGTTTGGCAAATTCGTGGATGGTTAGGAGCGTATCTGACAAAAAAAGTCTGATCGTGTTCTTGACGAAGGGGGAAGGGTGGGAGCGGTTGGCAGTGGCGCTATGTGTACCCTTAGCCACACACCAAAAAGTGGCTTAGCGAGGAGATGCAGATATAACGTCTGGCATTATCTACTCGGAATGCGGTTATTATGGGAACAAGTAACTGGCTAAAAATTCGGTAAATTCCTCTTGTCGGCGTGAAACATAATAGGTCGCAATGTTATTGTCCTGTTCTGTCTCCTTTACTGCGCGAACCCTCTCTCGCAAAACGATCTCAAGTTACCAGAAATGAAGCAGGGCAGTTCCTTCACACAGCAGTTAGAATGAGAAGGTACATACACGTGCTGGAAGTATATTGGAGTCTTATCATTTGGGAGAACATAGTTGTTAAAATGTATCCTACGAAAAAAAATCAATGTTTTCTGTCTTTTACTCTCCTACAACAATTGGTGTAAGCAACATTTCTGTGATAATGTTGCCTCCTACACAGACTTTGCCTTGTAATTGTACTGTACTAATTCGATTGTCTAGCGCCCATCGTAAGCGCAATACGTGTCTTAGGAGGATCCCTCATGGTAACTAAACATGCTGAATTTCCAGAGCACTAACCCAGTTTCGCCTCCATACTTTTGACTATAAAATAAAATTACCTTGAATATTCAGCAAGCTATTCACAGTTCACTGTTAATGTTTTATTTATAGCTTCTGCTTTTCTCCGTTCTATTACAGCAATAAGTGAGTCATAGCGCTAGAGAAACTAGACTGTAGACGTTGCATTTCATGTCTGCATGACGTTTCCTGTAAAGAGACTTTTTAGAAAGCTGACGCGAAGGCATAAAAATCATGGGTACCTTGAAGCACGGTGTAGTTGAGAAAGGCAGGAAAAAAAATAGTAGAAAGGAAAGTTATCGCAGGCTTAGTCTGGTTCAGTCTATATTTAACACACTGTATTCAGTCATTCTTCAGTTTGGAAGTTTTGATTGTCTTGCCGCAAGTATTAATGTACAAAAATATCACCTAATTTGACCTTGCAGCGACCACCTTGTTGACAAATAAACTTTCGATTAATAAATTATGTATGGTCCAAGTGATAAACCATTTTTTAATGGGATTCTCACCAAGATTTCACCGGAACACTGAATACAATGGCACTGTCATTAAAACTTTGTACTTCTATCAAGGAGCGTAGTTCAGAATCCGGTTAACAACAGTGACCTAAATTTTTCTTGGTTCCCTGAAACTATTTCTCTTAAACCATGGTACGCAAAACAACTACTTATTCCTTCCCCTATCGTCATAAAACTGATGTCTTCCTGGAATGGTACGCCAGGGCACGACAGACAGAAAATTAATTTGCACCAAGTTTCGTTTGTAAGCGCCTGAATTGCAGTTTAAGCGCCGACCGCATGCAGAGTTAAAAACTTTGGTGCATCGGTTGAAAGTTCGAATTGTTCACCGACACACATGTGCGTGGTGTACCTGACAGTGCGGAGAGAGGCATCAGATGAGCTGGCACGGCTGGCTCGTACTTGTTCGTGGGCAGAGCGCATGCGTAATGAACGTCCTATTGAGACGTCAGCGGCCGATAGTCGCGGTGGCGGACATGTGGTGGGCTACGTACGTCATCGCCGACAGCCGCCAGACAGATTGCCGCTCGCAACGCCGATGACAAATCCGACCTCCAGCGGCCCGGCGTGGCGTCTCCAGTCTTCCAGCTGCGCCTCGGCGCTCGAGGCCGTCGATATTGGACGTTTTTATTGATGCGAGTCTCTCTTCAGGCTGCCGTACGATCTGTCAGCGTCAGTAACAAAGCATTAATATTGCTGCACAGCATATGTAGCTCTCGTAAAACACAATAAACCGCATCCAAACATTAGATTTCCGTGACAGTCAATAATACCATAAGCCATATCGATGTTGAGCTCTCTCGGCTCACTCACAGATACACATGTAGTGCAGAGGCATTGGACATGTTTCTCTGGCCACTCGTAGTTTTCAGCTAAATAAAGAGGGAAAGGAGTTAGGTGAAATCGCGAGAAATGACGGTAGCAATGTAGAAGTGTGTCGATAATGTTGGTTCTTATTTGCAGTGCGCATCTCAAAGAAGCAGGGACTTGGTAACCTCGTAAAATATCGTTGTGTTCTCGGTCTTCCTAATTCGATGCAAGATACAAACGCCAGCCCGTCTATTCATACACCGAGGTGACTATTCTCACGGGATAGTGATAGGTACATATACTGATGGCGGTAGTATGGCGTATACAAGGTGCAAAAGGGCAGTGCATTGGGCGAGCTGTCATTTGTACGCAATCAGTTCATGTGAAAAGGTCTCCGACGTGATTATGGCCACACTACGGGAATTAACAGACTTCGAAAGCGGAATGATGGCTGGAGCTGGACGCATGGAACATTCCTTATGGGAAATCATTAGGGAAGTCAGTATTCCGAGATCCACAGTGTCAAGAGCGTGCCGAAAATGCCGAATTTCACGCGTTACCTCTCACCACGGACAATGCAGTCATCGACGGCCTTCACTTAACGCTCTAGAGCAGCGGCGTTTGCGTAGAGCTGTCACTGCTAACAGGCAAGCAACATTGCGTGAAATAACCGCAGCAATCAATGTGGGATGTACGACGAACGTGTCCGTTCGAATAGTGCTGCGTAATTGGGGGTTAATTGACTATGGCAGCAGACGACCGATGGGGGTGCCTTGTTAACATCACGACATCGCCTCTCCTATGCGACTGGAAAACCGCCGCCTGGTTAGATGAGTCTGGATTTCAGTTGGTAAGAGCTAATGGTGTGGCTCCAATGTGGTGCAAACGCCGCGAAGCTATGGACCCAGGTTGTCAAGGAGGCACAGTACAAGCTGGTGATGTCTCAGTATTGGTGTGGGCTGTGTTTACATGGATTGGACTGGGTCTTGTGGTCCAACTGAACCTATCATTGACTGCAAATGGTTATGTTCGTCCACTTGGAGACCATTTGCAGCCATTCATGGACGTCTCGGTCCCAAACAACGATGGAATCTTTATGGATGACAGTTCTCCATGTTACCAGGACACAATTGTTTGCGATTGGTTTGAAGAACATTCTGGACAATTCGAGCGAATAGTTTTGGCCACTCAGATTACCAGACACGAATCACATGGAACATTTATGGGACTAGTCGAGAGGTCAATTTGTGCACAAAATCCTGCACCGGCAACACTTCCGCAATTGCGGAGGGCTGTAGAGGCAGCATAACTGGTGGTGGTGGTGGTGGTGGTGGTGGTGGTGAGTTCCTGTCGAACCAAACTGGTGAGATCATCGGTCACACTACGTAATCTAACTGTAACTAACCCACGCTAAGGACAGCACACGCACCGATGCGCGTTGGAAGATTCAAACCTCCGACGGGGGGAGCCGTGCAACCGTGGCAAGGCGCCCGAGACCGTGCGGCTACCCCGCGCGGCCCTACTCGATATGTCTGCAGGGAATCTCGAACGACTTGTTGAGTCCATGCTGCGTCGAGTTGCTGCACTATGGCGGGCAAAAGGAAGTGCGACACGATATTGTGAGGTATCCTATGACTGTCGTCACGTCAGTGCATGTCCCTTCACTGGAGCTGTCCATTGCAAGTAATCATTAGGAATGCACCTCTGCATTTGTGATGCCAGTTTTGAGAATTACCACAATTCCTCTCGGTCTTCAAGCGGTGAAAAGAGGATCAGGTAATGACACACGGATAACGGTGTTTCTGCATGTTTCTATCGCAATTGAGGATAAAGTAGAGCTCAAAACATTTGTAGTGTTAGACCGCTCACATAATTTTAAGATCGTCATTGGTACGATATTTTGTGTGCACTATCGTTTACAGTTACGCTGTTTGTCTCGTCTGCTGGATAAAAGCATTCGGAGTATTTGTGCGCTGGGAATATGGTTTGGATTTATTGCCCCATCCAGATATTCTCATTAAATTTTTAACTGTCTGATATTTCGGCGGCTATTTGTAATTCCAGTTTCTTGCAGTGTTAGATTGAAGTCAGCTCGAAGAAATGCGTGTATCATGAGACGGCACTGCGAACGAACTCTTTTTTTAAAGTGCATTTCTGTAGACTGATGCCGGATGGTGTCGTACGTATATGCGATTTGACGATATATACCGGGTGATCGAAAAGTCAGTATAAATTTGAAAACTGAATAAATCACGGAATAATGTAGATAGAGACGTACAAATTGACACACATGCTTGGATAGACAGGGGTTTTTATTAGAACAAGAAAAATAATAATACAAACGTTCAAAAAATGTCCGACAGATGGCGCTTCATCTGATCAGAATAGCAATAATTAGCATAACAAAGTAAGACAAAGCAAAGATGATGTTCTTTACGGGAAATGCTCAATATGTCAATCATTCCTCAACAATAGCTGTAGTCGAGGAATAATGTTGTGAACAGCACTGTAAAGCATGTCCGGAGTTATGGTGAGGCATTGGCGTCGGATATTGTTTTTCAGCATCCCTAGAGATGTCGGTCGATCACGATACACTTGCGACTTCAGGTAACCCCAAAGCCAATAATCGCACGGGCTGAGGTCTGGGGACCTGGGAGGCCAAGCATGATGAAAGTGGCGGCTGAGCACACGATCACCACCAGACGACGCGCGCATGAGATCTTTCACGCGTCTAGCAATATTTGTTTGTTTGTTTTTCCTAATAAAACCCCATGTCATTCCTAGCATGTGTGTCAATTTTTACCTCTCTATCTACATTTTCCGCGGTTTATTAAGTTTTCAAATTTATATTGACTTTTTGATCACCCGGTACTAGTTCTAGTAAGGGCAGGAAATACACGAAGAATAAGCAGTACTCCGGCAGTGACTAGTAATACTGTTGCATGGCGGCATACGGCAGACAGCGCGGCGCGGGTCTACACAAGAGACAAGAAGGGCCGACTCGTGGCCAACAAATGTTTACCGATCCTTCAGTGTCATTGCTGTTGACTGACCCAGAGCAAGCAACTAACTTAATCACAGTTGTGACACAGCCCGTTAGAAATATCACGTTCAGCGCGCCCTGTCTACATGCTGCGGTCGGTTAGGGGCGCTACTCAGTTGCTGCTGGAGTACTGATTATTCTCCTATTTTCTTACTCCCCTAGCTAATACATATCGTAACACTGCGTACTGCATATTGCACTACAACACTTAGAGAACGCGCTGTAGAATGCACATGTAAAGTTACAATTTAAAAATGTTTCGTTCGCTGCTGGTACGGCCTGAAACACGCGATGGGCAAGCAGTATTCGTTTGCGCTGAGTCCATCCACACAGTGAAAAAAATAATAATGCTATGATATGAGCATTCTTCATTCTGTTTCCCAGACTTTAGTCTACCACAATTTTGATTTTAGGCCGCCGTAGATTGGCAACCTATGCAGATTTTTATTGAATCGGGCGACGATTGATCCGGTCCAGGTTTTTTTTTCCAGGTTTTTTTCCGAACCGTGTTTCTTATATCGTGGCAACGGATAAAACTTCCACGAAACAGCAGTGAGACCATTAATAACATGTTTGTCTACCTTCTTACAAAATTTGAACTGATTCGCACAAGTTTGAGACGAGCGTAAAATATTCACAAATCGTGTTTTTGCACATAAAATCTGATTGAAGCTAGATTTTTGAAAGCGCGTATTGAAGTTTATCGTAAGTATGCGTTTTTTTATTCACTTTGAACCAGGTCCGCGCATTGAATTCACGTTAAAATGGATGTTATGTGCTACATTTACCTGGTTTAACGTCGTATCTCGACAACGGATAAAGGTTATTGGAAAAAAATATGGTTTTCGAGTTTCCCCATTTCTTATCCCCCTCGTGATTCGTACAGGTTTAAAATATGGAAGTGGCACTCTTCAGAAGCCCCCCAGATTTATTTATTTATTAGTTTGCTGCATTAGCTGAGCAATTATTTCAGACCAATTAAAATCTTTTTCAGAAGAAATTAATCGATTCGCACGACCTTTCTGGGCGGTTTTTTCGTTCAAACCTTGATTAGTATACTGTAACATAGGTACAGTACGACACACGTTCGAATAGCTAAAGAAATTACCTCTGGTCCGAGCTAAACGAAAAACTTTTTACCCCACATTCATTGTTCAAATAGGAACCGTGAAGCCCCCACCCCCTTTCCCACCACAACACCGTGATTATGCACGTGGCCTGCGCACACACACACACACACACACACACACACGCACACGCACACGCACACGCACACACTTGTTACAGCGCCTACGCAGCCGGCCGAAGTGGCCGTGCGGTTAAAGGCGCTGCAAGACGGCTACGGTCGCAGGTTCGAATCCTGCCTCGGGCATGGATGTTTGTGATGTCCTTAGGTTAGTTAGGCTTAACTAGTTCTAAGTTCTAGTGGAGTAATGACCTCAGCAGTTGAGTCCCATAGTGCTCAGAGCCATTTGAACCATTTTTGAACAGCGCCTCCGTGCTATAGCCATAAAAGTGTACGTGTTACGTCTGACGGTTGTTGGATTACTGTGAATGGTGTGTTTTATGTTTTGCTTATTGTATAATACAGACTTCTTCAGTGCTGTGACGGGGTTTTCACAGAAACAAGAGTGACTGCTGTAACAAGGCGTGTAAATCATAATTACATTATTTCTCTGTAACGAGCTACCGGAGACCGTGAGCCCCGAATACCAAAATACTCAGAAAGGTATCCCTGAAGAACGTCTGATAATTTGTCAGTGGAGTCCTGGTTTACCCTATATTTTCACGTTATCTATAGTTTCCCTAAATAACTCAACACAGCCGCGCGGAGTGGCCGCGCGGTTTGAGGCGTCATGTCACGGACTGCGCGGCCCCTCCCGCTGGAGGTTCGAGTCCTCCCTCGGGCATGGGTGTGTGTTGTTCTTAGCATAAGTTAAAGTAGTGTTTAAGTCGAGGGACCGATGACCTAAGCAGTTTGGTCCCTTAGGAATCCACACACATTTGAACTTCTTTTTTTTTTTTAACTCGGCGCAAGTTACAGAATGATCATGGGTGTTTCCATTCGCACTGTGTCTGTTATGCCCTCATTTTCGACGTGATAGTCAGCCGCTAACCTTCCTTTCAAGATACACTGTATCTCAGCGTTGTTTAAGGCGGCAAATGTTGGCATAATTAAGGGAGTAAAACTGAGCAACCCTAGGCGGAAAGAATTAGTTCCCTGCCAAACGGTTGACAAACTCTAGCTCTTTTTGTATCGACGAATTCTATGATCCTCAGCTAAATGTTTTCCACTGTGTGGTTAGGAAACAGTCGCTGGCGCCTCAGCCCATACCCTTGAAGTCGTGAGGACTTGTTATGACAATTCGGCGAGCGTGTTTGGCAAGTTAGAGTGGACTGCTTTATGACGCGGCCAGAACCGCAGGGTCTTCTGATGCAACAGGCCGTGTCGCGCTGTTCGTCCTCGCGTCTCTGACTGTGATTGGTCATTAAAACGGAACAGCTCTTTGGTAGCGTTCAACGCGTCACCTGGACGCTGAAAACGTGAATTGTTCGTCGGCTTGTTTGAGTTCACGAGAACATTACTGTGGACGTAACCAGCGTAGGTGTTAAGAGATATACGTGACAAAGTCGCTGCGTATCACCCAACCTGTCTCAACCAAAGTCGCTGCGTATCACCCAACCTGTCTCAACCAAAGTCGCTGCGTATCACCCAACCTGTCTCAACCAAAGTCGCTGCGTATCACCCAACCTGTCTCAACCAAAGTCGCTGCGTATCACCCAACCTGTCTCAACCAAAGTCGCTGCGTATCACCCAACCTGTGTCAACCAACGTCGCTGCGTATCACCCAACCTGTCTCAAGACCTTGAGTAGCAAAATTAGAGTTTAATCGGAATAACCTCCTTCAACGATGTCTAGTCTCAAAATAGTTTCATGTTTAGACCCCAAGAAACTGAATTGAGTGTTTACTATGAAGGGCTACGGAGGACATTACGCGCTTGTTAGTTGGCTATATTTTTCACTAACGGGCTTTACACATATTTTAAAAGCTCTGAATTGTGTGGTCTTCGGAAAACAACGGCGATAGTTTGAAAATTTGGTAAGGCAGTTTCCCCAGAATAATCTCTTACACTTCCTGAGACACGCCCTTCGGGACTATTTACACACAATTTGAACAGAAATAACATTCTCAGTGGTTTTCAATGAATGAGTGTTGTGCTTCAGGCATTGCTCTGTGCTGGTAGGGTGTCGGCGTGTGTACGCTAGTATTCAGCATTGAAGTAAGTCGCTATAAATGTAAAAAATATTTCCACATTCATGTGCATTCATAGTGGTTAAGAAACAGTATTTGAAACTAGTTGCAGAACTAACGAAGCCTGACAGCGAAGTCACATTCTGTTATTTAGTCAGTAATACACCCTCTGATTACGTGTTCAGGAAAGGCCATTCATATGAAGCACAGTATGCGTTTTGAATCCACGATCTCTTGCCAATAGTAGAGGTGAGTGAACACACAAATTCAGTCTCTTACTGTATTTCCTAAGCCCTCGGATATAGCACTATAACCAGGATCAGATTATACAGAGTATCTTCACAAATGTGTGATTCGCCCTAAGAATTTTTAACTAATAGAACCTAGTAGCTTTTACAGGATGCTCCATGTTACATAGAAAATAAGTAACATTCTCTGTGCCACAAGGTTCAAATGGCCCTGAGCACTATGGGACTTAACTGCTGAGGTCATCAGTCCCCTAGGACTTATAACTACTGAAACCTAACTAACGTAAGGACATCACACACATCCATGCCCGAGGCAGGATTCGGTCGCGCGGTTCCAGACTGTAGCGCCTAGAACCGCTCCGTCACCACGGCCGGCTGTGCCACAAGGGAATGTAAATAGGACGCTGTGCCGAACGGAGGTGTTAGTATTAGGTTCAGATACTTTTTTATCTTTTATTATGACAGCGAGATTTGAAACTATCGTACAGATCTGAATGTGAATAGACATAGACGTTGTATAGCATGCATGTCGCAAAACTGTTGTCAGTCAGATCTTAACAGTGCAGAAAGCAACCGCAACCAGGCTCCGTAGAACACGGACGGGGCGAATTTGAACATTACTACTTAAGCAAATGCATCTATTGGAGCAACATTTACAGGTTTTTGTTCTTTTTGTCATTGTTTAACGAACTTGGTTGAGCGCCGTCTCTGATATTGACTGGTAGAAACCTCATGGAACAAATCCTATTGGAAAGTTGGGCACCTTATCCGAAGAAGCAGGACATGCCTCAAAAATTATATTGTGAAAAATAATTTTAAGATTCGAAAGATGTCATTTTAAAGAAATTTTCACTTGACGGAATATTGGATATTAGATGTTAATGAGCGTGTAAGACGTGCTTCCAGCCAGTAACATCGATGAAAAGATATTCAGACTATCACAATGGATTTCCCGACGAGTGACATACGTCGTTACCACATCCGTGTTAACGAGAAGCTTCTATCTCGCTAGCGGTAGATCATTACTAAAGCTGTCGTGGGTGTAGAGTGTAATCGTACGATCCGTATCAGGCGCTTTGTCGCTGTTGTGCGCAGTTTTAACGGAGGACAGTCGGAAATGGTGCGACAGGTGGGTTGTGATGAGATCCGCTTGCAGAAGCCGGGGACGGCAGTGCAGTAGTGGGGCGACGTGGCCGACGTTGCGCGGGCCGCACACTCCGGGGGTTGGTGGGCCCCTAATCGCCCATTGTGTGCAGTGCCGTTAATAACAGGGGGGACCCGCAGACCGGCGTTTGCCTCCCGTTTGGACAGTGTATTTATAAAACGCGCGACGTGTTTATTATTCATGGCGGCGGCCGAAACCACGCCCGGGCCCGGCTTCGCCTCGCTGTCAGTCGTCTCGTAAATTTCTTCCCCTTACCGGCAGCAGACAGCCGGGATGACGAGGTATCAGTGTCCTAGGAGGCGCGTCGTTCTGGGAGAAACTAATCCGAATCCTCGTCGTCCTGCAGTTACCGGAACGGCGCAGTGGGTCTGTAATCAGTTTACTCGCAGAATCGCTGGCCATAAGTTGGGCGATAGACACATGCGTGTCGTCGACCGTGACGTGTCTGAACTGCCTCCAACATTCTGTACACGAAGCTGTCTCTACCAGTGTGTTTCATTGGCCATACTGTCTGTCTCGGCGCAAAACTGGCATTAATAAGTAGCGAAGTGAACGACTAAGAGTACCAATGAAACTTACAGAGCATTCACTTTGTCAGTCTGACTTGGCTTGTCTGCAGAGTCCACATCAGACGGATTAATAATGTCTGGAACAATTTGGTTTCATATGAGGTTCAGGTTTGTAGCACTCTGAAGCTCTTTATGGAACTATACTCTTACTTGTGTATTCCTCTCAACATAAACAAATGTAACGAATTTCTTATAAACAGGCAGAAACGTACATCACTGTATGATTACGCGATTGCAGAACAATGACTGGAAGCAGTCGCACCCATTTAATAATTATGAGTAAGCTTAGGCATCGATTTTAAGTGGAAGGCCACGTAAAACCGATTGCGGGTAAGCCAAATGGGAGACTAGTGCTGGAATACGGATCGTCCGTCTGAGGAGAGTACTAGATACGACGCTACAGGAGTTGTACTTTGGGTCACGGTGTGGCTCACTGTTAAAATTCTGGGAGCGTACTTTCGTAGGATCAACCAGTCTACTGCTTCCTCCTGCGTATGTCTCGCGGAAAGGTAAAATTGGAGGAATTCGGGCTCACATGCAGGCTTACCAACAGTGTGTTTTGGAACAGGAGAGAGAGAGAGAGAGAGAGAGAGAGAGAGAGAGAGAGAGAGAGAGAGGGGGGGGGGGAGAGGAGCGGTACACGAAATACCCTCCGCCACGCACAGCGTAAGATGCCTTGCACAGTATGGATGGAGAAACTTTACAAATGTTGCAGTCTTGAGAACTGATCAGCGTCCACTGAACAAAGTTTCTTCCTTGTTAATAAGTGGTGCAATACTTCACGTAATTCGCCCTTAGCGCCGCATACCTGTACCAGAGCGTGTGTCGCCTTCAGTTCGGCTCATTACATATCTGGTCATTAGCTTTTCTAACATAATAATCGTAAACCGTTTTAGGAATTTGTCATAAATACTTTCGTAAGACCGTCCCATTAATTTGACTATATCCGGTGCCCAAAATAGATGACCAAATTTGGCCAACCAGAAAGCAAGTTTTGAACAACTGGAACAAAATGCACAGAGGACGCTTGATTTCTTTGAACGGTAGCCTGTGCAAAATAGTTCGTACTTTGTCGGCAACGGTAGCATCGGATCGTGTAATGCTGCCGCTGTAACTGTTTTTAATTAGCGTAGCAAATTTCGAGAATGGAGCGTAGCTGTCATTCATCGCACGTTTCCGATTTCCGTGAAAATCGAGAATATTCGTTATATTTAATGCTGTAGCAAGATTTCGCTCCAAATAGAAATAGTCAACAAAGATAAAAGGGTCTGTTTGTTCCCCCCCCCCCCCTTTCTCTCTCTCTCTCTCTCTCTCTCTCTCTCTCTCTCTCTCTCTCTCTCTCTCTCGTGGTTGTTGAACATGCGGTAACCAGACTGCCTGCCTATGGTACTGGCGAGATTTCAGGGACGGACAGTAAAACCTCGGTTCTTAGTGTCGTGCTGTGGGGCAAAGTGACGTCGAGCAATTGGACGTTACGACTGAGGGCCGGCGCCGTGCCGTTAACAGCCACTTACTCGTCGCTGCCTGTAAATGCGTCCGCTGCAGGCGCGTCGCGTTTCTCTGGCGCGGCGTTACGGCACTTCCAGCCGTGAGTTGACAAGATTCTTACTCCACTCCAATTACTCTCAATTGCTTTACACTGCCAGCTAGTGGCGACTACGGAAATGATGCACGTGGCCGACTGCAGCGGCCGCTGGTTTTAAGCAGGTTTTATACGGCCTCCCGTAGGGCGACCCAATCGGAAGTAATTTTATTGCAGGTATACGCGAACTGCCCGAGTAAGAGAAATTCAGTGCGCAAGAATATTCGGAACACTTGCGTTGTTGTGCAATGGGCTAACTGAGAGGAAGATAACAGATGAGGGACTGCCGACCCAAGCAAGACGGCAGCGCAAATCATTCGGACGAAGGTATCATCTCATATATCCATTGTCGCAGAATTGTTGCGTCGCCCCAGATATAGAGTAGTGCACTGCAGTAGGTGTATTCCCTTCATCTGTTGAAAATAAAATTAGTCAAAACAATGAAAAAAATAAACGTTGTTGCGTAGTTACAGCATGTACATCATCATCATCATCATCATCATCATCAACAACGTCTTTCCGAGGCTTCCGCCTTCAAGGGAGCAGTTCTCTTAGGTTGTTCGCAGATGATGCTGTAATTTACCGTCTAGTAAGGTCATCCGAAGACCAGTATCAGTTGCAAAGCGATTTAGAAAAGATTGCTGTATGGCGTAGCTGGTGGCAGTTGACGCTAAATAACGAAAAGTGTGAGGTGATCCACATGAGTTCCAAAAGAAATCCGTTGGAATTCGATTACTCGATAAATAGTACAATTCTCAAGGCTGTCAATTCAACTAAGTACCTGGGTGTTAAAATTACGAACAACTTCAGTTGGAAAGACCACATAGATAATATTGTGGGGATTGACGGAGGACATCGAAAGGGTGCAGAAAAGGGCAGCTCGTTTTGTATTATCACGTAGTAGGGGAGAGAGTGTGGCAGATATGATACGCGAATTGGGATGGAAGTCATTACAGCAAAAAAAACGTTTTTCGCCGCGGCGAGATCTATTTACGAAATTTCAATCAACAACTTTCTCTTCCGAATGCGAAAATATTTTGTTGAGCCCAACCTACATAGGTAGGAATGATCATCAAAATAAAATAAATCAGAGCTCGAACAGAAAGGTTTAGGTGTTCGTTCCTCCCGCGCTCTGTTCGGGAATGGAATGGTGGAGAGAGAGTATGATTTTGTTTCGATGAACCCTCTGCCAAGCACTTAAATGTGAATTGCAGAGTAATCATGTAGATGTAGAAGGGTTTCAAACTCGGTCTCTCTGTATATTCAATAGCCTTCTGTAGCCACTGCGTAGTAGACGTTTCTATGTGACTTTGTAGCTACACATTATTTTTGCATATTAATTACCAGGAATTCTTTTAACATGATATAGCATTTTTTTCAGTTATTTCTATGCATTTTCTCATCACGTCGCAGTTTTGCGTCGCTTTCTTATCGTACCCATTCGTCTCCCATTTTTGTCTTGTAGTGCCCGGTACCAAATGAAGGAGTAAGTGGCTTGGTGCGTGGGGCGAATGGAATATCAGGAGACCTAGTTAATACGCACTGGGCGGGTTTCGAGAACAAAATAAACAGATTAATGCAGTGGTGGACAACAATGATATTGCGTCAGTGAAGTGCTTCCGAGGTCGGGCCTCTTGACTAACCGCCGTGGCCTTCTCTCTGCCGACGCTCCGTTGCCTCACGACGATGCGATGCGAGGCGAGGTCGCACACGTTGCTGGAAGGCAGACTCTTTAGGTTGTCACGCAGAGGAGTGGCCGTCACACGACCGAGATCTCGCGCGTTTTGGTTGCTACTACCTTCCGGTATCCACGAACGTTCCCAACCATCTGAAGTTCGTCTACCGACCATGACACGAAAACAGTGGTTGATGATTCATTGTCTTAACAGTTACAACAGTTCTATCACTAGTGTGTACAAGACAGTATCAAAATGGTTCCGTAACCTTGTGTTTCGTGTCAATAAGTAGTGGAAATTATAATCACGTGGTACTGCGGGTTTTCGTTTTGTGCTCAGTTTTACATATCTGCGCATTTAAAGCACATTTTCAATATTTGTACCACTTTGCAATGTTATCAAGATGTTACTGTATATTTATGTAGGCTTATTTCTTCTTCAGAAAGTACTCCGGTATACACTGACGCGCCAAAGAAACTCCTGTAGGCATTCGTATTCAAATACAGATATATGTAAACAGGCAGAATATGGCGCTGCGGTCAGCAACGCCTACACAAAACAAGTGCGTGGCGCAGTTGTTAGATCGGTTACTGCTGTTACGACAGGTTGTCAAGATTTAAGTGAGTTTGAACGTGATGTTATAGTCGGCGTACGAGCGATGGGACACAGCATCTCCGAGGTAGCATCAAATCTCCGACATTGCTGCGGCCGGAAAAAATCCTGTAAGAAGAGACTCATTCATCATGACAGAACTGCAAACCTTCAGCAAATTGCTGCCGATTTCAATGTTGGGCATTCAGCGAGTGTCAGCCTGCGAACCATTCAATGAAACATCATCGATATGGGCTTCCGGAGCTGAAGGCCCACTCCTGTATCCTTGTTGACTGCACGACACAAAACTCCACGCCTCGCCTCGGTCCGTCAACACCGACATTGGACTGTTGATGAGTGGAAACATGTTGCCTTAAAATGCTTCAAATGGCTCTGAGCACTATAGGACTTAACATCTGAGGTCATCAGTCCCCTAGAACTTAGAACTGCTGAAACCTAACCTAACCTAAGGACATCACACACATCCATGCCCGAGGCAGGATTCGAACCTGCGACTGTAGCGGTCGCGCGCTGCCAGACTGGAGCGCCTAGAACCGCTCGGCACATGTTGTCTGGTCGGACGAGTCTCGTTTCAGATTGTATCGAGCGGATGGACTTGTACGGGTATGAAGACAATCTTATGAATCCATGGACCCTGCGTGCCAGCAGGGTACTGTTCAGTCTGGTGGAGACCCCGTAATGGTGCGGGACGTGTGCAGTTGTAGTGATGTGAGACCCCTGATACGTCTAGATACGACTACGACGGGTGACACGTACGTAAGCGTCTTGTCTGATCATCTGCATCCATTCATGTCCATTTTGTATTCCGACGGACTATGGCAATTCTACACCCCATACGTCCAGAATTGCTACAGAGTGGCTCCAGCAATAGTCTTCTGAGGTCAAACACTTCCGCTGGCCGCAAACTCGCTAGACATGAACATTGTTGAGCCTATCTGGGATGCCTTACAACGTGCTGTTCAGAAGAGATCTCCACCCCCGTATACTCTTATTGATTTATGGACAGTCATGCAGGATTCATGGCGTCAGTTCCCTTCAGCACTACTTCAGTCATTAGTCGAGTCTATGCCACGTCGTGTCGCGGCACTTGTGCGTGCTCGCGGGGGCCCTACACCGTATTTCGGAGGTATACCAGTTTCTTTGGCTCTTCAGTGTAGTTAACTCCATATGTGCAGAATGCTTCAAGTCGCTATTAATGTTGCCTGTCAGGTGATTAACATACAACACGACCAGTAAGCTCTAGATACACATATGCACAATGTACCAGAAGACATGATTAGTATCCAGCGATACGACAGGAACAATCATTCGAAGCAAAATGTCAAAATCTGCGAGCCCTTCGTCATCTTCGATGCTGTGAAACAAACGTCTTACAGTGCAAACTCTTTGATTTCCATATTTTGAAATGCGGTAATATGGATGTAAACAAGAAAAAGTCAAGTAAAAAATGTTCTGAAATGCATACCTTAGGAGCAATGAGCACTTGTTTATCTTTGCTTCTGTGATACACATCTCTCCTGCTGAACAAGTCCTCGTAGTTCGTAAGGTATGCGTTTTATAGTCCATGTTTACTAGAGTTTTTTTTTTGCTTCGAATGATTGTTTGTGTCATGTCCCTGAACATTGGCCATTCCTCCTGGGACAGCCTGTAAATTCCACAATCACTGAAGAGTGCGTGGCGGACGGTACATCGTGCTTCAGTCATTACTGGTTGAAAGTCTTTGTTCGACGTAGAGCATCATCTCGGTTATCTTTCTTCCGAAGTTCCAACTTTTCCTCGAATGCTTTGCTGAACTTCTCGCAAAATTTCACATTACTTTTAATAAAGTGGAGATTGTCTGTGGTACGGGCAGCATGTGCGTGGTACGTGGCGGTTTCATCGGTGTGGAACTGTGGTCCGGCCGTGAACGCTCCGGCGGTGAGCCCTGGCGGAAACGTCCGGCGGGCGCCCGTGGCCGCCTCTGCGGCGCGGAACGTGCCACCGCATCGCCGCCGTTGCGAAACGAAACGCTGTGGGCGCCAGGCTGCCACGCCGCGCCACCACAGATGCTATCGGCGGCCGCCGCTCCTGCCGATTGTCATGTAAACACCGGACCGTCCCACGCTCACCTCTGTCCTCGCCACCAATCCCTGGATTCGGACCTTCTTGTAGCTGGTCGCTTAACCTTGCCTACCGACCCATTAAAAATGTATATTTAAAAAGGAGTCATGTATTGATGTACTTGCCGCAGCGTAAGTCATTTACGACCAATCTCCACTCCGCAATCAGTCTTACAGTGTGTGTACCACTTTCACCCCCGACCCCCCCTCCCCCCTCAGTTTCACTTCCGTTACTGTACGGTACGCGAGGCAAAAGCGAGCGAGGTAGTAGAACAATATTCCCTTATTTTGGAGGACAACCGTTCAAATCCCCGTGCGGACATCGAGATTTAGGTATTACGTAATTTCCCTAAATCGCTTACGGTGAATGCCGCGAGTATTCAGTTTGTAAGGGACCAGCCGATTTCCTTCCCCAATGCATAGTTACTGTGTTATGGACATACACAGCGAACACAGCATAACAACAACGTAGCTCATAGTAACTATTCAAAGTAATGACAGCTAGTCTCAATGAGTGCATGGTAACAGCGCAAGAAGTTCCGCTGCACTCACTCAAAGATCGTTAGTGTCTGTTGTACCAAGACATAGGCACAGCTTGGACACTAGCAAGCAGGTCTTCATTCGTTTCTACGGAGGTTTCATACAACGACGTCTTGACGTAACGCCAGAGGAAAAAGTCCAGAGACGTGAGATCAGGCGATCGCGCTGGCCGTGGGACAGGACCTCCTCTTTCAACCCACCGATGAGGATACGTGTTGTTCAGGTGCCCGCGGACATTAACATCGATATGGAATTGTACACCGTCGTGTTGAAACCACATCCTTTCGATTAAAAAAAGTGGTAAAGTGTCGCAGGTACACTAGGTAACGTGGAACAGCCAAACGGGGAGACCACAAATAAGGTCCTATTGGGTGGTCTTGGACAATGCGTGCCGATACGTTGACAGAGTCGTTGCTGGCGGCGACCGATGTGGGTGGCGTGGGGATTGTCCCCACTCCAGATATAGCTGCTGCTCAAAACATCATCAGGGGTGAATGAGGCTCCATCCTTGAACACTACAGACCGTACGAAGATCGCCACTACAGCACTGAACGTGGCCCTCAAAATCCGTTGGTACTAGTATCTGCGCACGTTTTTTTATCATCAAGCTGTAATACCAGTTCGAAGCGTGTGTTTCACGAGCGAGTTGACGGGTGCTTATTTCTGGGTGGTCGGCCACACCATCCAACACAACCTCCTCAGAGTCTAGTGTTCGGACATGTCTTTGGCGGGAACCTTGGTCGGCTCTCTGTCACGTGAACGGCCCCGACCACGTTGGTGTCCACCCACATAACTTCTTCCTATTAGGATGGCACCTGTTCGAAAGCGTTCCCTCTACAGTCGTGCTGCTTTACGAGCACTACATCCTGCTGCACCATACATTAAATGCATTTCTGCCAACTCTCATCTCTGACTACCCGTTACACACTAACTCACCTCTCCATAGTCACACAACAAGATGACATCGGTGTCATGCATGCGGCAGTCACATTATACATCTGCTATGAGCTAAGGTGTGTGGTGTCAGGCATCTACGCTGTTCATCACCCACTGCCTGTTCCACTGTACAAGACACCCGGCTGAACCGCTTGCGCCGTTGTAGTACCTGCACCGAAACTGGCTGACATCTCTTTGAACAATCACTATGAGCCACCTTGTTGAGGTGTACGCTGTGTATGTCCATAATACAGTAAATCTGCGTTCCGATTATTGGTTCCCTATCTCAGTACAAGGGGTTGTGAACCCACTATCAGTTGTTTCAGTTTGATCCAAAACGTTTGAGATACCCTGTGTGCTGGATGGAGCATGTTTCTTGAGAGCTGTCGGAATGTTGTAAGCTCTTAGCGGTGCGCAGTTTCTTTTTGTAAAGTCTCCAGTTGTAGATAGTTGAGCACCTCCGTGACACTTTGTCTGACTAAACAAACCCATGACGAATCGTGCACCTGTTCTGGGGATTTGTGCTATCTCTCCTGTTAATCCAACTTGGCAAGCGATCTAGAGTTCGTCGGATGAAGGTTAAAGCTATCTCTTTAGCGCGTGAGTTGCTCTTCTGCGGTATTCATCCAGTAAATCAGAGTATAGTACCTGCTTTCTCCACGGCTAGAGTGATTTAGTTATTTCCACCTTAAATCGACGTGGAATGAAACTCGCAGATGCTTGACTACAGTCGTTGCGTGGTAGAGGGGTTGATCCAGTCTTCAAAAACACCTCCTAATGCTGCGGCAGAGGAATTGTAGATGGGTGTTCGTGCATTGTCCTCCATGAAATAATCGTAGCTTTTTGCATTAGTTGTTCTCTGAATAATGGTTGCAGTAAATTTTTCAAATACCCGTCTTTCTTGTTTTGTGGAAAGAGATGGGTCCAGTCATTAATGTTGGAGTAAGTGCGCACCACAGTTTCGCTGAGGCTCTTCACATAACTGACGAGGATTCACGTATCCCGGCAAGTACAGACGTGCTTCATCAGAAAGAAATAACGATGTAGGACTGAGTTCTCAGTCATTCACAGGCTGCAGTAACCAGTAACAGTACTGACTTCGAGCAGCAGTATCTGAGTTAGTCATCCGATGCCCTGCTGTTACTTCAGGTTTCAGGTTGAGTGTGTGCACAGTTCTGTGTGCAGAGGCCATTCGAACATTGGCCTCAAGTGCTAAATTACGCATGGCGTAAGGTTTCTCTCTCTCTCTCTCTCTCTCTCTCTCTCTCTCTCTCTCTCACACACACACACACACACACACACACACACACACACACACACACACACACACACCATTTCTACACTGTCGGATCGGGACCAGTCTATGGGCAGAAGTTATCGCGCAAGCCGAAAATAGTGCTTGGGCCTTGCTTGAAACGTCATGTACGTTGTGACAATGACCACATTTATACTTACTTTAAATTTTATTCTTGTTAACCTTTGAGCTGCAAAACTGGAATAGTAAGTAGTTCTATAAATGACATAGTACTGTAAATGACAATTCAGGAAAATAACAAACATAGCCTATTTTTTCAAAATTGTAGAGCATAGGTTTCTTCCATTGAATGGTATGCATTCGTGACTACGAACTAACAATTAGATTTCATTTTGTGTGACTACTTTCAGATCCTCTTAATTGTTTGTTTTATTGTCGTAGACTTCAGATTTTAAATAACCCTTTAAAAAATCGGGAGAATTTGAGTCTGGGTAACGGGGAAACCATTCAGTGACACCAGTCCTCGAAGAGACATGAGTGTGAAATGTCTGTTGCAATGTGTTGAACCCCATTACTGAAAGAACGTGTCCGCAAAACAGGGGTTCCAAAGCTGTAAATCAGAAATAAAAAATTGTTCAAGCGTTTGTCTGTAACGATATCCGTTAATAGTTGCAGTAACACAATTTCAGTTTCAAAAGAAATTAGGGCTTCTTACGCGTGATTCTGATATCGCACACCATACAGTAACTCTTGTACTATATAAAGAGCGTTCATGAATCTCACATGGGTTGTCTCCAGCACATTATTTCGCTTAACATTTATTTACATAACCGAATAAAAGGAAGTGTGCTTCATCAGTAATAATTATGATTGGGTAAGTTATATCCAATCATAGTGGTGCATAGCGCCAGTCGACTTTGAAAATCACCTGGTTTGAACTTTTGGGATACCTGAAGTTCACAAGGAGATGAGTTGAGATCTTTTCTCAGGGTGTTGTGCACTGTTCCTCTGTTGACACAAATTTGTTGTGACAACCTTCTTGCTGATTTCTTTGCGGTGTTTGTGATTGCAGCTCTCACCCTTATCTTGATTCTTGATGTACAGCTGTGTGCCTACCTATATTTTAACATCGACTTCATTGCTACTGGTTCTATGAAATTAAAGCTATGAGAGAATTGACTTTCAAGGGGGACATAGACGCCCACCAGACGTAGCCGGAAGCACCTTTGATCAGTGATAACTCAAAATGGTTCAAATGGCTCTGAGCACAATGGGACTTAACTGCTGAGGTCATCAGTCCCCTAGAACTTAGAACTACTCAAACCCAACTAACCTAAGGACATCATATACATTCATGCCCGAGGCAGGATTCGAATCTGCGACCGCAGTGGTCGCGCGGTTCCAGAGTGTAGCGCCTAGAACCGCTCGGCCACTCCGGCCGGCTCAGTGATGACTAACTGGAGGCAAAATAAAATTACACTGTTGGTGTTCGTTGTTTGCTACTCCACCTCCTCACGCTACATCATTAAATTACGCAAACGTCGCTCTTTATCTTCGCAGGAAAAAAATCATTCCCACAAAATTTGAACCATCATCATTCGTCACAGTGGCGAGACTGGACTGTGTAAAGACTGGGAATTTGTACGGGCGCTGATAACTGCGCAGTTGAGGGCCCGACAAACCATCATCATCATAACCAAAAGTCGTGGGGTACCTTCTAGTATTGTCGCAGAAGAAGCTAAGTAGCACTGTCACTGTGGTGTAGCGGTTATGATACTAGGCTGTTGCATAGAGGGTCTGGAGTTCTAAACCATAGCCGGCACGGTAGCTCAGCGTGGCCGGTCAGAGGGTTAGCTGCCCTCTGTGATAAAAAAAACTGAGTTAATCGATCAACGACGAACCTAAACGGATGTCTAACGACGTCCGCCCCGAGCAGATGCAACGAACAAAAAAAAAACCTTCATATGAACAGTAAAATTTTAATTTCCATATTCGGTTGGAGTACATTGTATAAGTATCCACAAGATGATTGTCCTGGAATGTTTTGCAACTGTATATATACCGTTTGTGTTCTGGCCGCAGGCAGTTCGCTCCGCGCTCTTGTATGTGCTGAATAAACCTTCGTTAAGTGAAGTTAGTGTTCGTCATTCATCTAATTACACCTTCTTCTACGTGATAGTATCGTCTCGGACCTGCTTTACCCCGGCATACTTGCTTTAACCGAGCATAGCACAGAAAGTCGAAGTGGCATGGACTCCAGAAGTCGTTGGAATTGCTCTGCAGAAATACTGAGTCTTGTTGCCTCTATAGCCATATGTAATTGCGAAAGTGTTGTCGGTGCAGAGTTTGGTGCACGAACTGATCGCCCGATTATGTCCCATAAATGTTGGATGGGTGGCGAAGTCATTCGCTCGAATTGCCGAGAATGTTCTTCCATTTGCGAACAATTGGGCCCCCGCGACAAGGCGCATTATCACCCATAAAAATTCCGTAGTTGCGTGGCAACATTAAATCCATGAATGGCTGCAGATGGTCTCCGAGTAGCCGAACATAACTATTTCCAGTCAACGATCAATTCAGTTTGATCAGAGGACCAATTGTATTCCATGTAAACACAGCCCACACCATTACGGAGTCACCACCAGCTTGCACAGTGCGTTGTTGGCAATTGGGTCCATGGCTTCGTTGGGTGTGCGCCACGCTCTAATCCTACCATCAGCTCCCACCAACTGAATTCGGGAATCATGTGATCAAGCCAAAGTTTTCCAGTGGTCTGGGGTCCAACCGATATGGTCACGAGTCCAGGAGAGGCGCTGCAGGCGATGTCGTTTCTTAGCAGAGGCACTAGCGTCAGTCGTCTGTTGCCATAGCCCATTAACGTCAAATTTCGCTGCACTGTCCTAGAGGATTCGTTCGTCGCGCGTCCCACCTTGATTTCTGCCTTTATTTCAAGCAGTGTTGCTTGTCTGTTAGCACTGACAACTCAAGGAAAAAGCCGCTTCTCTCGGTCGTTAGGGGGCCGTTGTGGCCGAGCGGTTCTAGGCGCTTCAGTCTGGAACCGCGCGACTGCTTCGGTCGCAGGTTCGAATCCTGCCTCGGGCGTGGCTGTGTGTGATGTCCTTAGGTTAGTTAGGTTTAAGTAGTTGGAAGTTCTAGGGGACTGATGACCTAAGATGTTAAGTCCCATAATGCTCAGAGCCATCTCTCGGTCGTTAAGTGAATGCGCTATCCGTGCTGGGAGGTAATGCCTGAAATTTTGCGTTCTCTGCAGACTCCTGAAACTGTGGGCCTCCGAATACTGAACTCCTTTCAGAAATGGAATGTTGCATATGTCTAGGCACAACTACCGTTCCGCGTTTAAAGTGTGTTAATTCCCACTGTGTTGCCATAATCACGCTGAAAAGTTTCGCACATGAATCATCTAAGTACTAGGGAGAGCTTCGCCATGCGCTGCCGTTTTATACCTTCTGTACGTGATACTACCACCGTCTGTATATATGGATATCGCTATCCCTGACTTTAGTCACCTCAGTGCACATTTTGTGGTACTCGTTACCAGAGTATTTCATTGCTAAGAGAGGGTGACAAAAAACGGTCACGGACCTACTGAAAACGCCTGGTTGATTCTAAAGAGAATAGCGTAGTCAAAGATCAGACAGTTTGGAGCAGGGGAGCTGGCTACAAATGCGGAGGCTGATTTGCCATTGCTAGTCAAAGCGTGCTTGCACACCGTTACCTCGGTGGGCACTCGAAGCAAACAGCCGCACCCACGCAGCGGGCTCTTCCGAGAAGAGAGGAGCGTCACGGTACGGCAGCTGCGGCGTGCTGCGTGGACCGAGGCGCCGTCGTGGGCAAGGGCCGGCCAGCCGCGCGGCTGGGTCAAGGCGAGGCGAGGCGAAGCGAGGCGACGAAAACGCTACCCGCGCGTCACTTGGCGAGGCCTCCACGCGGCCTCCCGGCCGCCCACGGGACCGCGCGGTCCAAAAGTAGCCTGCAGGGCCCATCTAGTGAAGAGCGGCCTTGACGGGGCCAGCCAGGGTTCGAACCTGGAACTCCCCAAACCTTCCTGGCTGACCTCGCCTCGTATGAGCTCCGCAAGCCGCCGTACGACGTGTGGCAAAGACTAGTACGACGTAGTGCATGACAGCCAACTATACTGAGGTGACAAGTTAGGGGATAGCGATGTGCACATACACATCTGGCTGTAGTATGGTGTACACAAGGTATAAAAGGGCAATGCACTGCCAGAACTGTCGTTTGTACACAGGTGATTTGTATAAAAAGGTTTTCGGCGTGATTATGGCCGCACGACGGGAGTTAACAGACTGATCGCGGTATGATGGCTGGAGCTGAACGCATGGAACATTGCATACGGGAAAATGTGGGGGAAGTCAGTATTACGAGAGTACCAAATTTCACGCATTACCTCTCGGCACGGACGACTCAGTGGTCGACGGCCTTTACTTAACGATCGAGAGCAGCGGCGTTTACGTTGAGTTGTCAGTGCTAACAGACAAGCAACACTGCGTCAAATAACGGCAGAAATCAATCTGAGACGCACGACGGAAGTATCTGTTAGGACAGCGCAGAGACATTTTGCGTTAAACGGACATGGCAGCAGACGAACAATAGTCGCTTTGCTAACAACACATCACTTGCAGCGCCTCTCCTGGGCTCGTGACCATTTGGGTTGGACCCTAGACGACTGGAAAACAGAGGGCTGGTCTCGTCAGTTGGTGAAAGCTCATTGTAGGGCTCGAGTGTGGCGCAAGTCCCACGAAGTCATGGACCCAAGTTGTGAACAAGGCACTGTGCGAGCTGGAGGCGGCTGTGTTCACAAGCAATGGATCGGGTCGTCTGGACCAACTGAACCGATCATTGAGTGGAAGTGGTTATGTTCGGCAGTCATCGATTCATGTTGCCAAACAAAGGAACTTCTGTGGATGACAATACGCCACGTCACTGGGCCACAGTTGTTCGCGATTTGTTTGAAGAACGCTCTGTACAATTCGAGCGAATGATTTGTGCACCCAGATCGGTTGACATGAATCCCATTGAACATTTATGATACATAATCGAGAGGTCAGTTCGTGCACAACATTGTGCACCGTCAACACTTCCCAAGTTATGGACGGCTTATAGAGGCTGTATGGCTCAGTGTTTCCGCAGCGGACTTCCAACCACTTGTTGAGTCCTGCCACGTCGAGATGCTGCGCTACGCCGGACAAACGGAGGTCAGACAGAATATTCAGATGGTTCAAATGGCTCTGAGCACTATGGGACTTAACATCTCAGGTCATCAGTCCCCTAGAACTTAGAACTACTTAAACCTAACTAACCTAAGAACATCACACACATCCATGCCCGAGGCAGGATTCGAACCTGCGACCGTAGCGGTCGCGCGTTTCCAGACTGTAGCGCCTAGAACCGCTCGGCCACTGCGGCGGGCTAAAGATTTTCTGACCAACCACTTCCGTGCGTGGATCATACTACGTCAGGATTCTTCCAGTAAAGTGTGTCTTACACTTGCGTTCCTCAAGGCCAGATTTGTGCGGTCATTCACTTAAACCGCTCTCGAGACGAACTCGTAGATACAGGAATGTTCGGGCAGATTCCCGAGGTGTTTCTGGTCGCATGGTGAAGCGATGTCGGCTGGCTTCGTCTGTTGACACGCATTTCATTACATTTATTTATGTTTGTCAGATGTCAGTGTTTGTACGATATACGAGTGGGCCCCCACTTCTGACAGACTGACGTGTTGGAGGCGCGTTTGATGGAGTACTGACGTAATGTATGGCAGGAATATCTCTCACATTAATCATTCTGGCTAAGTACAAACCAATCCCCTTAAAATAATCTCATTTCGGTATCGATCGAGGAAGCGCTCAACACAGATTTGATAGCACGATTCTTGAAACCAGTTGTCACTCGACAGGAACATAATTTTGTGCAGTACTATCTTCGTTTAATTTTAATAGGCATCCATCATAAATGAAAAATATGGTCGATAAATACTAAATTTTCATATTCTGTAAGTTGAGAAGCTTGCATGCGGCATACTCGCAGTAAGCCTCTGGCAGTATTCTTCATTCAAGGCGTGCCGTAATGTTCATAAAATCCTGTCCCTTACAAACAATGTTTGAACATCAATAAGAACCAGACGCTGACATCTAGTAATACTCGTAGCAGATTAAGAACAAAAAACATAATTCGTATGTACAGTTGTTTACACACTTCTGCTCTACATATTTTATAGTTCTAGTTTGACAGGGGCATGGCATGTAATCGGCCTTCCGTTTGTAGTAGGAATAATTCAGGAGAACGTAAAGAAATCCCAATCAGCATAGCCAGATGGGGAGCTACGGAACCTCCATTCTTCACATTACTAGAACAGTCTGCTAACAACCCAACTTCTTTCGATATGCCGGTAGTGTACATTGTTGTTTTGTCTGTACTTCATTTTTGCAAAGAAGTTATTTCTTATTGTAAATAGCTACTGATACACCATGCATTCATTTCTCAGCACAAGTCACCGCACACACTATCAGGACCATTAGAGTGATGTTTGATGTCCATCAAACAAAATACGATTGGGTATTAGTGTACTCTCGTGGCTCTCTGATAGGCTGTGTCTTGCGATTGCACCTAGAGCGATTTGAAATGGAGCCATTCGTTTGATATCTTACCGGTTTATTAAGTAGTCGACCGCCGTTGGCGAATGAAAGTCGAAAAGCAGTCAGCTGGCAACAGCCATTGCGACGGGAACTCGGCTGACACCTATAAAAGGCGTAATGGCGGCGCCGGAGACGCCGTGCCGGCTCCAGATAAGGCGGGCGGGCACTTAACGCGCCTCAAGGCCGGCTCGATTAGCGGATACACACACACACACACACACACACACACACACACACACACACACACACAGATGCGCGGCACGCGCGGGCCCAGATTTGCGACTTCGTCTCCACCAGCCACGTGCCTGATACGTGGCCAAAAATCGTGGTGTTACGTCATGAGCACTTGCAGAAGCCCCACCACACCACGAAACGTTCTTCTGAATACTGATATTTAACGCAAATATTCCCAGTAGTGTCGATAGCGTCAGAAATTTGAGTTGTCTATGCACAGACTTTAAATTATAACTAAATGGAAAGAAACTAAGATTTTTCGCCATTTATCGATAATATACTGCCGGCAAAAACCCTTTTCAGATTTCCAATTCATACAAGATTTATTGTTGCAACAGTTCATATGGAGTACAAGAAATGATACCAATTACAGATCAATAGCACAAGAGGTTCTGACGTAGCGGGTATCGACCCATGCTGAAACACCGACATTGGTACATGGTACCAGTGCAGGTACTGACTTGACATCCAGTCTATCGTACAGATGGCGAAAGCTCTCCTGGGATACGTTATGCCACGCCTGCTCGACGTATTCACGTAGTTCTGTAAGAGTTGTTGGTTGACGAGTCGCACGAGTCACTTCTCGTCCCATCATATCCATTAAGTGTTCCATTGATGACAACTCCGAATATCGTGCTGGCGAAGGAAGTTGCTGCACATCTTGCAGAGCTCGTTTAGTTACACGGGTAATGTGTGAGCGAGCATTATCTTGTTCGAACAACACATCACCTTCCTGTTGCTAGAACGGCAAAAGAACGGGTCTAACAACGTTCTCCACGTAGTGAGCGCTAACTAGCGTCCCCTCAAGAATTACCAAAGATGAAAAAGTATTTTTGCTTATCGCATCCCAGACCATAAAGCCTGAGGTGAGGCCAGTGTGCCTTGAAAGAATGCACGCTGCGAGACAGGGCTCACCAGGTACACGTCGTATGCGCAAACAACTGTAACTTGCGCGCAGGCAGACTCTGCTTTCATCGCTCAAGACTAGTGGGCGCCATGATGCTCTGACGGCACCATTCGGGCCGTGCACGTCGATACTGTAGCGTGGGTGAAAGTTGGGCTAGAGGTGTGCGTGCTTGGAGTCCCGCTGCGAACAACCTGTTGGCAACTGTTCGTGTTGACACGTCTAGGCTGACAGGTCCTCTTGTCTGTGCTGTGGCAGCTGTACGACCTGCCATCGCTGCCCTTAAAATACGATGATCCTGGCGGGCGTCTGTGCAGCGTGGATGTGAGACAGTTCATGTGACCACTGAACCAGCATCGTTCTACAACTGGCGGAGCACATTCGACTTACGTGGCAGTTCTCCGAAAGGGCCATCCCGACACTCGGAAGATCACAGTTTCACCCCTTTCAAACTCGCTCATTTGTAAGAAACAAGAGTGCGTCTCCGTGGCAAGGTTGCCTGCTTTCTTTACACGTTCGCACCACAGTTAACCTTCTGGCTGTGAGCATTCCCTATTAAAGGTTAGTCACAGATAGCGCTCTGGTGTATGTCACTACGGTATCTGTTGGCGAACGACGTTGAAACCATTATCAGTACATCTTTACTATCCCACAAATGGCATATGCCATCATATGATCTAAATCGACATCGTCTTTCCAGGTATACAACTATTTTTTTCGGTAATTTATTGGCGTTACAACTAGTAATCGATGGTAAGCGATCTTGACGTGCAGATCAATGAGAATGAGGCCTAGTAACAAAGACTGTGTTGCGAATCCAACATCAGTAGTATTGTAGTAGGCCAGACGGTTATAAGTCTGCGCATCCAGCGTTTTGTGGCTCAATCTGTTATTTTGTAAGTAACACACCTTTTCTTTCCTGTCCCGTCTCCCCTTATTCTTTATCGTAGCGCGATCTTTACATCTGGTAAAACTTGACGAATGCTAGAAATCAGAATCAGTCATGATTCGGATTCGCTGTAGAGCCGTAAGCATTCGGACATACTACCTGCAGTGGAATCGTGCCAAGGGGTGTTGGAAAGAAACGACGATTCACACACAGTCACAGGTTGAAATGGTAGAAAGTAAATAGCACTGCCTAATACGATTTTATCACGGTTCTACCTACTAGTGGTTGGTTGGTTGGTTGGTTTGGCGGATTAAAGGCACCAGACTGCTACGGCCATCGGTCCCACTCCCTACTTGTGCTAGGTTTGATGATGAAGCCGTACAGTGACAGAAAATGGATTATGTAATGAACCTGGCGTATTTATGCTGCCGAACCACATGAAATGAACACCCTTAGCTGCTTACAGGCGTTGACATACGTCAACGGGGACAGATGAAAATGTATGCCCCGACCGGGACTCGAACCCGGGATCTCCTGCTTACATGGCAGACGTTCTATCCATCTGAGCCACCGAGGACACAGAGGATAGCGCGACGTATGTCAACACCTGTAAGCAGATAAGGGTGTTCATTTCATTGTAAATTCATTCTAACGAGCTGCTTGGTCACCGATGGTATCTGTTCTTTCGGACATATCCGAAAGAACAGATACCATCTTAGTGAATATATATTTTAAGTGTTAACTACCAATTAATTCTAAACGACAATGTATCGTACATAGGAAATTGAAGAAAAAAAATACAAAACGAAATCAATGCTGTCAACACACAAGCAAATCAGGACCACTAAATCGTTGAAGTTAGTCCATGTTAGAGCGAGAGAAAGAAACACAAATAATGAATGGAAACACTAACAGAAAAGTAAAATTTTGGTGTCCAATAAAATTGAATCTCATTAAAATTTATTCGATACATTCTGGCATCTATGTTGGGTTCAGGAACGCAGTTTCTTCAGTGTGGACGAAAATTTCCTACAGACCATATGCACATTCTATATTCGTATGTATTTGTTTCTTGTATATGAAAATCACAGCCAGTCTTTGTCTAATTGCGCTGCTCTGCAAAACTTACAGACGAGATGGAGAAAATAACATATTAACAATTCGGTGAAAATGAAAATAAGTTCGGGGGTATGGTTCAAACGGCTCTGTGCACTATGGGACTCATCATCTGAGGTCATCAGTCCCCTAGAACTTACAACTACTTAAACCTAACTAACCTAAGGACATCACACATATCCATGCCCGAGGCAGGATTCGAACGTGCGACCGTAGAGGTCGCGCGGTTCCAGACTGAAGCGCCTAGAACAGCTCGGCCCCTCTGGCCGGCTCGGGGGTATGTTGCCAGAAGCCTCCTAGTCGTGCACAGAAAGCTGGACGTCACATTACATAAGGTCAGCGTAACTAGTGACTATGGCGCCAAATGGGACTGGCACCCCAACACTTGGCATATGAAGGAACCGGAAAAGACAGTGCGTGTTCGTCAGCGAGCAGTCACTGGGCATTGTGGTGGTGTTCTTAATTACAAACATTTGGATGACTTCACACGCGAAAGGTTCATAGGTAAACTGGAAGAGCATGGGCGTCAGTGTGAGTGTAGGCCAAGTGTTAAGTATTGCACAAAGCGTTATTTTAAGTGCACGGGGAGCGCTCCGAACGACAGTCACTGCTGGCCGAAGGAGAGGAGGTAGTCAGCCGTACTCATATGCAACAGCTAGTGAAAACTACATCCTGCAGCAGGCAAGAAGGGACCCATATCAAACAGCTGGTGCTATAAGCAAGCGCGTTTAGCAAGACTGCAAAGCATGCAGTCTCATTCTCCAAAGTGGCACGGCGATTGCACAGAGGCGTGTTCCATTGTCACCAGCGCATCGGATCACCGTTTGCGATGGCGCCAAGAGCGTAGGCAGTGGACCAACGAGGAGTGGGATCGCGTGCTCTTCTCGGATGACAGCAGGTTCAGTCTGAGTAGTGAATTCGATGTTGTCTCATATAGCGAGACGTGGGAACAAGTAGTGCATACGGGGACGTTGTCGAACATGGTCGTTTTCGTGGGGCCGATGCTACGGTGTGGGGAGGGTGCATTCGACTCTGACTTCATTTTTATGGGCGACAGTGCGCAACCGCATCGAACGGTTGAGGTGGTGCAGCTCTTGGGGACGAGGGAGACCCGGCGAATGACCTGGCTCGCGCGTCCCCCCCCAGGGACGCATTGCGGAGCCGTAATGCGGCACGTCCACCGGCGCACCCTACCACAACTACTCCTTACCGACCTTATGGCAGCTTGGGAGAACGTTGCAGAGCATGCGTTGCTGCCCGTGGTGATCTGACTCTCTTATTAAGAGCCATGTCCGACCTTTTGTAATTTGCAGGGGACCATCATGAAGCGCGTGTGTAGTTTTTTCTTCGAGTAAAAGTAAGTTCCGTTCGTCTGGTTTGGGCTGCTCCTGTACTGTAGCAGTTCTTTCTATGGATGGGCCACGTTTCGTCGAGCTATGTTACTCGGCAGTGACAAATCGTGCGAAAGTTACTTTCATAAGTTCTGTACACCAAATGATGCTGCCACGGTATTATAATAATTTGAAAACTCGCCTGCCTACCTCCCTCCCCCCCCCCCCCCCCCACAGCGTAACGCCTTTCCACTATCAGTTTATATGCTTAAATATGTTTGTACTTTGTTTACCGAAATGTTCGTCTGCCTGGAGACAGTTTGCGCTTCGTTCTGTGTAAAATTGGTGTCACTACAATCTTATCTCGGTTAGGGCGTTGCTTCCTTGAAATATGGTTCGAGCGCTGTTATCTTGAGCCGCCGATAACATACAGTTACTCCACTTCCGAAGAGCAGCTCCAGTCGCATTCGCGGAAAATTTCGACATGTCTGAGGAGTACGGTTTGACGTGTTGTCGTAGTGGAGCCTATTATAGGGGAAGTGCTACACGAGACGAGAGTGGGTGGAGAACGAGATACTATCTCAGACGAGCCGGTCAGGCAATCTTCTGACTCGAGCGAGCAACGCGCTACGAAGTGAAGCGAAACACCCAGGCACGTCAAATGCGAGGCTTCAGTTTGTCAGGTCAGCACGTCTCTGCTGCGTAATGTCGGTCAGCCACACATCTTGCACTCTGTTGCTGAGCGAGGGCTCCGTTCTGAGAACAGGTGATGGTCCGGATGTGCCCTTGTTGAAAGACTTTACATCGCTTGATGTGGTTTAGAGTTGGATTCGAACATCCTCCATCGTGTAAGAGAGCGGCGTCCCAGCTAATGGCAACCGTTGCTTCTGTCACTTCTGGAGGACGATGTTTCTAAGTAGCATGCGAAAAGGACTAATCGTAAAAAGACGGTCGATGTCTTCTGCAGGAGAAATACAAAGGACCGGGTAGAGACTGTAGACAATATGAATCGCGCCGCTTCCATACCAACACATCCGCACCAGGGAGAGATAGGGAGCGAAAAGTCCAATGTTGCCAGTTTCTGCTGAAGACCTTACTCAAAACACTAGCGCACTGTTTCATTTCTGGAGGAATGCCGAAGTCCTGATGCAGCCCATGTCAGACTTAGGTAGTGTTAAAAGGGCTTCTGTCCACGTGAAACGTCCGCCGCTTTGCGTTTCAGTTTATGGATTTTTTCCTTCCTTAGTCACAGAAAGTTGGTACTGTTTGTTGCTTATTCCCTTTCCTGTTAAGATCTCCGTAACAAGCTCAAAGTAGCCTGTGAATGTATTGAAACACGGTGGGTCCCTCGTTTGATTACTTAAATTTACCCGTGAAATGACTCATTTAGTCTCATAAACAAAATGGTACTGTCAATATACCTCTGTACAATTGCTTACTGAGAGGGGCTCTTGTAGTCAGTGCTGTTATATTGATAACTAATAATAAAATATAATTAAATGTACAAATCAGATATTATTACCAATTTCACACATTGTATACATTTCAGCATGAAAGACGAATCATCAAGTCGACTAAAAACTAGTGTGAGATACCTAGTAGGCCATCTGCGGTTATCACATTACTGAGATACGTAGAAAAAAAATTCACTTTCGGCGTATCGCGCTCTCCGTATATCAGATTTATTCCGCTTAGTGTCGTCGAGCCGGTACTGAGAAGAAGCCGTTCTAAGTGCGGACACTTATCCACAAGTGGACGGTGGTACCTATTGTCTATTCCAGCTGCACAAGAGTGTGCTCTAGTAAAAGTTTAGATCTGTGAATCTGATCTATATTGTTCACACTGTAACAGCCAGTGCTCTGTGGTAGAGGCGCTCCTCGTTTAAGTGGTACGATATTTTCAACTAGGAGATCCAAAGCGGTAGCTCTTGCCGTATAAATCAAAAGCGGCACAATGCCATCTTTCCTCCGTGAAGGGTGAGATTAATACTGCAAGGGTCTACACACCTTCAGTTTAACCGTGCAGTTTGACACATGTGACGTCTTGTCTGAGCGATCAACTGTATGAATACAGGAGATAATTGCACAGTTTAGGCAGTTCATCCGCCTGCACGAGACACAAGTCCTTTGCGAAGATAATCGTACAGTCCACCCAGTCTTGTTACCACTTAACCTGAATCTTATTTTGTTGCCAACGCAACCTCTATCGGAAAAGAAGCGCTTTTGGCGTTTATTGAAGTCATCTAGAGACTTCTTGAACTCTGGAGTGTAGAATATGATGCTTATTCCAGTCCTGTAAAAAAGTGCTGCGTAAGATGTTTTAATAGAAAAATTGAAATATAAACAGCTACAACTACACAAGAAACTAAGATCCCTTTTTGCGTCACCCATTGTCACGAACATGGCAGAGAACGCTAAATTGGGGAGAGCTGGGAATGGAAACGAGAAGAAATTTTTGGAAATTTGTGGTAAGTTCCAGTGGGACCTAATTGCTGCTGAGGTCATCTGTCCCTTGGCTTATACACAACTTAATCTAACTTACGCTAAGGACACACACACACACACACACACACCCGCGCGCGTGCGCGCAACCTTCGATGGGGGACGGCGCGGCTACACCGCGCGGCGAACTGAGAGGAAAACTGAATTTGGCCAACAACTTCATTTCAGGTAACTGCAAGATTTTTTTCTTGGACAGTTAAACTGAAGGTGTGTAGGCCGCATTTGTACGTCCAGGTGGGAGTGCATTGTGACACACAAACGTGGGCCAAGTCTTTAGACTCGACGCGACTGCGGCGGCTTACTAGTCAATACTCTCTCTCTCTCTCTCTCTCTCTCTCTCTCCCTCTCCCTTCCCCCCCCCCCTCTCTTCCGGATAGGCCTCGGAAGGTCCAACGACACCGACCGACCGCCATGTCATTCTCAACAACAGGAGTCACTGGATGCGGATATGGAGGGGCATGTTGTCAGCATACCGCTTTCCCGGCCGATGTCAGTTTTCGTGACCGGAGCCGCTCCTTCCCAGTCTAGTACCCCCTCAGTTGGCCTCACGAGGACTGAGTGCACACCGCTGCTTGCCAAGAGCGTTCGGCAGACCCTGACGGTCACCTATCCAAGTGCTAGCCAAGCCTGACAGCGCTGAAGTGATTTGGCGGGAACCGACGTCACCACTGCGGCAAGGCCGTTGTTGGCTACGTGTCAATACTGGTGAATGTTTATTAAAAAAGCTTATTGTTTGCCACAACGAGACAGTGAAGTCTTTTCCGGAAGTTATCATGGTGAGATGGTACACTGGTTACGAACTCGAGACATCGGGGTCAACAACCACCAGTCTTACAGAGACGCACCGTCAGCGAGACGAGTCTATAAACAGCGAGCTGTTACTCAGTGAGCACTGTGCCGTGATGGCAGGGAAAAACAGTCGGCAGCCAGCAGTGACCGCTGTGTCGCGGTGCACACACTGGTACAGCTGGGGACGCAGCTGCAGCAGGGAGAGCCGTGTTTTTTGCCGGCGCCACGGCCTTGGGCGGCGAGGAAGGCCGCCAGCGCGGTGTGTAAGCCACGCGCGCTCCCTGCATTGCGCGTGGTTTCCACACACCGCACGTACCGACTTACTGCAACATATTGCCCACTTACAAGACAAGCTTGTCTTTCCAGAATAGCTGACGACATTTTTTCTCATTAAGCAAGCTGCGGCGTTGCTGCCGTGTTGTTCTGCATCGCAATTTGAACACCGCTCGAGTTTCTAATAGTTCATAACCAACCGGATACTGCGGCCAGTCGCTAGTGGTTCTTCAAACTCCATTACGTAGAGAAGTGTTCTGTTGTTTCATGTAATTGCACCTCTTCGCCCTTAGAAACCACTCAAGCAAAGCGTTTTCACACGTGTCAGACCACACTTGTACGTGACTTTGTTCGGGCGGAGGCTTCACAAAGGTTAACGTGTACAAAAATGGCGACCATGACAGGACAGACTAAACACAAAAATATGACAGAAGATGAAATTTTGTGTCAATAGCGAGGATGCCCAAGAACGTTAAAGCCCACTGCAGCTAGATGATTGGTCAGATCAGATACCATCTGTGTGGGCTCTGCCGAAGGCAAATAGGTATGATTATGGAACTCTCGGAACATTTTCCCCAAATTTGACGGAGTTTTGTGTATGAAATTGTGACGGAGAAGCTAGGTTACAACAAATGTTTTGCTAGGAGGGGACCCGACATCCTAACGGAACACAACAGAAAACAGAACTGGCTAAAGCCCTGACCTTCCTCGAAGATTACGAGAGAAACTGTAACGAAGTTGCCGGCTGGAGTGGCCGGGCGGTTCTAGGCGCTACAGTCTGGAACCGCGCGACCGCTACGGTCGCAAGTTCGAATCCTGCCTCGGGCATGGATGTGTGTGATGTCCTTAGGTAGTTAGGTTTAAGTAGTTCTAAGTTCTTGGAGACTGATGACCTCAGAAGTTAAGTCCCGTAGTGCTCAGAGCCATTTTTGTAACGAAGTTGTCGATCGTATCGTACTTTGGGACAAGACTTTGGTGAAAAATATCAATTGTGAAACAAAAGGGCAGTCGATATAATGGGGACACATACATACTCTCAAGAAACAAAGAAAATGTTAGCAAACGCTGTCAGCAAGAAAGATCATGGCTACTCTGTTTTGGGACTCTAAGGGAGCGATAGTCGTTGATTTCCTTGAGCATGGCACAGTAACTCAAAAAGGTATTGTCAGACTGACAAAGTTACAACGGGTGATAAAAACAAGCATCGGGAACTCAGCGCAAAAGTTTTTTTGACAACGCACGTCCACACACGGCTAATCGTACCCGAGAGCTCTTACGAGGTTTTGGATGGGAGGTGTTTGATGATCCATCTACAGTCCGGATTTGGCGCAGAGCGACTACCACCTCTTCGAAGCAATGAAGGCATGGCTCACTACACAACGCTTTGATACTGATTCCGAACTGTATGCCGGTAAAAACCAGTGATTGCAATGGCGAGCGCAGATTTCTACAGAGACGGTACTGAAAAGCTTGTGCCACAGTATGATAAGTGCCTGTTTGAATGGTCTAAAAAAGTAGCTTAAAAGTCTACCTTTAAAATGTGTATAGTAAAATTTGGTTTTCCACATTAAGTTTTTATTTCAAAACGTGTTACTTTCTGGATAGCCTAAGTATATATAAACGACGTGAATGAGAGTGCCTACTGTACTGCTTTTTTTCCATTGGCGTAATTGTAAAAACTGTCAGTTCTGTCAGTCACTGATAAAATATCTTGGTAGCCCCTCCTGTTGGGATCCAAATTTAATGAGTACAGGGTGAACCATTAGGTGCGAGGTGAGTGACCGGTTGTGTTATGACGGTCGTAATTTCCTTGTTGTGTGGCGGCGGCTGCCAGTGGCCTTTGAGCCGCAGGGTTGTGTGTGTGGGTCCCGGTTTATTGGCCATCACCGCGTCCCGGCTAATGGCAGTGTCAGGTGGACGATAGCAGCAGGGCAGGGCATCCACCCGTCCCTCTAACTGTGTTGGCTATTCCTGGCAGGCGCAGCACGCGGGAGCACGGCGCGCATTTCTCGCTACGTGCCCCTCTGTCGAATTCCGTGACAGTGTTTTCAAAGTCCACCGTGTGCATCTTAACACTACTTCCTGCAAATAAGCTGGCACTAGCTTCCCCAACGGAATTTTTTGATCTGTACCCATAGTACCTCGCCTTTGAAAAATTATTTATGTATAAGCCGTTTGCCTTAGCAACCTGCTATTTAGTTGTTAGGTAGAGCGCGTACCGCTGTTGTTTATATCTCTAGTGTCGTTCGTGCTTTATTACCGAAGTGTTTTTATTCCTTCGTTTGTAGCCTCTGTACAAAAACGTGTTTGATTGCTTTGCCTCGCGTCAGAAATGAGGCTGAGATTCCATCAGTTTGATGATGAAACTTCCTGGCAAATTAAAACTGTGAGCCGGACCGAGACTCGAACTCGGGACCTTTGCCTTTCGCGGGCAAGTGCTCTACCATCTGAGCTACCCAAGCACGACTCGCGCCCCGTTCTCACAGCTTTACTTCCGTCAGTACCTCGTCTCCTACTTTCCAAAGCTGCTCTCCTGCGAACCTGTGAGAACTGGGCGTGAGTCGTGCTTGGGTAGCTCAGATGGTAGCGCACTTGCCCGCGAAAGGCAAAGGTCCCGAGTTCGAGTCTCGGTCCGGCACACAGTTTTAATCTGCCAGGAAGTTTCATGTCAGCGCACACTCCGCTGCAGAGTGAAAATCTCATTCTGGCATTTCGATGATGATTATGAAGATGAAAAAGAATTGCGTGAAAAGAAAAGAGATTCGAAGCAAAGTTAACACTGAAACACAAGGATTATTATAAAATATATGAGATAATTAAGAAGTGTAAAACTTCTTGCAAAATATTCTCTTCTAATCTTCGCTACCAAAGAACAAATTGTCAAATTACAAAATTCAATGAAAAATGCCACAAAAAACATCAAATTTCTAAACTAAAACGCAGAAAAACCGGTCATTTGTACCTCCAATGTCGTCTCTTCATATACTACAGCATTGCTTAAAAGCCATAATATACCCTCTAAGAATACAGAATTTAAAATATTAAGTGGAATTTTGACATAGAGTATCTCTTAAAGAGACAGCATCTCAGTCATCGTTTAGTGTTACTGTTCACTGTCAACGAAATAAAAACTGTAGCACTGAAATTTATTCGAAGAAAAATGTTAAATACAAATGACCTACCACAGCGTGCTGTGTCAAGGTCACTACCGCGTGACTTTCTAACATGTCCACATAATTTTGGTTGAATCCTGGTAAGTATGGTACAATCATAGAATGTCATCGTTTCCAGAATGGCATGTACCTTTTGCACCACTGACACCCTCTCCCAGATAGGACCGTGGGTACAGTTCATTGCATGTTTCCAATTTCATCGTAACAATATTCCGCCCGAATTCAGGCGAGCTTTCAGAACCTCAGAGCTGCAGTGTGAAGTGCATTTAGTTATGCATTAACTTCAGTGCTGTCTCTTCAATCCAGTATCACACCCTTCTCTTATTTTCAGGCTATTTCGTTGAGAATTACATAAGCTGATTTCACACGTTTTCGCCCTTTCCTTCAACGATCTGTACTAAAGTTCTTCTCATAGAACATTGGGAATATTCCCTTTCAGTATCCGAATTCACACATAATTTTTCTGTTTTGTAAGTTAGTGGGTTTGCGTTCAGAGTATTAACAGCAGTGTTTGTAGTCATGATTACCACTTTTCACGAGAAGACCCTGCAAAGAATTTGGACTGCTCGAGAACGAACTTACAACTGAGTTTTGACGTCTCTGTGCACTCGTTAATAAACTAGAATTGACGCTCCTAGATTATTCCTAAGCAACTCTTAGTTTCATCGTCGTCTACCCGAACTCCGATCAGTCTTCCGTAACAGCTACTAGTTGTGATCGGAAAAAAATGTAACGTGGTTAGGTTTTCCCCCCTGTTCTCTCCGTCAGACTTGACGTGGTATGTTTTATACATCTTATGACACTGAAGACTATTCCTGTACTTTCGGCCATTTACGTTAATCGCCCAGCTCGTGCATCCCAGAAACGCCCCATTTTATTGGCCTCCTTTGATGGTTTCCGTGGTGACAGAAGTTACTGTAATGTCCGGACCGCCTCTGACGTAACTGGATAAGCGTTTGGACACCTAGATGCCGGAGCCTAGCTAAGACTGAGAATCGTGAAGTCTAGCTAAGCGCAAGAATCGCCGGAGGTTGTTTATATACTCTAGCATGCACACAAAACCGGCAAAAGCACAGTGCAGACACGTTCGGCATGATTCAATTAGTCACACCCAACAATGGATAGTAGTCTCAATAGGTACTGGTGGCTCAGCGGGAAAGTGTCAGACTACAGTTCCAAAGGTGTCCGCTTCGATTCACAGTCAATTCTGGGATTTTTATGTCTTGTACTACTTCCTCCACCTCTGTTAAACTGACTGGGTAATGCAGTTCAAAAAATCTGAGGAAGGCAGTGGCATACCAGCTCCAGTAGAACCGTAATGGTGTTGAAATCGACCGTCGTGGGCTAAGGAAAGAAGAAATAACGGAGCGGAGGGAACCTGGAATTCGAAAGTATGTCCACAACGACGTGTTTTAGATACGTTCCAGCACTCAGGCCGTCTACACGTCTGCGGAAACCTCTCTGAGTTCTCACGAAGTGATTTAGTTAAACCAGCGGTAGCTTATATCTCGATGGACGGGGAGGGGATTTAAACAGCGTTCTACCTCTAGAGCTGCACGCTGCAGACCACTGTGAAGTACATGGCAGAGGGTGCCTTCCATATTAAAGTTTCTTCCCGTTCCATTCGCGTATGAAGCACTGGACAGTGATTGCTTAGCTCCATCATTGTGCACTACAGTCACGGTAATCTTTCTTCGTGGTCCCTACGGAAGCAATATGTAGGAGGCTGTGGTGTTTCGTGGAATCTCATATTGGTCCTTGAAACTTTCTACCAAGACTTTCGCCGAGTAATTGAGGTATTTCTTCAGTAGTCTGCTAGTCCAGGTTTTTCAGCTTTTCGAAAGTTTCTGCCGTTAGTGAAGCAAAGATTCGCTGATTGGAGCTGTTTTTCTTTGTATGCGTTTATTACCCCGCAGCTCCCTCCCTCCAATCCTATTTCGTATGGATTCCTCATACTTGAGCCATAGTCTGTTATGGGTTACACGATTGATTTGAAGTCTACTACTTGCTTCACTCCACAAATTTTTGTAACTAGGTATTTGTGAGAGTTGACGGATTCCAGTCATGACTCACTGGTATTGTCATAGGATATGATGTATTTGTCTTTTGTAAAGAGCACGAAGTCAGAGCCAGTTTCCTAACCACTAACCCACCTCGCTCGCTTGGTATCGTGGCCAAAAGTGTTCAACTGTTCGTTGCGAACAGTGAATGGATACAGATAAAGTCCTTGGGAAAACAGTGAACAAATGAAGGAAAAAAAAGTGTAAGGATGTAAGTATAATTGGAATGTGCGCTAATTGATCAGAATTCTCCTCGAGATTCAGACAAAGTCAGGCTTTAGGTTTTTGCGAGGTTCCAAGTTTGTTCTCTTTAGCGGAGCGTGTTTCACGTTATATATGACTCCAAGTTTTTTTCCGGGATTTTACTGCGGCCCCGGCAGCATTTAGGAGTAAGTGGTCACCCGGTCGCCATTAGCGGGGTGATCAGCGCAGTAGCTGTGCGTCCTGGGCAGGTTTCACGTTCGTATCCGTTCCGGCCGTCGGAGGATTGCACTTGGCGGCCTTGTCGTCCGTCACAAGGAGAACTGCTACGGCGCATTCCTCGGGAACTGAATAAGCGCGCAAGGACGGCTATATCTGCCGTGTCGTGTCGCGTCGCTTGGTGTGGTGTGCTGGCCACGGCACGGGGGCAATTAAATTCGTATTGCACCAGCCAGAGAGATTCCTCATCCGAGCGTCACGGGCTGGAAAAAGATCTCCACTGTTACGAGCATCCAAGAGTTTTACGACCAGAGTAGTCCATTGTTCCTGTAGACATTCTTGACACGATAAACATTCTGCCACATTTGAATGACGTTCTTATATACCTTACTGTTGTTCTAATCCGTGGGTGGGACTAATGGAGGAGACAGAGCAGATACAAAGAAGAGCGGAGCCGTGGTTATTTTGCTACATATTTGTGGAATAAAGTGACTTGGCGCTTGACCATTTCTGGAATGCCCACTCTCGAAATTTAGGCAGTAAACCTCTTCTCCTAGAACGATGAGAACCTCCGTGACGCTCTAGTGCTTATAAAATATCTCGTACGAAATGCGCAGCTGTTCTTTGAATTCATTCTCTTTCTAGCCCCTCTCCAAGTCTATTGAACCTATCTGGCAATAATTAAAGACTAACGATCAGTAGTTACGAATCGGCCGAACGAGTGTTTTGCAGTCATCTCCTGTGCCGTGGGTGAATGACGTTTTCTTAACATTCTTCCAGTATATCTTAGTCTGTCATCCACGAATCCCACAAGAAGGTGTATGTGGTCGTTTCACTTCTGGAAACTCTGCACGCTCATGTTGGGGTTGGTAGAATTTCCAGTCATCAATCGTCAGTAGCATAAACTGAACAGTAATGGCACTTCATGTCTACTTATATCTAAGCACGCCATTTAAGAATACGTTAACTGGGTTAGGGAAAACACGAAAAACCAAAATTTTGTTTTATTACATATGCAGTTGTGGATCACAAGTGTTCATTAATGCGGTTATTAATCTGTCAACGATGACCATCTTCAGACCTGAGTAGCTACAGTATATTAAACATATCGTGTCATTACATAAATAGATGGTACAGCCTCAATAATTAGCCATACGAGCTTCATCAGAAAGTTCGAAATTTTGACTAGCATAAACGCCATTGCGACATCCATGTCGACACTTGAGGAAAGGACACTGTAACCTGCTCCCTCAGACTGTCGACATACATGTCGCAATGGTGTTCATGCTACTATAATTTGTAACGTTGTGAGGAACTCTTATTGCTGATTATTGTGACTGTACCATTTATGTATATAACGACACAATATGTGTAGTATACTGCAGCATACTCAGGTCTGAATATGCTCATCGGTGACAGACCAGTAACCTGATGATAAACGTTTGTTTATAATAAAAGAAATATTTCCTGAACCACTGCAACACCTTGATATGATCATGTCGCAACTTGCAAATAAGCTAAAGATGGAAAAAAAATTCTTATTGCATTATATGGACCTTCAGAAACTTCCTAACAAGATGATAACCATAACAAAGATACTGTGCAAGACGTATCATTAACAACACCTAAAGTTACCCGACGACATGTAGCACATGGGGCCATGTTAACTGACCTGACAGAGGTTGCTGCCACTGTGATATATACAGACAGATCAAGAGACGCTGTACTGGCTGTGCATATATGCATTTCGCTTCGTGAGAGACATTACAATATATATTGCTCCCAGAAACAGTGAACATGGCAACAGATTCACCAGTAGTTTCAGCGACAATTAAGATAACCAAAACACTCATATGTAGACTACTCTACTGTTACCAAGCTATACCAAAAGTACTGAAATACCACTGTAAACAACACCATAACGACTCCCATACCCTTGTGTATAATATAATGCATCATTTTCAGCGAAGTTATTTATATATGGATAAAAGGCGATTGTGACATTCACAGGAATAAAATGGGCGACAGTGTAGCGAAAGAAGCTATTGCCAATGGAAGTCAAGACTACAATAAGGTCCATTCGAAGGTAGCACTAAAAAATAAATGGGATTGCGAATGGAAAAAAATGTAGAGCTGCCTGAAGACATCACTATATACCTGCTTTCTAATGTACTCTGCCCAGCATTAAAGTCTGATGTTCGTTCGTCACAATTCGCCGCCTGACCTGTTTTACCACTCTGCCCAGCCTACGACGTCCAACATCATGTACTACTAAATGAATCGTACCACGAAGAGTTTTCAAAATATTGGCACTCCTTAAGTTTAGTTACGGGCGCTTTAAACATCGTCCGCGTCGTTTCGGGTAGATGGACTCGCCGTATTGAAGGTTCGGAGAGCAAGAAGGCATTAACAGTTCTCTGACGAAAACACACATCGGCCATCCTACCATGTCAGTTGCTGAATTTGGGTCATAGGGGGCGTCACAACTTCACAACGCTGACACGTCTTTGTGTTACTGTAGAACTTTCTTCTTGCAGAGGGTTCGGAGATGTAACAGTGAGTAGGTCTGTTGAATCTTAAAAAACTTATTTCATTGTGGAAAATACTGTTCTGGTTGTTGTTAGGATCCTCCTGCACGGTCACGGGTAGAGCAACAGCCTCGCAGTATTGTTTACAGCGAACGCGTTACCACTGGTGTCGAGGCTGTGAGATGGCCTGCAGGGGACGTCCGCTGTGCCGGCGCTGTTTTGTTTATAGCGCAGGTGACCTTTCAGCGGGCAGCAGGTTGCGCCCACGGCGTCAGGTCCGCCGCATGCCGGCTGACAACACGCAGGAAGCAGCGGGCACAGAAGAGGCGCTTGCCAAACTTGCGCCACACAATGAGAATTCCCAGCGCGAGGAATGCGCCGGCCCGACACCAACCAAGGCCGTCGTCGATCCATCGTAGCAGCCACGCTGGTGAAAATAAGTCCCATGCCACCATACTTGGCCCAATATGTATGTAGCAGTTGCTACGGGGCAACGTCGTCAGGTACACTCTGTGATCAAAAGTATCCAGACACCCCTAACTAGGTGCATTGTGCTGCCACTTAATGCCAGGTACTCCATATCAGCGACCTCAGTAGTCATTAGACATCGTGAGAGAGCAGAATGGATTGCTCCGCGGAACTCACGGACTTCGGACGTGGTCAGGTGATTGGGTGTCACTTGTGTCATACGTCTGTACGCGAGATTTTCACACTCCTAAACATCCCAAGGTCCACTGTTTCGGATGTGATAGTGAAGTGGAAATGTGAAGGGACACGTACAGCACACAAGCGCACAGGCCGACCTCGTCTGTTGACTGACAGACGGCCGACAGTTGAAGAGGGACCTAATGTGTAATAGGCAGGCATCTATCCAGACAATCACACAGGAATTCCAAACTGCTTCAGGATCCACCGAAAGTACTACGACAGTTAGGCGGGAGGTGAGGGAACTTGGATTTCATGGTCGAGCGTCTGCTCAGAAGCCACACATCACACCGGTAAATGCCAAACGGCGCGTCGCTTGGTGTAAGGAGCGTAAACATTATACGATTGAACAGTGGAAAAACGTTGTGTGGAGTGACGAACCGCGGTTCTCAATGTGGCGATCCGATAGCAGGGTGTGGGTATAGCGAATGCACGGCGAACGTCATCTGCCAGGGTGTATAGTGCCAACAGTAAAATTCGGAGGCGGTGGTGTTATGGTGTGGTCGTGGAGAGGGCTTGTATCCCCTGTTACTTTGCGTGGCACTATCACTACATTGATGTCTTAAGCACCTTCTTGCTTCCCACTGTTGAAGAGTAATTCGGGGATGGCGAGTGCATCTTTCAACATGATCGAGCACTTGTTGGTAATCCATGGTCTGTGACGGAGCGGTTAGACGACCATAACATCCCTGTAACGGACTTGCCTGCACAGAATCGTGACCTGAATTCTATAGAACACCTTTGATAGGTTTGGAACGCCGACTTCGTGCCAGGCCTCACCGACAGACAGCGATGCCTCTCCTCATTGCGGCACTCCGTGAAGAATAGGCTGCCATTCCCCAAGAAACCTTCCAGCACATGACTGAACATATGCCTGCGAGAGTGGAAGCTGTCATCAAGGATAAGGGTGGGATAACACCATATTGAATTCCAGCATTACCGATGGAGGGCGTCACGAACTTGGAGGTCATTTTCAGCCAGGTGTCCGGACACTCCTGGTCACATAGTATATAAAAGTAATTTCGGAAGTACCCAGAGGGAATGTTCTCGGCTAATACTATTAACTGTATAATAATTGGCGTGACGGGTACAGCAGGAATTTCAGTGAGGCTGTTTGCGAACGAGCGTGTTGTGTAAATGAAAGTTGCAACGCCAGAGAACTGTACCTCAATTCACAAAAACGTTCAGATGGCCGCATGGTGCATGAACACTAAGCGGGCCTCCCTGCTCTTAATCACCGAGCAGTGTTCCGCAGTGGTTATCACACTGGACTCCCGTTCTGGAGGACGACTGTTCAAACCCGCGTCCGACCATCCTGGTTTAGGTTTCCCGTGGTTTCCCTAAATCGCTTAAGTGCCGGGATGCTTCCTTCGAAGGGGCCCGGCGCTTTCCTTCTCGATCATTCCGTAATCCGAGCTTGTGCTCCGTATCTCATTACCCCGTTGTCGTCGGAATGCTAAAAACTAATCTTCTCCTCCCTGTGCTTAATCGTACCTTACTTATTACTGTCGACAAGAATAGGACACAGCGTATACAGTAGCGGTATCACTAGAAAGGCATGGATATTTGCAGAAGATTAACATTGTCGCTTGTGTTAGTTGTGTACAATGTATATGCAGTACTATGAAGACCTGTATACAGAGAGATGCAGTCGAATGGCATAGCGTTTTGATGTCATTAGTATAGTATATTAAAATACATGAACGATTTAGGTGGTAGAGGGTGGAGCTCGATATAAAGGCGGTCGGCTCTGCGCAGTGTTAGCGTGTGCATACGAGCCTGTATTGCATATAGAAAAGACAACCACTAATGAAAGTGCGTATTGTGTACATAAACCACTCGGAAAAGTTATCATTTGATGAAAAAACAAAAGTCGGTAAGTACAAGGAAATGGGACACTCTAGTAGTGAAATTGCCAAGATGTTGAACTGTTAAAGTACAGTGATTGATAATTCGATGGATTGGGTGCACGATATGGACAGAACGAAAAATATGGGCTAAGTAGAAGGTTATCTGAGGCATAGAAAGGGTTACTTTTGCGGAATGCAAGGGTCACAAACAGTTATTCTTCTCAACTTGTTCGTGATTCACGGTTTCCAGTTACTGCCACACGAGTACGACAGATTTTATCACATGACTAACATCTTGCATTCAAAAGCCGACTATAGCAACCCGCTCTAACACCCAAACATAGACAGGTTAGATTGGAGCTTACTCAAAAATATATGTCGTGGACTTCAGGAAGGAATAAACTGATCTTGAGCGATGAGAAATATTTCAGTTTAGATAGTATGGATTTTTAGTAGTAGTGACAGATTGCAAGGCATGTTTACCACAATGGAAGGCAATTTGTGGCCGTATGTGAGCTGAAAAGTGCGATGCGAGAAGAGTGGGCGACAATTTTATTGCAAGGACTACAAATCCTGACAAAACCAGTTCCGGAGAGAAACTGAGATATTTAGGAAAAAGGTTTTTTTGGGCAAAGTGCTAAAAACGCAATAACACAACAGGACCATGAGTAACTTCATACAAGTTTCCACCCGGGAAATGCAAACTCCTTATTTTTTTTTACTCGTATTATGAAAGAAACTACGTAATTCCGTCATGATTGTTTACGCCTTGCATGAATCTACAATTTTCAAAGTAAATTCAATACATTTATGCTTCAGAAATTGTAGTACTACTTTCGTGATACCCTGCTGTTATGCTGATATCCACTACTGTACGATGATATAAGACCAATTTACCCGTGTTAGCGGCGGCTAACTGAATTATCTGAAGAAATACAGCTACCAGCCACACTTTTCTTATAGCTTTATTTATGTCACGAATGGTTAATTGCTACTAATCAGTTTACATCCCTAAAAGAATCCCTTTAGAGTAACGTAGAGCGACTCATTGCAGTACATGCATTCTTAATGAAGCAGTTTTCCCAATCATAAAGGCGCATATATCAAGTTCTAAAGCTAGCAATACTAAGGCTATAAACATAACTTAGTTCAAGAGTAGTTTTTTTGTAAGAGCAATGTAATTTTACTTTAGATGTTACTCCCGATGTAAATAAACGCATTAGTCGCCCACGTGGCGAATGTTGCGCTGTGTCAGTTAACCTATAAGTGTTTGTGCTGTGCATTCGGTTTTGCGGACTTCAGGACAAAAACTGTTTCGATGCACGCTAGCATATCGTGGCAAAGTCTCTTCGTCTCTGCTTAACTAATGTAACCTACATCCATTTGAATTTATTTGCTGACGCCCCCCCCCCCCCACACACGTCACTTCCTTCCGTTACCAAACTGACAAGCCCTTGATGATGTCTCAGGATGTGTTCTGTCAACCAACCAATCTTCTTTTAGTGACGTAATGCCTTGGAAACGCATGCGGAAAAGCGAGTTACAGTGTGACAACAAAAAGTGCGCCTAACTACTAAATAAACTTAAACACACAATTCGGGAAATGTGGCATCTAAATGATTTGTTGTTTAGCTCAGAGCAACAGGAGCTTTCAAAGTGCAGTCGATAAAATGTTTAATTGGCGAAATCTGCTGCAGTTGCAGACCGAAAACAGGTTTCCTCCTCCCAAGTCTTCTGGCCTACTCTGCTCGAAACCACTGTGTAAACATTACACTGCCCACTTTGGCACAACAAGTCTGACATTACTTCTCTGGCAATTGGCGTCTTTTGGAAACCCGTACGCCATCGTCAGCGTTCCGTATTCCTTTTGTCTTGTGCGAAGTATGCCAGTCATCTTACTTCTCAACATTGCGCCATGCCAGGTTCACCGTTCTTCCAAGACATGGCGCCCTCTTTGGACTTCTGAAGAAACGACTGACTACTCCCAGTGATCTGCACAAAATATGTGAATGTTAAAAGGGAGAATGAATTTTACAGAGAAAGGTTAAGTGTATCTATTTCTCAAAAGAAATAATTATTGGCTATGTAACTACCAGATGTTAGTCAAAAGAAGCAGTGATACTAAAAGTCAGTTTTTGGAAAATGTATCTTCATCCCAGAACCATATTGGTATCTATTTTGTTTTAACCCCCTCAAAAATATTCAGTTTGCCTCTGCAGTCCCATCAAAAACAAACGCTTTTTATAAATCTCGAAGTAGCTTTGCCGTAAAACGGCGTACTTCCATGTCATGAATAATAACGATAATTCTGTAACCACCACCATGAGGTTTCCCGTCATTTTATAAGAACAACTCGAACCAATGGGACGCGTTCCCGAGAGATCCTTACGTGCTGGTGCTTAGAAACAGCGTAATTATGTTCAAAGGGCGTAAGCTACAATATAAAATCCACCAAACATGAGCTTCACCTGAGAACGTCTCACAAGTTCTGCTTGTGACAGAGAGAGCGTTCTTGTTTCTTGCGGTTGTACTTTAGTTGGCATTTTTCTGAAGTATCGCAGAACACTGGAAAATCCAGGATGGAATGTAACAATATTATGATAAGGATAGTAGCTGCTCACCATGTAGAGGAGATGCTGAGTCGCAGGTAGGCACAACAAAAAGATTGTCACAAAATAAGCTTTCGACCAACGAGGCCTTTGTCAAAAGTAGACCACACTTAAACTCGCGCACTCACTCACTCAAACACAACTTACACACACCAATATTGTGTGTGTGTGTTCGGGGGTGGGGGTCTATTTTTTAGAAAGGCCTCGTTGGCCGAAAACTTATTTTGTGACAGTCTTTTTGTTGTGCCTATCTGCGACTCAGCGTCTTCGCTATATGGTGAGTAGCGACTATCCTTTTCATAGTATTATTATTTTGTGTTTCACGTGACGAAATGGATCCTCAACGTGAAACATCAGGAAGCGACGCCACAAAACTTGTACAGCGCCACGTCAACGTTTGCTGTCTTGTCTCGTATGACGACCGCTTGAGGTGACGTGACAAGAACCACCTGTTTGGCGAGGAACAAGTTGGGGGATCAGTGGACCCTTCCTCGACCGCTTCCGATTCACGGAGATGCTGTCGGGCCGGGAAGGTCTGCTCGCAGTACTTGAGTCCTGACCTCGCGCTTCGGCGCCGGCACTTGGTCGGCGACATTTGGGCGGCGACCGTCCTTCCCCGCGACTGCTTTACGCGAGGTCGCTGCCGCTGACTGTATGGCTCTGGCTGGGTACGCACCGCACCACCTCGCTTCGGCGTCGCCCCGCCTAACGGCACTCGCCATTCTGCGTGCGTTACTGCTCGTACACTGCCGCGGCGCCCTCTTTGTTGTCCCTGCGGCCTCTGAGAACGTGTCCTGCAACGTTCGTCGCAAATGCCGTGGTCAAAAATCTAGAAAAATTGTCACTGCAAAAACTGTTTACGGGAATTTCCTTTCTCGCTTGCTTACGCTGTTGGTCACGTTCGCTTATGACACAATAGAGGTTCACATTCGCTCTTCATTTCGCACCTTCTGACGTCTCATTTCATACGTCCCACATTCGCCGCAATGCGTATCTCTTGCTGTCACATTTCACACACAAAAAAGATGCAGGTTATACTCGGACGACATCTCCATATTTGCCATCATTCCACATTGTATACCCACCATAAACCACTCTGCATTTAAGAGGAGAGTAAAATCTTGCCTCTTATCATCGACGTAGCATCCCTCGCGGTATATCCCAGCTGTTTGCCGTCTGTCCAACCGCGAACTCGTATTTCTGTCAAATTGTCGACTCCATCAACAGGTACCTCGTGCATATTTCTTTCTGTTATACATATGCTGTGTCTGTCCTTCGGGGCGTTACGTATTCATATATATTTAATTCATTTTGTTTCCGCCAATGATCACAAAACTTTTCTTCTAACGACCAAATGTTTTCCGATCATAACAAGAAACAAAAGAAATTCATTCTACACTTCCTGGATAACTGTTCTAATTCGCGACCATCATCTCGCAACTTACAAAGAGTCCCCGTCCGCCACAAATTTCCATTTGTCGCCAGTGAATTTACTTCCGTACCCAACGGCGGCCGACGTCAGAATTTATTCCATCAGGTATAGTTCTGCTTCCGTTCTTCCAACTAATCTGAAGCAATACCGTATTATTTGTCGCTCATCTCCAGATTCAATTCCTTCTGTATTGCTACCATACGGTTTCGTTCGATCTCATGACATTCGATGAGAACATAATGAGGAAATAACTCCATGTTCATAAAACTGACATTTCTGAAGTAGTGTTTATTATTATTATTGTTATTAATTATTATTGTTGTTATTCTTAGAACAAACACAACCGATAACTATGCTGGATTTTATATGTTGTGGCCGGCCGCTGTGGCCGAGTGGTTCTGAGCGCTTCAGTCCGGAACGATGTGTGTGATCTCCTTAGGTTAGTAGGTAGTTCTAAGGCTAGAGGACTGATGACCTCAGATGTTAAGTCCCATAGTGCTCAGAGCCATTTGAACCATTTGTATGTTGTCAACAGTCTGAGACTTCACAAACGTGATGTGTCGGTGTACAGTACGCCAACATGGCTTTTTGTAGTTGTCAGGTAGATATTTTGTCAAAGACAATGGTTTTTCATGTGTCCATTGAGATCTGCACTGTTCCCTGTCTGCCGAGAACCCCTGCTTTATACGAGAGTGGCTGTGATTCTATTTTCAGATCCTTGTATGTGGCAAGTTTTTCCTGCAGTTTCTCGTAAGGTCTGGTGTTAGCTGGGATGGCAGTGTCAGTGATCTACAGTTTCATTTTCTCCACTGTTACTATGTTTGTTTTATGGTGTTACAACATTCGATTTGTCTGCAAAAGAAAGTCTCGCAGTAATTTTGCTCGTTCGTTTTGACCACTTTTTCTCGACGCTGGTCCCAACAACTCCTTTCCATTGGCCGATGATAATTTTGCGATAGGTTCCAGCAGGTTATTCGTGCCACGGTATTGTGCTTCTGCTTGTAATCAGTCTTTGCGATCTTTTTGCTTCAGCTCAGATATGGTCTATTGTTTCTTCGGCTTATTATTGTTATTATGACTGTTGCTATTGTGTACTGCTCAGTTAATATGCGTGTTTTAACATTAACTGACAGAGGATGTCAGAGCAGATGTAGTCTTGTCAGGACAAATATATAAGTGAATTAAATCAGTAGTAAAATATTCTCGTTTCAGATATGGATTATTCAGTTGATAATTGTGTAGATTAGTATGCCTATGACGGAGCTATATTTACGCAGAATATCGCGATGTATATTAGCGGGACAATAGCTTCAGTCTATATGAATGAGACCTAATATGGCCAGTTGCAAACTGAACCGTTACGTCCTTTTCTTTACTCGTATTGTTTCCATCATCGTCCATGGAGTCCCCCTTCTACAGCCTTTATGCACGCTGCTCCGAATACCCTCCGTCTCCCCGCCTTCTCGCCCCCTTCAAACTTCGAACAGCGGTCGATTACCCGAGGCGGCACTTGTTATAAAAGGCGTCATTTCTGTTAGCTGTCGCGACCCGTAGCTCAACGCCCAATGACTACATAGGCTGAAATAAAAAATATAATTAAAAAGATGTGGCGTCTGAATATGAAAATTACGTAATAAAATATAGTGCAAACATATTTATTATTAATCTTTTCGCTTTTCATTTATTTAAAGACCAGATGGAGAAATCTTCGAACATTAACGACTGCAGAAAAATTTTACTGCTGCGAAATCCTGTGTCTTTCGTCTACATTGCGATTAATTTTATGCTTTCTCTTGGTCCATGATATTCTCTTCAGTCTCGAGCACATATCAGTAGTAGATGTGAGCTACTGTTCTGTTAATTTGATTTGTTGCTAGTTAACAATGAATGTCCGTTAAAGATAGTTTTGAAATCTTAGTGGCTTCAATTTTATAGATGGTATCGTATACGATACGTCAAGACTTAAGCATATAAACACAGCTTCGCAGCTTCATGCCTCTCTCTCTCTCTCTCTCTCTCTCTCTCTCTCTCTCTCTCTCTCTCTCTCGTATAATCTCCTCATATTTGCTTTAGATTTCTTTCAAGAGAGGTCAGAATACACACTTGGTATCAAAACATTCAACAATTATAAGCAAACAGTTCAAAATAGTTAAACAGTATTACCATAGAAAAGTTTTCAAAGTATCGTCGCTTTGCTTTTCTTGATATTAACACATGGATCAATATTAAGTTAACACTACCTGCCCTAAATTACTTTTACATTTTTCTGCCATGTGTCAAAGCAATTACTGTCCTTCGTAAAGAAAAGGTACACTGTACTGCTTACATCGTACAGAGTTTTAAGGCCTCTGTAGCCTTTTGCCCGGAACTTTGACCCGTTCTTCAGAGCATGGTAGTCAGGCCTGGAAATCAAGCAAAAATGTTTCTTACAGCTTTAATAAGTTATTGAAGCATGTGAAAACACTTGTAATTAGGAGGAGGAATGTCTTTATTTTCATTTCGCCGAGACATGCTGTGCAGTTGCCAAATCCAAAGTTTGCGATCAATGCTGCTACCTCGTGGCGCTCGGTAGAAGGACGAACTGTGTGGCAAGCATGATTTATATCACACTTGCCCGAGGAGGGGGAGGGGGGAAAGACATGGAGGTGTCATATGTGGTACCTCGGGGCTGAAGAGGAGGAATGGATTTTAATGTGTTACCAAGAGGAAGATTACCGAATCATTAACAGATTACTGCACTGTGCAGCACACACATACACAACAGATTACTGCGTGTGTATTGCAACTATTCCAAACGCCCGCCACTCAGATAGCAACACTTGCTGAATGAGTGTGACAATCCACTGGCCGTGCGGTAAATGCGCAAGACGGCTTCAGAAAGGAAACTGCTCATTATCATAGCAGGCCAAGTAATTACTGAACGTTGCAGTACGCTACAAAGCGACACAAATGCGTAACACCGATCTTCAGCATAGTCATAGTGTCTCCGTAAACGACGGTCATAACCTCCTACCTGTTGTTTGATTCCGCGACAGTAGAAACCCGTCACGGAGTCTTCTCAGAACTGCCGAGTGAACGTCCTCGTAATTGGGAAATCTCTTTAGCTTTCGATATTCTTTCAGCTTGCCGAAAAAATGGAAATCGCATGGTATGGTGGACTGTATGGCTGGTCGGCACCACTATTTTGCGGTCTTGGTCAAATTATTGGCACCACTTGACTACGGCCAGACGCGACACTGCATTTGGGCCGTCCACCGGCAGGATTCCACGGCGAGTCAGTCTACTGTACCGCGTACTTCCCTTTGCAGGTACGTTTCCAGTTGGCGCACCATTTCACTCCCACACTGTGGTGTACCTGTTATCCGTACTGCAGCAGAACGGTGTCCGCAGGAAACCGGGAACGTGTACTCTCTTCTGACAATGAGCCACTCTTGTTGCGCAAATAGGGTGGCGATTCTTTACAAGGAATTACATTTTATCTCGAAAAAAAACAGAGAAAGCTCGAGGAATTTCAGGTACTTTATAAAGATCTCAGGGAATCCTGTGTATTTAACCTGTCATTCAAGCTGAATTTTATTGACTTTTGTAACCGACAAATTTTAGAATACGTAATATTTCAAAGTGTGTTAGTTACATGAATATTATTCTATATAAATTAACGATTTGCGGTTAGTATAGTTCAGCTGAGAGGAAAGAAAATCCATTATTGTAGTATGACATCACGCCCCGCCACCCTCCCCACTCACCATTAATTTATCAGCAGCTTCTTGATATCTTCATCCTCCCAACTGGAATTATAACTCCCCTTCCCCTTCAAGTTTGAGCAGCCACAATAGCTATAGCCTTACCGTGAGACGACACGTGTAACTTACTTCCTGAAGTCCCTACGTAATAATTTCATTGTACAGCACATATGTCGCTAGCCATCTGGCTGTGTGTCTGAGATCAGTCAGCAGTTAGTCGTAGATATTTTTGGGTAGTTTTCCCTTCTTCTGATAATACTTTATCTATGGCTGTGTGAAAAATACTGAGCATTACTCTACATTAAACTACAGTATTTCCTGAAATTGGGGTGGTACGCAGGTCAGCCAGTGTGTCCGTACCCGCTGTTCCTGTCTGGTATTTGAGGACAACTTCACATTACGTCCAACCTTTACGCAGGCGTCACAGAGTACAGTCTTATATGCGAATACCTTATTACACTTCAGTCTTGTTTCCCTGGTCCGGTGAAGCGTTTCAATTAGAGTTCCCAGTAAGAGTGACGCAAACAATGCCAGGGCTAGACAATCTCTGGCATCAGCAGCCGCAGTGGTAAATGAATCGGACAGCCACGACCGCGCTGTCAGCACTTAGCTGGTTGCTTACGTCGCCGTCACGTAGCGCCAGGTGATCCTGTAGCTCGGCGTCGAAATGCCAAGTGAAGGAATATCGCTGTTACACGCCTCGTCAGGTGCTCGACGAAATGGCGCCGCTTTGCGTCAGCTCCGTAATCGACAGGCTTCCACTCACGGGTAAAACTCCTTAACAAGTCGCCTAACTCGGGAGAAGAAAGTTTCAAGAGCGTAGCTGCACGGGTCGTTCCCACTACTAACCGTTAACTCACGGCGTGTGGTCCCTCAGGCAGCGTGAGATATTTCGAACTCACTCTCCAAGGTAAATTCTGGTGCAATGCTTCTGTACTCTACCTTCCCTCCTTAAATCGCTAACTTTGTAATGTTTTGAAACTTCCTGGCAGATTAAAACTGTGTGCCCGACCGAGACTCGAACTCGGGACCTTTACCTTTCGCGGGCAAGTGCTCTACCATCTGAGCTATCCAAGCACGACTCACGCCCGGTCCTCACAGCTTCACTTCTGCCAGTATCTCGTCTCCTATCTTCCCAACTTTTGTAATGTTTTATTGATCGTCTTCTTTGTTCGTTGCTGACACGTAGTGGGGTCTGCTAGACCGCGCCTCGTGTGAACTACGTAACTGTTTTCTTAGTGTAACACAAAATGTGTTCGCAGGAATGTGTCAATTTTAACGATCCCAAGTCTGCTGAAGTTGTTAACCGATGAATAGAAGAACATGTCAATGATATAGATCAAGAAATAGACGAAAAATTCGATTTTTCAATAGCCAGTGATCGCGGGTCTCCTGACGAACAAGAGTATCATTCAGAGGAAGTGCTTCAGGACTGTGGTACTGTCCACCTTCCTGCTTCTCCAATAAAATACTTTAAGTGTTAGTTAACACCAAATGTGTTCTAAGTTTTGGTACAGGATAATGTAGACCCACAGCAGTGAATGTCAGTTTTGCAGTATTTCTTTTATGTCGTATCGAGTGCAATTTTTATGTGCAGGTTTAAACCATGGAATTTAGTTTTATTTGAAAATTAACCTACTATAGGGATACTATAATTTTTTAGAATGTAAAATTCAATTCTGTAACAGTTTATATGTACTATTTAAAGACACCGCAGTAAAGTATGTGATTTTGAATGATAAAACTTAAAATACTGCAGGCTTTTTTATGATCGAGAAATACTTGAACAACACTTGAATAATTGTGAAAATAAATGTTATGTAACTTAAATGAAAATTTTCGGATGCTTTAACCCCCAAAACTCAATTTAGACATGGGGGTCGCAGAGACGACACCTCGCAGTATACGTTACAGAAAGGTCACCCGTGAGTTACAGGGCTAATGCAGACGCATCTTAACCTACGCTGGAAATCACACAAAAGGGCGCACCCGACTGCAGCTCTGGGAAGCCAAACACGTTAAGACTTAGAATCCTGACAATCAAACTCTGAACGAGTTAGGTGCTGCCACAGTCCGCCGGAGCAGCAGAATATATCGCACCGTCGTCTCGTCTCCTGTTATGTGTGTGGGTATGTCAGCTGCGACAATATCCCATTGTTTTGGGGCACGAGAACCGCGTGGGGACAGGTAGTCGCCTTTCATATCAGTATCACGAACTCAGCTGCTTGGGAAAATCCGCGGTTCCAGTACACGTGACGGAACTTCCACAGTCCTCCTACGTCACGAAAGATGATGATAAGCATTGTGCTTGAAAGCTCTACCAGAGTTCCCAAGAAATATGGCGCGATTCTAAACGACCTGTAAGAAAATGACCAGCGTCAAGCGAACACAGAATGGCAGTAACGTGTTAAGTAGACGGTTCAAGTAGGAGAATCCGCTCAAAATAGTACTTAAAGATTGAAGCGGAGTAATAAAACTGTGTACGACTGGAAAAAATCTGACTCTTCGCTTACATTCTCAACGGGCCAGTTGTAGCTATTTGCCTTGGAAACGTGATCAGCGTTCTCAGTCTCAGTTTTATAATCATTCGGCCCATTCGTGATTTGAATAACAGTTGCCAGAGTGAAATGAGATGAGTAGCGCATAAAGAAGTATTTCTACAAGACGTTTCCTCGTGGATATTCAGAAGCACTTACCTGAAAATATTCCGGACAAGAAAATAGATAGGGTCTCTTGTAAGAGAAATGGTCGCCCACAACTTGCTGCCGGCCGGGGTGGCCGAGCGGTTCTAGGCGCTACAGTCTGGAACCGCGCGACCGCTGCGGTCGCAGGTTCGAATCCTGCCTCGGGCATGGATGTGTGTGTGATGTACTTAGTTAGGTTTAAGTAGTTCTAAGTTCTGGGGGACTGATGACATCAGCAGTTAAGTCCCATAGGGCTCAGAGCCATTTGAACCACAACCTGCTAAACAATCCTGTCAGGCCGGCTGAAATCTTGATCCTCGTATAATTTGTTTCCTAAACTCCAGCTTAATTCGCACAGTCGTGAGGTACAACATTACGCCCCATCAGAGTAGCGGATTAAAGTCATCTTGCAATGTAATTTATGGTAATGAGGTGTCAGGAAGCTACGTCAGTCCAACAAAGTAAACATCCAGCACTATCATACTACTAAAAATATAAATTTTCGGGAAGATTATATAGAATATACTACCGTCCAGAAGGGAAATAAAATAAGACCTGTTAAATACCGAAGGATGTGTTGGAAATGGAAATGCCGTGTGGTTAGGTCCTTCCGTCGGGTGCAAGCCTTTCGGGTTGACGCCACTTCGGCGACTTGCGCGTCGATGGGGATGAAATGATGATGATAAGGAGAACACAACACCCAGTCCCTGGGCGGAGAAAATCTCCGACCCAGCCAAGAATCGAACCCGGCCCGTTAGGTACGGCTTTCCGTCGCGCTGAGCAATCAGCTACCAGCGGCGGACGAAGAATGTGTTACACAATATACATGTATTGAGACAGTGACAACACTACGAATAGTTAAATCATGATTTCTTTGCTGAGCAATAATCGAATTAGTGTGCATCCATTGCGCAAACTGGTAATTTCTAATAAAAATTGACACTGTTATGAGCTAGCATTACTTGCTAGCTTGTGAAATGTAGGCTGTTTCAAGAAGTTAATCCACATCTTGCATATGAGTGGCGAAATTTTGTCTTACGCATACGACTACAAGGCTTTTATTTTCAAAATAACCACCCGATTTTACAAAACTATATGTTTCTCTACATGCACGTACAACCTTGGGATACCTTATACGATTACGCTTGGAATCAGAGTTTTCCTTTAGCTTTCACAAGTGTTCAGTGCGCACAGCGCACATCCAGACGATAGTCAGACACGTCCCACACTCTTGCGACCACGTCTGCAGTTAACAGTGCGTTCAGTGATGTTTCGATGTATTGTAGCAGTGCAGTCAAAGTTATTGAAAGGGAAGGCACATAACGGAGTCCTTCACAAATCTCCCCCAACATAAAATAGATAACAGTCCATATGCCTTAGAGCAGAAGCACTTAGACGCAAATGGTGCAAGAGCGCTATCTTTATGCCTCTCACGACCGATCCATCGTTTACGAAGCTCGTTGTTAAGAAAGACGTCTACACAGGGTGAGACTGTGTCCAGTCCTGTTGAAAAATTAAATTTCCGGTATGTTGCTGTGTTAATCGTTCTTTTGAATCTACGCACATTCGGTACGGAACAAGCTAACTGCAGCAGAGAGACCTACCTGCAACCTACAACTTACTCCAAAGTAAACTTTCAGTTTTAATTTACCACGAAATTCTACAAAGGGGTCCAAAAAAATGTATCCACTGTTTAAAAGTCCATAACTGGCAAACCAATCGGCAGAGTTGTCTCATTTTTGGTGAAAGTGTAGCTTAAAGTCCAACTTAAAGACGTCAGTTTAGGTGTTCACAATGGTCACCATTAACATCCACACAACGATGCCGCCGAACTGCAGCACGAACTACTAACTGCAGCGTGTTCAGTTGGATATTTGCACATGAATGTACGATGGATTCTCGAAGTTCATCCAATGTGCGTGGCTTTTGTCGATAAATGACGTCCTTTAGTGTTCCCCACATTAAAAAGTCCAGAGGAGTTAGGTCTGGGGAACGTGGTGGATACTCCACAGCACCTCTCCGGCCTATCCATCTTCCTGGTAGATTTTCGTCGAGATACGTCCTAACACGATTTTGGTAGTGGGCTGGAGCACCATCTTGTTGAAAGTAAACTCTTCCGTCTCCATACAAGTCTCGGATGGCAGGTAAAATGGATGTCTGAAGCTTCTGCAGGCACATTTCACCGGTAACTGTGCCGGTGGAAGATGGATGGGCCGTAGAGGTGCTATGGAGTATCCACCACATTCCCCAGACCTAACTCCTCTGGACTTTTGAATGTGGGGAACACTACAGGATGTCGTTTATCGACAAAAGCCACGCACATTGGGTGAACTTAGAGAACCCATCGTACATTCATGTGCAAATATCCACCTGAACTCGTTGCAGTCAGTAGTTCGTGCTGCAGTTCGGTGGCATCGTTTGTGTTTGGATGTTAATGGTGACCATTTCGAACACCTACAGTGATATCTTTAAGTTGGACCTTAAGCTACACTTTCACCAAAAATGAGACAAATCCGTCAATTAGTTTGCCAGTTAAAGACTTTTAAACAGTGGATACATTTTTCCGACCCCCTCTGTATTTACATCCATATAGAAGATAGTCTCGTGGATCTGGGTGAGCGTAAGTGATGCACTCGAGATTAAGGAAGACGAGGCGGCCGAAGCGCTTTCCGCTAAGCGCATCCACAGCGCGGCCTTTCAGGACATCTGGCCCCTTAACCCGCCACTGAACGCAATGCAGCGAACAGCGAGTCCATTACGGGCGGTGACGCAGAGTTCAGCGATGCTCAGAGAACGCGTCTCTGCAGGTACGCGGCGCCTGCCCTGGCGGTTCCCTCGCACGTTCCCACCAGGCTGGTGACGCCGCCCGCGCGTTGCCGCTGTGTGAGGGCAGCACTTCTCCTGACACCCGTTTCCCACCCGCATATCGCATCCCCTTCAGATCACACTCATCTACTCTTCGTAACTTCACCCGAGCGATAAGATACCTGTGCCAGCCGGGTCGTAGCCGGTAGCAATCCTACACAGTTCACATTTGGTGTGCCGCAAACAGTTGTTCACAGCCAGCACCCGAAATTGTGATGAGTAGAGCACAGGCGCAGTGGTGACGTGATAATGACGCTTTTTTTTTTTTTTTTTTAAGAGCTCCGTCTCTTGGCCCTTTCGGGCTACTCAGTAGCAATCGGCCGCCATGCCATCCTCTGCCAGCGACGTGATTCGGATGCGGTATGGAGGGATACGGCGTCATGCCCTTTGTCAGTTTCCCAGACCTCTGTGCCGCTACTTCTCACTCAGGTGGCTCCTTAGGTGGTTCCACGAAGCAGGGTACAGCCCATACCAGACAGCCTACTAAGTAAGAATTCCTAGCAGTATGGGGAATGGAACCTAGGTCTTTCGCATACCAGTCAGCCTCGCTGACCACAGTGCGACGGAGGAGACCTCTTGACTCAAGCAGTCTAAAACGATGCCGCCGACTCATCCCCCCCCCCTCCTCCTTCCTTTCTCGGACGCAAATCTATATACATACAGTGTGTTTCACAATTCATGTTGTAAACTTCTAGAGGTTGTACAGGGGACTTGCAGTCAAAGATATAGGCGCCGGTGCCCGTAAATGTGTGTTTATGCAGGGTCTTTGCGTGATGATGATTCATGCAGAAGAATAAACGTATCGGTGACGGTCCCTGCACCGGAAACGAAACAGTAGAAAGTTACAAGCGAAAATCATTTTGATACCTCTGACAGTGGAATACATGTACGGGTACTGTTTTAAGACTGTAGAGTAGGCAACTTTCAGCGGTGGTAGTGTAGACTAAAACAAGGAAAAATGGCGAGTAAACATGGGCTCTAAAATGAGTACTTTAAGAGCTTTGAGCACTTGTTCAATAGAGGAGATATTTAACTCTGGCGAAGATGAATAAGTGCTGATAGCTCCTCAGCAGTACATTTTGGAGCCCATCTTCACTGGACATTTTACCGGTACTGTCAGAGGTATGAGAACGGTTTTCGCTGATAAGTTTCTACTCCTACTTTCTGGTAGAGAGACCCTTACCTCACATTGATACATCTATCCTTTTCCATCATCCTTGAAAGTTCGTAACATCAGCAAGGTATCACCCTCTACACACCCACATTCACAGGTACCGGCACCTGTAACTTTGACGTTCTGTAGCGCCGTTGGATGGCGTTTCCGGACACGACTTCGTATTGAAAACTCAATCTACTAAATTCGCTCTACAACGTCTAGAACTGTGTGACATTAATTGTAAAACACCCTGCATACAGTTAGGGTTATCTCTTTAACTCTCGCCGGCCGCGGTGGCCGAGCGGCTCTAGGCGCTTCAGTCCGGAACCGCGTGACTGCTACTGTTGCAGTTTCGAATCCTGCCTCGGTCAAGGATGTGTGTGATGTCCTTAGGTTAGCTAGGTTTAAGTAGTCCTAAGTTCTAGGGGACTGATGATCTCAGATGTTAAGACCCATAGTGCTCAGAGCCATTTGAATCTTTAAGCCTCACTCTCTCCTTTACGATCTTACGTTCAACTACGTTTATAATGCTTGAGTATTAGATTGGATTCCATTAGGAAAATTTGTGCACCACGGCCAGACAAGTACTGCAGACAAGAGGAACTCCAGCATTAGTTCTGTAAATTTGAAATTATTATTATTATTATTATTGTTATTATTGTTATTATTATTATTATTATTATTATTATTATTGCCTATTGATTTCAATCGCAGACTGATTATCTTCAGTGCATGACTAATTCCAGTGGACTCATATAATCATGCACGAAATATAACTTCCAGCGTAGGTGTTGATAGTAAAGAACATGTCAACTATCAGGGAAGATTCTTTCTAGCGGATGAGATTCAAATCTTACATGTTAGTTGACATGTTCTTTACTATGCACACGTGCATGACGATCACTCTGTGAATGAAACTAATGTGCAATACTACTACTACTAATAATAATAACAATAAAAAGTTTCGAATAGATACTGCCAATGCTTGTTTGCAATACTTGTGAACTATTTGGTTCTGTCTGCTATATTTCAGTTTCTCCTTTTGTAAATTTTCATATTCCAGTAACATTAATAGTATTCTCAGGCATTTCACAACTAATGCATTTATTTATGTCCAAGTACTGTACAAATACTCATCAGATCTTTATAAGATTTCAAACTGGCAATTTTCCCAAAAATGTAAAATTGCAGAGTTCAAAAAACACAGAAAAGCAGAATCATACTACTACGGCAGTGAGTGGAAATTGGAATGTCAACTTTTACAAATGCCCGGCTTTATCGAGCGGTAGAGATACTAAATGCAATGATCACATACTTGTGTGCTCATTCGTCGGTAAAGCAGGGAGCAAAATTCGTTTAGTTCACAGAATACTCTGCAAATGCAGTCCTTCTAGAAAGGAAATTGCTTGTAAGACGTACGTGAAATCCATACGAAATAATACTGAAGGAGGGCAGCACGAAAGGTCACTGGATAACGCGGAGAAACGGGAACTGATAGACGCCAACTATCCCACGAAAGGCTACCTTTAAAGTTTCAAGAAGCAGTATTAAGTGAAAAATGTACGCATACAACACAGCCCTACGCATCGCTCCCGTAGCGACCGAGAAATCGAGATGATTATAGCGCGCGCGGACAGGGCATTTAAGCAGTCCATCTGCCCGCACTCCTTTCGCGAATGGAACGCTCGATAAAATGCTGCAGGCAGTTGAGAATGTAAATGGTTATTAGTCTGAAATGACGTAGGCGTCGACAGAACGTTAAACACTTCATCTTTCTTACATATCACTTTGTCGCTATAGCGCATACGAAAATACCTACCTACTACCGCCTCGCGGTCAGGGATAGCGGTTATGGCTGAAACAACCGCTTTCCGCTTATATCGGGTTCTTTCCACGTCAGTTTAACCAGAGTGTTAAAACTGCTGAAAATAATCGGTATCCGAAAGAACCGATTTTCGATTATGTTGACTCTCTGGTTCAAGGTACATAGAATCAAAATATTACATTAAATACGCAAATAACAGAAAACTTAGTCCGTCACCGTTCGATGCTTTTTTTGGAAAGTGATAAGTGGTCGAATACTACAAAAATATCACCAATATTCTGCTACTGATTTTAATTTTATGTAACTGTGCCCAAAAATCGTGTAGTAATCGGAGGATCATACTAGTATCTGGGCATTACGAATAGTCGGTGCTAAAGGGTGTGAAAACTAAGGTTGTGTTTGTTTGTCCGGTTTCAAGGGCTACAAGTAGACACGGGTAGCGGATCAACTACTTTCTATTTTTATTGTGTACTGTGATTGAATTTTCGTTAAGTTTTTAATTTATTACTGTTATGATAATTAATAGAAAATGTAGGCAAATGTTCAGTCTTTTAAAGCAAACGAAGTATTGTCCGTCATTGGTACGTCACTTCGCAAAAGCATTTCCAGATTGGGGTTAGATGCATTGTGTAATACAACGGATTTCCGGTGACAACGAGAAGTTACCGTATAGACGAAGTGGGGGCAGGTCTCTCGCACTAAACGTACACGCGTAATGTAATCCACAACACAAGGCAACAGGAACGTGATTGTCTGAGCAGTGCTGCACCACGACATGTGTTTGTTGCTCGTTTCTATCGGCGTTGTTAATGGAATAGCACTGATCGCTTTTCCCATTTTCACATTTAAACCAATACAAATTTTACTAAAAACCAGTTATAAGTTAAAACAAGACGATAAAATTTTAGCATTGCTGCTATGGGTAATTGATATTTCGGGTATTTTTACCCTGTTATTAGTAAAAAACTAAAAAATACCTGTTACAACAGACGAGAGAAATGCCGAAGAAATACCGAAAAATACCGGTTATTCAGAACTAAAATACCGGTATCGGTTTTCACCAGTTGGTTTTGCCCGTCACTACTATCAGTAAATATCTACAGTAGGCCTGTCTGGCGTAGCGGTGATAAATTTCGCACACGAACTTCTCTCATGAATCAGTCTGTTAGAGAAAACAACGTAAAATCGCCACAGTTGTTACTGACATTAGCCTTCAGATACAGGCAGCAAAACTTGGCAGGGGATTTTACGATATGTTGGGATCAGGTCGTTCTGTTGGGGTAAGGATTACGCCTGCCAGCCAATATGTTTAGCATAGTGTGGCAGGACGCAGCAGTAGCGTTGTCGTTATGAGTCAGCGGCGAACGGCGGACGCCGTCTGGCTGTCAGCGGAGCAACTGGCTGGCTGCAGCCACTTGGCTGCCCGGGAAGGCGGCCAGCTGTCTAAACAGCCTGGGCTGCCTGCAGTGGCTGCCGGTAGCGCGAGTCAGAGGCGCAAGTTAAACCAGCGCTCTCCTAACGACAAATAAATGGTAATTAAAATCAGCAGCAGCAGCAACCGTGTGATATCCATGCTAGAGGCGTGCTCCAGACTCACCTGTGTTACGGATTTGAGCTAAACGCATTCATTTCGCATTTGTACATTTTCTAATGTCATTGATACCCTCCATTACGTCATCTCGGTCTTATCTTTCAGCAACCAGCAGAAACCTTTCTTTGTCGATCTACAAAACATTCGCCTAGCAACATTGCTCTGTCGTCTCCAACAGAAAAACTGACGAACGTGTTCTACAGCTTTATTTTTAATGTGTGGCATTTTTTTCGGTGTGTTCATTATTTATGTGTTACTACAAATCGTTTCAGGACATTCTCAAAAGTTATCTAAGGTTTTATGTACGTTTTAGACGGTTATGTGCAACAGACAAATAGTGCAGCTTCATCAAGTAAAGACATGTGGTTCTTACTATGTATTGGATTACCCGCCCGAATAGCCGTGCGTCTTAAAGCTCCGCTTCCGAAGCGGGGAGGTGCGGTGGTCCCGGATCGATTCCGCCCGGCGAATTAACTACGAGGGTCGATGTTAAGTTTGTTTTATTTGTTTATGTTTTAGGCACTTTCCCACATACCATCAGCTGTCTGACGGGCTGCTTCCCAAGGGTCTCCTCAGTTACACGATTCGCGAACATTTAGAAAACTTTCGCCGACTTCCATACGAGTAACACTGCACATAGTACCTGGGGTAACTGGGTGGCGAGATGAAGGGCATCCGCCCACCCTTTAAATTAAACGAGGCAAAATCAGTTAGCAAAGATGCCGATCCTGCGGCGATGCGGAACAAAGGCAAAATAAAAAGAAATTCTTAAGTTTTGGTTAATATATTTTCTTTTCTGCTAGCGAATCAGAAAAACCCTTATTCCTAATGCACCACTCTCCTGATGAAAATTAACCAAATCTGTAGAATTTAATTGTATTAGTACATTTAAACGTATTATTTTGAAATGTGCTAAGCAGTTGTATTGTAATATATCTTCGTATAACATTTTATGTCTGGTTTCGTTACATGTTAATGTTCGCACTGGATAGTTATAATTAAAGTGCAGCTACTCGCAGGGGTCCAGAGGTGGCAGCGAAACTCGGTAGATGTTCGAACACGTTAATACAGAATCAATTTTATCTGGAAAAAATTAGTTCCAATTTTGACAACAGGTGAAAATCTGGCACTGTGAATGCAAGAGAAATGAACAGAAATGTTTCCGTGTGTAATGGATTAGGAACAGGACGACAATCAAGTGAGAAACGCATAACGCTCGTTTTATTGTTAACGAACAGCCACAGAATTTGTTCAATATGAGCTCAGGAGACGTCGAACTAGAAGGATCCCTTTTGTTTCTCTTTTATAATTTGAGTTTTACATTTTCTCTTAGTTTCTTACCTGATACACTTATTTCAATCTTCGTTTACATTTCAGAACTCATACTGATTTTTTTTTTTTTTTTAAGAATTGTTACTAAAAGCTCTCTGTGAATAACTTGTCACACATTTCGGTTGTATTTATTTCTGTTCTTAAAGAATTTCAATTATGTGAAATATTGACCAGCTATTCACAATTACATTTTTCTGTTCATGTATTGTTGTAACGATGTTGTGTTCATAAATAAATTAAAAAATATAGGTTTGTACAGCGCCAGATTCACACCTGGTGTCGAAATTAGGAACTAATTTTTTCCAGAGTAAATCGGTTATGCATTAAGGATTTGGTGTATCCACCAAGTTTCGCTGCCATACGATATTATACCATTTTGTTCCCATACTGGTAGCCAGTGCATCTCTTAAAATAATGTATTTTTGTAATTGTATCTTCTATGTGTAAAGCCGGTTTTGTTAACAGCGGATGCAAGAAACCACATAAAGAGGCGCGTAGGCGCTGCAAGGGTGAGAGAACTTAGACACTCAAGGTCCGAAATGTCATAATTTATAAATAAAATTGTTGTTATTGAAAGTGTAGTTTATGCAAAGATTATGTAGGTGTGTTTACTTATTTGGTTAACGTATGCTATCGTTTGGGAGCAAGTTGGGGAAAAAATTGCCCGAAGTCTTGGATTGGAAAACGCTGTTGCATTTCCTGAAAAAATAAAGACAACACAGGAAGTCCATGTTACTGCCCCTAGATACCCTGTACACAGTCCGGCGAGGATGTTGTCAATCGAGACGAAAGCGGCCGCTGGGCAAAAGGCCTAAGACCGGCTTGGATATGGGAGATGGACGCAGTAACCGGTGCCGGAGGAAACTGGCGGCATTGGCGGGCAATTAGTGGGTGTTTGGTCATCGGGCAGTCGTGGCAGGCCGCTTAGTGGGCACTTAGCGCTCTCCGCCTCGTTTCGCGTCGCCTCGCTTAACGAGTCGTTGGCAGCTGGCAGCGCGTGCGAAACCACGGAGGCCCTGAGCGGCGAAATACCGCCTGGTCGTCACGCGACACCGCTGCGCATTTGTTCCCGTCGCCGAGTAGGGTCATCGGACAGACTCGCGTAATTAGAGGCCTCTATCGCCGAGGCCAGTCTGTCGGAATTACGAAATACGTTCTACGCACACCCCTAACGATCTTTCTAGAGAATGAAAACATCCTCTTTAAAACTCAACACGGATTCCACAAACATAAATCTTTAGAAATGGAGCTCGCTCTGAAATGTGTTGCTGGATTCAAACCAGGACTCCAACCGGGACCCTTGCCTTTTGCGGGCAGTGCTCTTGCCGTTTGAGCGATACACGCACGAGCCATCGTTACAGCTCCGCTTCTGCCAATATCCCTCTTCTTATTTTCGAAACTAATAAACTTACTTATGCCTTTCACGACTAGCACCCGTGGAAGCCAGGATAAACAGCAAAAACTGTCACCCGGTACCAGTTTCAGCTTGCGCGCCTAACGAATTCCCAGGGACAACAGAAATTTGATTTTCAGTATTCCATATAATTACTGACCGAATTTAAAACGCTGTCATAACCTGTTCTTCAAGAAATATAATGTTACGTTAAAAGTGTAACATAACAACTCAACTATTAAGGATAGAAACTGTGTGTGGATCTCGAGGCTCAAAGCGCACAAATTACATCCTGTCTTTGAGAATGATAGCACGTAGTGACTTTCAACAAACTTCACGCACGATTTGAAACCTTTCGAAAAATTTTCTTGCTGACACAACCCACAAAGAAAGAAAGGAAAATTTTTATCATGTATCACTTTCTCCTATTCAGGCAGTAAAACTCCAGCATGAGGCATGCGTTTTACTTCTTTATTTTCATTTTGCAGACAGTATCCACATATATCACTGAATGAAGCTGCAAAATTAAATCATTCTGCGACAGATACTTCACCAGACGTCATGAACATTAAGAAGCGTGAAAAACTAGCTTTTCTTAATACGAAGCGCAAGATACGGAGACTACAGTCAGTCTTTATTTGATAATTAGAGCACTTAGACTTCTAACAAACTTTCAACAGAATTTCGAACGTCGGGGGTGGGATTCTTTAAGGAATCAGAGCTGGAAGTATCGCTGGCCACAGGATCGTTGATTGTTTCCAGATTTAATATCTCACTTCGGAACTGAGTGTTCGTGGCTTTGAAATTTTCTGTTCAGAAGTAGCGAAGGAGAGTCGCGGGTCGAGCCTAGATAGGTCAGACAGTAAAAGACTTGGCCGCGTAAGTCTAGATTCTAGGTTCGAGTCTCGGTGCGGCACACAGTTTTAATCTGCCAGGAAGTTTCAAAGCAATGCACACTGCAGTGCAGAGTTACGGACTCGTCGGGGAAATCGGGTCACTGTGTTCCCCCGTGAAGTCCAGAGCGCAGTGCACGAGAGTTCCAGGTCGGTACCGTACTCCATGTCCACAAGGCTTCCGATACAGTACCGTACCATCGCTTACTTATCAGAATATTAGCAATCGGAATGTCTCGAAGGATTTGTGACTACATTCTAGAACTTATAGCAGATACAGCTTCACGAGGCGAAATCGACAGATGTATAGCCAGTTTCGACCGTGCTCGAAGAGTGTGTTTAAAAGGCCGTAACCGTTCGATTGGTTATGCCTCCAAGGGGCAACAGAGCGTCGGCACTGTGCAGCGTGAATTGCATATAATCCATCATCTGTGTGAAAGGGGCAAGCCCAGTGAAATTTAAGTTCCTGATTCACTTTTAAAATATCTTTCTCCGGTTACAAGACTCATTCTTAATTTTTTTTTTTTTTACCAATCTCGTTATCCCAGTGTCTGATATAGTACAACATGGGAATCTCTGTGACGCAATTTGCGAACGATGCTATTGTGTACGCCAGAAGTCTCTGGCGATATACAGAGACGTGCAGATGATCGACGGTTGGTGCAGTGGCTGGCATTTAACCTCAACGTAAAAAAAAACTAATAATTGGCGAAGAGATCCATTGTTGTTAAAATACGTCATTGGCGATAAATAACTCGAAACAATAACAGCGTAGGAACGACCGCTCAAAGTTGCCTAAAGTGGAACGACCACGTAAAACAAAGGAGACGGCAAGCTTTTGATTCCCAGGGAGAATCCTAAATGATACCCGAGAAGAAACCTGAATGCAGGTCGTCCACGGGAAAAGTGCCTTACAAAATGCTCGTTCGAACGACTATTTTGAGTATTGCTCTACAGTATGCGACCTTTACCAGGTAGGATTCATACCAGCGATAGAAAATATTGGTAGAAAAGCGGCGCGTTTCGTCAAAGGTCCGAATAGTAGGATAGAGGGGGTCACTGCGACGCTCAGTCAACTCCAGTGGCTGACGTACAGGGGAGACTCCTCTTGTTTACAGAGAGGTATACTCAGAGAGCACACATACCAGAACACTCAGAAAACAGATCACTTCCTCCTGCGTAGATCTTACGACATGATCCTGACAGCGAAAATAAAGAAGCAGAGGTCATACAGAGTTTTATGTCGTTCTCGCCACTAACTATTAGTGAATTGAACAGCAAGATGGAGGGGGTGGGGGAGATTGATGAAGGTATCACACGGTTATAAGCTTGCTTGCGCAGTATAGCTGGAGATGTAAGCTGAATTCCACAAAATGTAAGCTTTAATTCCCGCCCAAACTGCTAATATAACAACGAACTGTAATGAAGGACCAATTGAGGTATTTATCACCACCTCCAGGAACTCTGGCAGTAGTTAGTTCTTGGACGACGGATCGGATAAATGCAAACGGAGTATTCGGAAAGTCGCGTTACAAATTTGTAGGACTCTGAGGGGAGTGAGTACATAATATATCTGCGGAAACGTCCCTTTCCGTTCTGCGACGGTCTCTGTTCAGATGCGTAACGCGTCCGCGTCTGCTGAGGGAAAGAGAAAAGTCTTAAGAGTTGCTTGTCCTGGGATGCAACAGGGTAGGCAAGATCATGTGTATTACGTCAGACGGTCAGCTGATGTCAGTTAAATGTCAGTTAACGTCTGCCTTGCTACGAGGCAGCTCTTGAGACAGTGGAAGATCTGCCGCCTCGTGTTGTGGCCGCTGCACTAAAAATTAAAGAGAGACCAGGTGGGGTGGAGAGTAGGTAGGTACAGTGTCTGTAACAACGGAGAGCCGCTGTTGTAATGCATCAGTGCTGTCCTTTACGAACAGGATGCTGGGTTCTTTTTTGTTTTGGAATAATGTAAACACGTAATGTTCAAGTGTTCATACAAGCAAATGTGCTTACGTAACAAATGGATGTTTCGTTAGGTTTGCTTTCCAGTTGTTGCCTAATAACTGCAATGCGTCACACCTACTTCAGTGCCTATGGCAGAAGTAGATGAGTTGAACATCTGAACTGAAATTTTCGTGGAACGAAAACGGTACGTTTCCCGACATGGGTTCCTATTAAAATTTATCTAATCATCCCCCTTAAACGTCCTAGAAGTTTGTGAAGGTAATTTCCGAACACCCTGTGTAAGTTTGTGGGCCTGCTAATACCTACTATAGTACAACAGCTAGTAAATAGTGTGGTGATGAAGTATGTTCGGATCCGAGACTCACCCTTGAACTATGGCCCTAGTCACTCTGATATGCGCATGAGCAGATGTCTTCATTAGATTGCCACACGCAGAGATGAAATCGAAAACTGGAGAGGAAATTGGCTAACACAGTGTGAGGCAATTCTACGCGTATTTCACTAGTGTGAGGTAAGGTTAGTGGTGAACTGCTATTTACGAGTGCTGATAGAAAATGAAAGCGGACTTTCGTGCTCGGTAATAAGCCTCAACTGTTAGTCTTAATGGAGTGTGCACCTTTTCGGCGTCCGTGCTATCGCCAGGGAGTCTTTGCCCAGTGGAGAAGCGTTACGGCACAGCTCGGCTTTGCTCGCGCCGGTTGAGTCAGCCGCTCAGGCATTGCCAAGTCTGCGCTAAACGCTTTGCGATTCGCGCTGCGAGCCGTTTCGCCACGGCCGGCGCGTTTTCACTTTGCGTCCGCGCGGTGAGGGCCGGATAAAGGCCCCGACAGGTTTAATACACTCGGCCGGCGGCACAAAGGTGTCCGGCGCCAGGCCACTTGCTTGCATAATACACCGCGACGCTCCGCTAATAGCCGGCGCCGGCGACGGCGCCTTCAAGTGCTTCACCGGGAGCCGCGCTGCTGTCTGCCTAGGGATGGCAAAAACCGACGTCTTATAACCGCTATTTGCTGTTATAACAAGCATTTTTCTTTTTTACTGCTAGCAGGCTACAAAACCGACAAATTTGTCTTAGCAGCAGCTCTAAAACTTTTTGTTTATTTTTTTAATGAGAAATATTTATTCGTAAAATTTTTATTGTAGAAAATGGGGAAAGCGATCAGAGCTATGTAAATGAAAATGCTCACACTTACACAATAGCAATACACACATGACGTAAAAATGAGTGCAACTTTGATGGCGTGACCGGTAAGACTTGGGTGTAAGGCTTGCCGCCATTTTGTCTATGCGCTTGTTTCTTGCTATCATTCTCGGACATCATCTGCATTGCCGGACGGCACCTGCCCTAGTTTGGAAGTACGATACGAAGTGTATTAACGATGAAGTACAATGCGCCGCTTGCTTTAAAAGATTAAAAACGGAAGAAGGCACAATAAACTTGCGACACAACATGAGACCAAACCATCCCTTTCTCCTTTAGAAGAAAAGGTAAATCCAACCGACATACCTATAAATTTACTGATGTGCTATAAATTTGGGATAATAACTGAATCGTTAATTTTGTGGTTGCTTCAGGGTGAGAAATCTTCACCATCGAAAAGTGACGATGCAGGGAAGTGCTGAACTTGCGACCTTACGCTCTCGCTGTCCCCCGCTCCTGTCCTTCATACCGCCGTCTTCACTGGTTACACAGGGACTGATTTGTGTCGTAGCCTCAACCTCATATTGTTCAGTCTTTGTTAGGAGTCTACGTTTATTGCTGGAAATAATAGCAAGAAAAAAAGAACAGAAAATCGGTTATTCCAGAAACCGGTTAAACTGGCGACGAAAGGAAAGTATTGTTTCAGCGATAACTGAAATCCGTACTGGCGGCGAGCCAGCGCACACTCGTCGACGCAACTTAAGGTTTTTCAAAAACAGAGAAGGAAATACACTGTTTAACACAAATTGCTTTATTGTTTCTCGAAATATTTGCATTTAAAATTTATACACTTTCACGTGCGTTCGAACCAATTAATTTTGGTCAACTCTGATAGCTCAAAACCATGAAATTTGAAGGACTCGATATTACATTAGTTCATGGTCTTTCTCCGTTTGCGTGGTGTGTGTTAACTTGTGTTGTCATGATGATGAATAATAAGACGTTTTCGCAAATTTTTCATGATTTCATAGATGATTTGTGTTAAACAAGTTGTTGTACACCATTCAGCGGTAACTGTTCAGTTGACTGCTGCTTAATTTTCCATTCGTACGAATTTCTTGAACATTTCCGTAGCCAAATTAGATGAAGGTGAAACAAACGTTTCATGAACGCTCGCACTCTTCTTTCGCTGCCCTTTTCGCCTTTAGCTCAGCTACATTTAACTTTCCACGACATACGAGGAGGGTCAAATGAAAACCTTACATATTTTTTTAATTCTTTTATTGCGACCGCTACGATCGCAGGTTAGAATCCTGCCTCGGGCATGGACGTGTGTGATGTCCTTAGGTTAGTTAGGTTTAAGTAGTTCTAAGTTCAAGGGGACTGATGACCTCAGAAGTTAAGTCCCATAGTGCTCAGAGCCATTTGAGTTTGAGCAATTTGAATTCCTCTGCAAAATAAATGAGAAAAAAAAATAAAATGGTAGTGTACACAGACAATCTTGCACCGTCTGCTACACCTCTCCATCGAACCGAAATTTCTTTCCTCCCATCTCTTTTTGAGTGGTACAGACATATGGTAATTACTGGGTGCGAGGTCAGACATGTGGTAATTACTCGTTAAGATTTCTAGTGAGTATCGTAGATGTGGCAGAGCACAAAACTGCAGGTCATCGAGGGTCCGAAGTGTTGCACGGGCATTGTCACGTTGCAAAATGACACCTCTAATCAACAGCCCACTTCGGTTTAATACTATTGCAGATCGAAGCTAGCTCTCTCTCTCTCTCTCTCTCTCTCTCTCTCTCTCTCTCTCTCTCTCTCTCTCTCTCTCAACATACTAGAATATGACACGCCGATGACGGTATTTCGCCTAGTCACGTTGAGTTCCAAGACAACGCATCTTTCATCCCAAAACAGTCAGCAAAACCTTACCTACTGATGGGCTACGTCTGGAACTTATTGGATTTTGCTCACTTTCTTTCTGGTTGGTGATAGCGTACTAGGTTTCATCTCCTGTTACGTTTCTCGCGAGCATTCCATCAACTTCTGGTTCAAAGCGCCACAAAAGTTCTTAACTGACGTCAATACCTTGCGCTTTCAATTCTGCAGCGAGGTCCTGTGGGATCCATCTCACAGCCACTTCTCGAAACTTGAGCAGTTCATGTGACGTTCTTGAGCTATGAGTAATGTTGAGATCTGCAGCTATTTCATCCACCGTCTCACGGCGATTTTCCATCACAGTGACTTCAGCTGCTGTAGTAGTGTCTGGTGTCACGACGTGGAGTGCTTGACCCGGGCGCTGAGCGTCTGGCACACAAGTCGCGCGGTTTCCCAACTTTTTACGACACTCACAGACATGCTACAGTGATGGACATGCATCAGCATACTGGACCTTCATTCGCCGATGGATCTCAATAGATTTCGTACCTTCACTGCTCAGAAAACGTGTGGCAGAATGCTGTTCTTCCTTGGTTCATGTCGCTAGCGGGGAAGCCATTTTGAACTGGTATTTTGACCGCTTATAGTATGCTGCCGCCTGCAGGGCATTCCTTACATCATTGGTAACAATACAGAACAACGGCGCGAAATATCGATTTTTTAATTAGACTTTCAAGATTTTCATTAGTCTCACCCTCATAACAGTATTACATTTGACAGTCAGGCTTTAAAATATCCCTTAGTCGTAGGAGCGTGCTAAAGGCATACCGTTTCGCTAAACGACTCTCTCACTGCTGTGAGGTAGCTTCAGATCTTCTGAGTTGCATGGGTCGGAGACACAGTGCGCCATTTCCATGCTGTCACTCGCCTGTGCTTTGCTGGGATATTGTTCGTGCTGTCGTGTAATAATGTTGATTTTGTGCTAGCTAATCCGTCACTCTGTTTCTCATTGAAGTAGAGCGCTGAAAGCTGGCATAGTTCTTTTATATTTAGTACCATGATGGGAGTTGTTTTTGCTTACCTGCATGTACTAAGCTGTCGCATACTCTCTGCGACAGAGAGAGAAACTGATATCACCTGACAGAGACTCCAGTTAACAATGACTTGTCTTCTTTGTTTCAGGTAAGAACACTATAGTCTGAAGGCATGCCGTAGACAACGAATCATCTCGATAACCAGCTACAGTTGGAGATATGTGCGGTAAGAAAGACCGTCTGGCATCATGTAGTATACTTTGCGCCCACAGAAGAGCTAATGTATTTTTCTGTACGTATATTAAACTGTGGTGACAAGAGTCATCGATACCTCCTGATATCGTGTACCAGCTGAGGTTCGAGTCCTCCCTCGTGTGTGTGTGTGTGTGTGTGTGTGTGTGTGTGTGTGTGTGTGTGTGTGTGTCCTTAGGATAATTTAGGTTAAGTAGTGTGTAAGCTTAGGGACTGATGACCTTAGCAGTTAAGTCCCATAAGATTTCACACAAATTTGATATTGTGTCGGACCTCCTTTTGTCCGGCGTAGTGCAGCAGCTCGACGTGGCATGGCTTCAACAAGGTGCTGGAACTCTTCTGAAGTAATATTGAGCCATGCTGCCTCTATACCCGTCCATAATCGCGAAAGTGTTGCCGGTGCAGGATGTTGTGCACGAACTGACCTCTCGATTATATCTCATAAATGTTGGAAGGGATTCATAACGGGCGATCTGGGCGACGAAATCATTCGCTCAAATTGTCAAGAATCTTCTTCAGATCAATCACGAACAGTTGTGGCCAGGCCCGGTCACTGGGCGCATTGTCATATGTAGCAACTGAAGTCCATGAGCGGCTGCAAGTGGTCTCAAAGTAGACGAACGTAACCATTTCCAGTCAGTGATCGGTTCAGTTGGACCAGAGTACACTGTACATTCCGTGTAAACACAGCCGAAACCATTATGGAGCCACCGCCAGCTTGCACAGTGCCTTGTTGACAACCTGGGTCCATGGCTTCTTGGGGTGTGCACCACACTCGAACCCTACCATCAGCTCTTACCAATAGAAACCGGGACTCGTCTGACTAGGCCAACGTTTTCCAGTAGTCTAGAGCCCAACCGATGCGGCCACGAGCAGAGGAGAGGCTCTGCAAGTGATGTCATGCTGTTAGCAAAGACACTCCCGTCAGTCGTACTCTACCATAGCCCGTTAACGCAAAATTTCGCCGCACTGTCCTAACGGATACGATCGTCGTACGTGCCACATTGATTTCTGCTGCTATTTCTCACATTGTTGCTTGTCTGTTATCACTGATAACTCTACGCAAACGCCGCTGCTCTTGGTCGTTTACTGAAGACCGTCGGCCACTGCGTTGTCCGTGGTGAAAGGCAATGAAATTTTTGTATTCCCAGCACACTCTTGACACAATGGATCTCGGAATAATGAATTCCTTAACGATTTCCGAAATGGGATGTCCCATGCGTCTCGCAGACATACTGGCGATCTTTGGCAACCATGAGACACTGAAATGAGTGGAAAACCTAATGTTAAAAGTCTAGCTATTGTCTTTCAATAGCGCATTCTGTTCGCCAATATGAATTTTTAAGCACTGCGTCTTCAGTCGACGCTGGAAATTACCTGTTAAGTCTGTAGCTATGACGTGCCTTATGTTATTTAGACTCATATACACGCATACGTGTATGAAAGCTACTGGCAGGTAAAGGACCCGGCTTCGGGTCGCAGTCGGTCACACAGTTCTAATCTGGCAGGAAGCTTACAACCAGCGCACAATCCGCTTCAGAGCGAGAGATTCATTCTGCATACCCTTTGCTTGCGAGGGAAGGAGCACAGTGAGAGAATTTGTCTGTCGCTCCGTCTAGGTCAAAATGCTCAGCCCTCGGCCCAAAGCAAGCATCAGTGGGTCCTAGAAATGAAAACATAAAATACTGTTTATGTAAAGTTACTGTGAAACTCTTGCCACACAATACTCATTGGTCCATCCTCTTTTTTTTCTCTCAGCGGTTATCGTTAATGTTTAGCATGTTAGATGCGATATTGTTGATGTTTAGCATATAATGTGCGGCCCAAAAATACCCGTCTGCTTCCAGTGTGGCCCCTTTTCTAGGGGCTGTGCTCGCAGGCAGTGAGACACACGCAGAGAGAGAGAGAGAGAGAGAGAGAGAGAGAGAGAGAGAGAGAGAGAGAGAGGATGGGGAGGGGAGGGGGGCAGGATCCGGGCCGCTCGCCTTAAGCAAACGAGGCGCTGCCGTTGGCACCTGCGAGGGACACTCACCCGCTGTAATTGTCCAGCAAGGCTGCCCCGACAAAGGAAACAGCCTGGCTGTTGCCAGCCGGTGCATCTGTACCCTTCCAGCCTCCTTACGATACGCAGGATACGGTATCGTCTGCAGCCGTAGCTACTGCGTGTCCATATGCGGGTGGTGCTCCACAAGAAAAATCATCTCTTTATTGTTCTACACACAGTAATATGTAATCCGCGTCATGTAGGAAGGCGTATCAATGTGCAGCCGTTCTGCGCATCCCCCTCGATTAACCGCTTGGAGTCAATAAGATTCATTGTCTTTCGTACTGGCTGGCTGCGAGAATCTCTCCAGCATGCTGCGCCGTTGCATTCCTTGGCATTCATAGAGCGGCTGAATTACTCGGATGTCAGTGTCATTTCCGTGTAGCAGTATAGCTGTGAATCTGTATCTGTAAATGTGATAGTGCGATTTCCAAATAAATGTGTCATGTGACCGCTATAAATGTGCAGTGTTTCAGGAGCAAGCGAGACGGTTTATTTAGCCACGTTTATAAATGTTTCAAACGCGAGTCAGAGTGCGGGACTACTGTCATTAACATTTTGAAGACACGAAAACGAACTGCTGAAGCATGTGTCGGCAAGAAAACTTAACATAAAATAGGAAACGAAAGTGTTAGAGCTTTATCAAAAACGTCAGGAGAAGTTGGTTTTGCCTAGCAAGAAGTCGACAATACCAGTGGCCCTGTCATTTTCGAGGAACAGATTGAAAAATGTCTTAATACAGGAAGGGTTATCTGTGAGATATCGGTTGTTTCTGACGTTATCGTACACTATTTCCTCCAGTTGTTGGAGAAATATGGTTAGTTAGTTACTTGCTTATTCCGTAGATCCTAACTGTGGTGTCCCACTGCAATGTCGAGCGAGTTTTCGCTCATAATGTCCGTTGACTGCGAGAAATAGGAAAACACACTGACCATTTACCCATGATAGTCTCGTACATTAGTCTCTGCTACCAGTAATTCTTTTTTATGCGCAGTGATTTACACGTGACTGCAACCAAAAACACCCCATACAAGCCTTATAAAATTAAACACTTTTTGAAAATAATTCTATGGAGTAGAAACAGTTGTCAAGCAAATAGAGTGCATTCGGTGTGTGCCTGAAGTTAATTTTGTTGTGTATTACATTTTTACTTATAATACAGTCCAGTTCACGATAAAATAACAAATATTGTAACCAGTTTCGGTGACCTTGTCGTTAGACAATCGTATTTATGAAAAAAATTGTACTGGACGTTTCCACAAAGCTGTGTTATCCGTATCAACACGGACTTCGTTTTCACGCAAACTCCATCCCCTCCATACTTCACTACCGCTCTGCCTCTTTGCGCGGAAGTATCTCCCTACATGACAGGGACTATCCAAGAATGTAGCCGATCTCCTCATGATCATGTAGATAGAAACTGGTAGCACGCTAGAGAGATACACTTAGCAGCTATCAGCGTGCTTTCCAACATGACTTCCACAAGGTAACGTAGCAACGGCGAAAATAGTTAATTTTGTATAGTAATCGAATCAGTAAACGGAAGAATGACTTATAAGCGACAACGAGGAATATGGCAGTCGGAGGAAAGTGTCCTAGGTCGGTCACAACTAGGGACACGATTTTTGTGAGGTATGCTAGCACGCAAAAATTCCTGATCGAGTTTGAAATCCAATGATGGCGATTTTTTTACAGTCTACGCCTGAAGTTGTTATATGGGCCGGCCGGTGTGGCCGTGCGGTCTAGGCGCTTCAGTCTGGAACCGCGTGACCGCTCCGGTCGCAGGTTCGAATCCTGCCTCGGGCATGGATGTGTGTGATGTCCTTAGGTTAGTTAGGTTTAAGTAGTTCTAAGTTCTAGGGGACTAATGACCACAGATGTTAAGTCCCATAGTGCTCAGAGCCATTTGAACCATTTTTTTTTGTTATATGGGAGAACATTTTTCTGACATATAGATGGACGTTTCAGGGTTTGTAGCACTTCTTTTGGCAACCTCCCTTCGCTTCGATAGTTGAAAGTAACAGAAAGTTGCACACCAAAAACCGTGGTCGGTGAATGTATGGTGTGGGATTCTGGAGGACAGAATTATAGGCCCCTATTTCATCGAAGGAAATCTTAATGATAGGAAGTACACCACATTCCTGCTAGAGGCATTATGTCTGTTATTGGAAGAAATACCTTTAGAACAAGGAAAAGAGTGTGGATCAACACGATGGGTGTCCGGCACATTTTTCGCTGATGGCTAAATATGAGGTGCAGAGACAATTCCCAAATCGTTGGATTGGACGCGGAGATGATGTTTCGTAGCTGGCTCGTTCGCCACACTTGAAGCCTCTGGATTTTTTCTTGTGGGGATTCGTAAGAGACATTGGTTATAAAGATGTTCCAACTACACCTGAAGATATGCTAGAGCCGGCCGCGGTGACCGTGCGGTTCTAGGCGCTTCAGTCCGGAACCACGGGACTGCTACTGTCGCAGGTTCGAATCCTGCCTCGGGCATGGATGTGTGTGCTGTCCTTAGGTTAGTTAGGTTTAAGTAGTTCTAAGTTCTAGGGGACTTATGACCTAAGTTGTTGAGTCCCATAGTGCTCAGAGCCATTTGAACCAATTGAAGATATGCTAGAGAGAATTCTCAGAGCATGTGGTTCGATAAGTGCCGATGCGATAAGGAATACCACTCAATCCATGATAAGAATGTTGCAACATGTCATTGATACCAATGGTCATCACTTCGAACACCTTCTGTAAACGTTCATGCCACCTTTTTGACCTTCAAAGACCTTACTGTTACACATTATTGGATTCGTCTCGATAGCCATTATCAGAAAGTAAGTACCAAACTACAGCATCCCATTAAAAAAAAAAATGTTGACCTTCATATCTCTGACGCGACCCCTCCTAGCAACAAAAAAACCAACGTCGTATTATGGCCCCCGTTGTCCCATGCAACATTTGTCCCACGAACTTCTCAGCTCCTATCATACTTTCGGAGTTATTCTATGGTGCAATAGTTAGTGACTCATCCTGTAGAGTACATTTGTATAGAAAGGTGTTTTGTTATCTGTACAAATGTACGCTGTAGGTTTGCTACTGCCAACTAACGAAACGAAAGCAGACTGCCAAAAGGACATTGCTACAAACTCCGAAACGACCTTTTACATTTCAGAAAAATGATCTTCCATATAACAGTTTCACACGTAAACTGTTAAAAAAAATTTTTAAAAAAAATCGCCATCAGTGGGTTTCGAACTCGGGGGCTACAGTATGACGATCTGACGCTCCACCAACTCGCCTACCATAGATATTCACATTTATTGCTAATGCATAAGGTTTCCGTATACTTTGTAGTTCTGGTGTTACTTTTAATTACCGTTTACGCATCTTCTACTGGACGGCAGCACGCAGCACGGACTAAATTGGTGTCTTGGTTCATACTCTGTCGTTACACAACATTTGGTACATATCTGAGTGAATGTGCGACATCTGGAGGTTGGTAGTTGTCTTAGCGGAGTGTTGACAGGGTGTGAACGAGACTTTTTGCCAGCGAGCAGGTAGCTTGCGCGTGTGTTCCCGGAGGCGGCCGCGGCCCACGGCGGCCATTAGTCGCTGATTTACGCCGCCTCTCCATATTCATAGGCTTGTCCTAGGCGGCCACGCCCTACAACAGCTGCTCTTCTCCAGTCGGTCCATATTTCTTTGTAGAGTAATCTCCGCCCCCCTCCCCCCCTCGATTTTGTTACGAGTGGATGCGCTGTGGACTGACGTTACTATGTAAGGAAGAGACGTAATAGCGTACGCAGTTGAAAAGTGTGCTCGACCGTAGGGGTAAAACTACTTTACTGCGCCTGTAAACCAATCAGGCCCACCTCATGCTGCAAGAGCTTTGAGTTTCAAAGAAATACTAAGTGCGTTTCAGTTCAGCGCACCATACCATTGGACAGCTATAAAAATCTACCGAAGACACACGTGCCGCGTGCCATCAACTACGCGAATAAGGTCGGGACACACACACACACCTCTGAGGACCTCTGGAGTGTCGGAGTGGTACATATCGCACGTGCAGTGAACATCCAGAAGACGACCGAGAGCTAAACCACGTCATATTGGGATGTCCTTAGTATGCTCCTGATGAAACTGAAACGTGTGGGAAAAATTCACAATATGCGGATTCCTATGGAAACAAATATTAAAACCCAGAACAATCTCGAAATTAACGATTGAAGAGCACTTTATCTGCAAGAAGCGGAAATAAGTGTTTGTCATTTCAAACATTGACGTTTGTAAAGTTATACGTGTATAAAATAACTGTGTACATTAGATTTAACTGTCTCCGCTAACCTTCAAATGGGCGCATTGTTTCCAGCAAAATAAAAAAATAAAAAAAAAAGTAAATCAGTTGGCAATAGTGAAAGTTCAGCGGTGGACATCCCACCAAAAAATACGAGGGCCGATCTGAATCTTGAAACAGCCGAACGTCAGTATTTCACCCCTAAGTACGAGAGTCACTCCAAAAGAAATGCAGACTATTTTTGTAAAAATACAGTTTTCATTCTGCACGTGTGAAAGTTTTGCAGTCTGTAGATACATCCTTCCCGCTTGTTTTCAAACTTAGTTCAATCTGTTCCCGTGAGTGGCGCCGTCACAGCATGTCTCAAAGATGGCTGTTACACTTGATGTTCGTCAGAAACAACGTGCCGTCATAGAATTCCTGTGCTGTGAAAACGAGACAGTGGGAAACATCCACAAGAGGTTGAAAAAGGTGTATGGAGATGCTGCTGTTGATCGCAGTACAGTTAGTCGGTGGGCAAGCAGGTTACGTGATTAAAGCGTGCACGGCAATATTGAGGATTGTCCTCGCAGTGGCTGGCCTCGTACTGCACACACTCCAGACAATGTGCAGAGAGTTAACGAATTGGTGACTGCTGACAGACGCATCATAGTGGACGAATTGTCACGCTACGTTGGGATAGGGGAAGGAAGTGTTTTGCAGAATACTGAAAGTGTTGGCGTTAAAAAAGGTTTGTGCCAGGTGGGTTCCCGGAGTGTCTCACAAAGAAACAAGAAAAACGGTATGCAGCGAACTTTTGGAACATTACGAGAATGGTGGAGATGAATTTCTTGTAAGAATTGTGACAGGTGATGAAACATGGCTCCATCATTTTTCACCAGAGACGAAGAGCCAATCAATGGAGTGGCATCATGCAAATTCACCAGGAAAAAAAAATTCAAAATCGCACCTTTAGCTGGAAAAGTTATGGCTACTGTGTTTTTCGATTCCGAAGGACTCTTGCTTGTGGACATCATGCCAAGTGGAACCACCATAAATTCTGATGCATATGTGATGACACTGAAGAATCTTCAAGCTCGACTGAGTCGTTTTCGACCACATCGGCAAAAGCAGGATGTTTTGCTGTTGCACGACAATGCACGGCCACATATCAGTCAAAAAACCATGGGAGCGACCACAAAAGTCGGATGGACAATACTGAAACACCCGCCTTACAGTCCTGACCTGGCTCCATGTGACTATCATCTCTTTGGGAAACCGAAAGACTCTCTTCGTGGAACAAGGTTTGAAGATGATGACTCCCTTGTGCACTCTGCCAGACAGTTGCTCCAACAGGTTGGTCCAGAATTTTACCGTGTGGGTATACAGGCGCTGGTTTCGAGATGGCGAAAGGCAGTTGAGAAGGATGGAAATTATGTGGCGAAATGAAAATATTGTTCCTAAAGGATGTATCCACACACTATAAAACTTTGAAACATGTAGAATAAAAGATGGATTTTAAAAAAATGTGAATTTATTTTGGAGTGACCCTCGTACGTAGATTACTGTTACTGGTGAAGTTCCCAGACACCTCGTTGAATACACAGCTTTCCACTTTACGTGTCGGTATGTCGCACAACAATTAGTGCATGTCATATACTTGAGTGAGACCAAAGTGGTATTTACAGACATGATGAGTTTCGTATCGGCAAAAGAAAGTGGGTCAGTTCACTAGCAGCTTTTAAGGGTTACATCAGGCCTGTTAAGTTTTCACGTTGTTTACCTAGTCCTATCCAGACTGAGCTTAATTTAGAGTTGTGAGCCTCTTGCCGCAGGCGACAAGCGACAACACGCAACGTCGTCCTTATCTCTGCAGACATTGCACAAGCCACTTCCTTGTGATTGCCGACACAACCTCCGTGTGTGTGGCGTGGTGTTCTCCTACAGGAAGAACGAAACATCAGTACCTTCACTGTAGTGAGCGAGCAGCTAGCAAAGTACATTTATAATTGAGGTTTTCTCTGCAACAATGACTTAACTGAAATCCAAACCCTTAAATATTACACTATCACACCATATGTTTGGAACAACAATGCCTCAGTTCAATTATCGGCGTTTCATATACTGCCATCGAATACTACTACTACTAGACCTACTGCTACTACTACTACTACTACTACTACTACTACTACTAATAATAATAATAATAATAATAATAATAATAATAATAGTCGTCACTGTCATCTCCTTCAATAGGTAAATCTGATAATGGTGTTTGGTTTGTGGGGCGCTCAGCTGCGCGGTCATCAGCGCCCGTACAAAGTCCCAATTTTTTACACAGTGCAATTTTTGTTCACGGTGCAGTCTAGCCACTGTCACTGATGATGATGATGATGATGATGATGATGATGACACCAACACCCAGGCCGTGGCAGAGAAAAACCCCAACCCGGCCTGGAATCGAACCCAGAACCCCGTGATCCAGTCTGTAGCTAGATCTGCCGGCCTGTTACGGCCCATAGGCCCATTCACCTTTGTCTTGCCAGATAACCTTTGCCTGCATATAGGAACTGCTCATTGCCCATTCGAAGGACATGGGTGAGCAATTTTTGCCCGTATGTTTGTTTTTTCTGGTTTATTGACATTCGTCTGCCAGTTACAAAGACAAAGGTAATATCAGGAGAGTCACTAGGAAATGTGGTAGAACCACTCTTTTTCTCGATATGTATACATGATCTGCTAAATAGTGACATCGTAGAGGGATTGAAGGTGACTAGGGCAGAATTTCTATTTGGTGCTATGAATGGGAGCTGGCTTTAAATGTGGATAAATTGAACTGCGTATGGCGACTGGTGATGTTGCTGAAGAATGCCCGGTCCAGTGGTCTCGAAATGGTTCGTTAAAGAAGTTATTCACGTGAATAGCAAAATGTGCTGGAACTCCGTCCTGCTTTCCAATTATTCCCCATCAGCAGATCATCTTGGGTACATAGTAAGGACACCAGTAAAACTACCTAATTCCTAAACTGTAAGAAATCGAGATAGGTACGAGGACTTCTCCGACAGTGTGTATACAGGATGTCCCAGGAGGAATGGCCAATATTCGGTGACATGACAGGAAAAATTACTCAAAGCAAAAAAGTCCGCTTAACGTGGGCCCTAAAATGCATACCTGAAGCGATATTAGCACTTTAATCTTCGGTATCGTGAAAGAAATCTCATCTACTGCAAGCTCTTTGCTTTCCTTATTTTTAGAGGTGATAGTATGGACCAAAACAAGAAAATAAATGCCGAGTAAACATGGGCTGCAAAGTGTATATTTTAGGAGGTGTGAGTACTTGAATCATCTTCGCTACTGTGAAACACATCTCTTCCTATGAACAAGTGTTCATACCTCTTAAGGTAAGCACTTCAGAGCCAATGTTGACTATGTTTTTTCGCTTCGAATGATCCTTCCTCTCATTCATGAATATTGACCATTCCTGCTGGGACGCCCTGTTGAAGTAAAAAAACATTTCGGTTTAGCGAGCTTATAATATGAAGGTGAAAATTTAGGGCAGGTGGTAAGAGAGTAAATGTTTAACAGGGGTTTTTTATTGCTTGATATAAGTGTTTTTTTTGTGTTGAGTCTGGCCTTTGTCCTACGATTTTAGACTGGGGTTTTTAGTGCGTTTCTTGTGGTTGGCTTTTCCTTTTTTGTTTCTATGGTCGACCAATCACTGTCACACTTGGTGTGATTTTAATTCCTTTTGTCTGGTCTCTGTCTTTCTTGTCCTGTGTCGTCTCTTGTCATCTCCATTGTCTGTTTTTATTCCTTGTGGGGGTTTTCAGGTTCATGGAAAAAGGGACCAATGGCCCTAATAGTCCAAGCAGAGCTGTCATTGAGTTTCTTTTGGCATCCCAGATATTCATCACCGCTTGCAGAATGCCTACGGAGAACTCGCAGTGAACAAAACCATGGTGAGTCGTGGTGGCGAGGCTTCTGACATCATCGCACCAAAGTCGCGCAGACCTGTCCGATCTCCCGAAACAGCTGTGATTCCTGTATTGTTGCCTCGTGTGGACGTTCTAATTCGAGGTGATCGATGGATCACATTGAAACACCTCCCTGCGTAACTATACGCCTCTGTTGGTAGTGCTCACACATCCCACCAGTTGGGCTGCTCGCTAGGTTCCTCGCTTCTATCAGTTTGGCCTTACGAAAGTTGAACTCCGCGGGGAGCAGTACGTGGATGATAGACAGATTATTGATGCAGCAAGATGTTGGCTCCGACGTCAAACAGTAGAGTGCTACCATGCCAGCATACAGGTCCTCCTAGGAAGGTGGCCTAAGGCCGTCGCATTGGACGCAGATTTTGTTGAAAGTAAGGTTTTGTATGCGAAAGATTGGGAAATAAAATGGTGTATTGGATTCCTGAATAAAATCAAACCCCTCTCAGAAAAAAAGGTGTTGCGTTACCTACTGAAAGCCCCCTCGTACATTTGACAAAGTTATTTTTACAGTGTAATAGGGCCCGAGACAGCGCACTTCCATTCCAGCAGTAGCCGGTCAGGAAGCTGGAGCGATGCGACCGCCCCAGCGGCTCCTGCGCCTGCCGTCTGCCGTGGGACAGACAACTCGCATTCCGCTGTAACACGGCGCGTACACGCAAACGCGGCGTTCTCGTATTACGCTGGCTGCCCCCGCTCGCTCCCTAATTACGCGCTTTCGCTGCAGCCGTGTTGTAATTGGGTGAAACTTGCCGCCATTGTCGGCCCGCCGCGGGTCTAAATAGTTTCCGTCAGAGGAGACTTTCGCTACCTTGGAAGGCACGCACACGCACCAGAGCGTACCCGTGAGAAGCTGGAGCTGCTGGTGACGTCACCTGCGGGAGATAAGCTCATCAAGCCGACGTGAAGCTTTCAGAGCCCAGAGGACGTTTAACACGAATTAGTTATGGTGTGAACTCAGGAACATCCTGCAGAGGCCTGTTCAAAGAATAAGGGATACCAACTACTGCTTCCCAATATACACAGAGGTGACGAAAGTCATGAGATACATATGGCGTTAGGATCGCGTAATCGCGTGCACAAGACGTAGAAGGGTCTTGCATTTGTGCAGCTGTCATTTGTACTCCGGTGATTGATGTGAAAAAGTTTCCGATGGCCACACGGCGGGAATTAATAGACCTTCGAACGCGGAATGGTAGTTGCAACTAGACGCATGGGACATTCCGTTTCGGAAATCTTCAGGACATTCAATATTCCGTGATCGACAGTGGCAAACAGTGTACCGAGAATATCAAATTTCAGGCATTACTTCTCACTACGAGCAACGCGGTAGATGACGGCCTTCACTTGCGATCGTGGGCAGAGTTGCGTTGTCAGTGCTAACAGACAAGCAGCACTGCTTGAAATAACCGAAGAAAACAAAGTGGGGCGTACGACGGACGTATCCGTTAGCATATTGCGGCGAAATTTGGCGTTAATAGGCTATGGCAGTAGATGAACGACGCGAGTGCCTTAGCTAACAACGCCGTATTGCCTGCAGAGCCTCTCCTGGGCTCGTGACGATATCGCTTGGACTCGAGACGACTTGAAAGCCGTGACCTGCTCAGATGAGTCTCGATTTCAGTTGGTAAGAGTTGGTTAGTTTGTGGCGCAGGCCCTATGAATCCACTGACCAAGGTTCTCAACAAGCCACTATGCAAGTTAGTGGTAGCTCCATAATGGTGTGGGCTCGATCCTCTGGTCAAACTGATCATTGACTGGAGAAGACCATTTCCAGCCATTCGTGGATTTGATTTTCCCGAACAACGATGGATTTTTTAATGGAGGACAATGCGCCATGTCACCGGGCCACAGTTGTCCATTGGTTTAGAGAACATTCTGGGCAATTCGAGCGAATGATTTCTCAACCCAGATCGCCCGACTTGAGTCCCATCGAACAGTTACGGGATATAATCGAGAGGTCAGTTCGTTCACAAAATGCTGCACCGGCAATATATCAAAATTATTGACGGCTATATATAGCTCAGGACGTCTGCAAGGAATACCAACGACCTGTTGAGTCCGTCACGTCAAGTTGCTACACTATGCCCGGCAAAGGGAGTTCTGACACGATATTAGGAGGTATTCCATGACTTTTGCCGCCTCATTGTATTTATTCCTGAATAAAATTTATCATTAAACAATCTGTTTTTCATGCTAACAGCTCAGTTTACGGAATAGATACTGGAAATAAATATAATCTTCACAAAGATTTACACTCACTTAACCTTGGTCCAGAAAAATGTCCATTATTCAGGAAGACGCATTTTCAGTAACTTGCCAGCGGGCCATAAAATGTTTATTATTTGTTAAAGTTCAGTTTAACTGGAGCCTGGGTAATGGACTGGTAGTAAATAAATGTCGTGTGACTAGGGTCTCCCATCCGGTACACCGTTTGCCGGGTGCAAGTGTTTCGATTTGACACTACTTCGGCGACTTACGCGTCGATGAGGATGAAATGATGATGTTTAGGACAACACAACACCCAGTCCCTGAGCGGGAATCTAACCCGGGCCCTTAGAATTGACATTCTGTCGCGCTGACGGCTCAGCTACCTGGGGCGGACAGTGTACTGGTGACCAACTCGTTTTACCAGAACCGACAGATGTGTATGTGTTGCTAATAATATCCGATCTGACTTCTATAGAAATTCAGTGCAGTTATACGGTCAGTGTAAATAAGTATCGTAAAATGATTTTTCTATTTAATGGTGCTTGACAGCAGTTGCCTAAGAATTATGATATGCACCTCGGTGTATTGCACATTTACATGTTTAGTCACAAGTTTGTTATTATCTTTTACATGAAAATATGTTCGACATTTTTGGCTTACTCCGGATCCATCATGACCATTTCACTCGGGATCTGTTGAAGGCACATTAGGATATCTTTTTCTGTTTTAAAATATCTTCTTGTTTTCTGGCCTATTCTAGATCTTGGAGGATCTCTTCATTGTGTGTTTATTGGAACGAAACTGAGTGAGGTGGTGTAGTGGTTAGCAAACGGCACTCGTGTTTGGGAAGGCGACAGTTCAGATCCCCGGCCGGGTTCCCAGATTTAGGTTTTCAGTGCAAATCGCTCCAGGTAAATGCCAGGAAGGTTCTTCTGAAAGGGCACGGCCGATTTGCTTCCCCACCTGAGCTTGTGCTCAGACTTTAATGCCCGCGCTGTCGACCGGATGTTAAACTGTACTCTCCTTCCCTCCTATTGGAACGAATAGTACGTCCAATCTAGTGTAACGGCAACGTCGTGTATATCGTTCAATGCCTTTCAGCACAGATGCTTATTTGCTTTCCTTTTTTAGTTCCAGATGCTGCCGTAGACTTTTTGGTAGTATTTGGTCATCTGAACGCCAAATACAGTGATCAACATTTGCATAAATAATGCCAATGAATTATTTTCTCAGGAATATACGATGTTCCTAGTAAATGTTTTGTTCATTAAAGGCTCTTACAAACATTCTTTATTTTATGTCTTCAGTTTGGTCTTGTTTTCTTAAACATAATAGGGATGACTGGCCGTGGATTGAAACTAGTCAGTATCAAACATTAGGTAGAAAATAATCCCACCAATATACTATTTAGATTTGCAAAGCTAGTGACTTTGATGTCAAAATTTACACGTCATCCTTCTTACTATTGTGTAGGTTTACCATCCCCCAGGTTGCACACTAAGAGAAGATAAACCATGATATATGTGGTTACTGAACAGAAGTGCACTGACAGGCCAGCATTTGCTATCAAGTCACTTTTTAGTGTTCTCTGCAGGGCTGTGGGCGGCCGAGAATGCATTGTAGCATACTACTGGTCTTGTTGGTGGGACGTTTCTTGCTGTCTGCAAGCTATTCAGGAAATTTTCCCAGGTCTAGACGGTGCAGAACACCAGCCACGCTCTGCACAGCCAGAAGAAAGAGGTGGCCTTCTCTTCTGAGTTGCCGGACTCAAGGGAATCTGGGGGAATGGGAAAGCTGAAAGAGCAGCGGAAGCAGCGTCCCAGGAAAATTCCACAGTTCAGCTTCACGCCCCTCTGCAGGCCGTCGTGTCAGGGTGACAAAGAGAGTGTTGGCTGAGTGGGAACGGCAGCGGCGGGAAGTGGCCGTCAACGAGCTGTGGTCGTACTAACCGAAATTATTCACCCGTGGCGCACATCCTTCCGAACTCTACGAAGGGACGAAGTGGTCCTCACTCGCCTTCGTTTCGACCACTGCCCAACGGCACATGCATATCCTTTGCGGCAAGAAGACCCACCGGAATGCAGCGTTACACTCAACGGTGCGCTGTGTTTAACGGCGAAAAGGAAAAGGGAGATTGGGTTTAAGGTCCCGTCGACATGAGGTCATTGGAGACGGAGCACAAACTCGGATTGTATCAAGGGTGGGGAAGGAAATCGGTTGTGCCCTTTCAAAGGAGCCTTTCCGGCATTTTCCTGGAGCGATTCAGGGAAATCACGGGAATCCTTAATCTTGACGGCCGTCGTCCTCCCGGATGGGAGTCCAGTGTGCTTGACTACAGCGCGACCGCGCTCAGTTGTTTCAACGGCCTTTGCGCTGTATGCTAATAGGAGGCAAGCCTTTGATCTACCGAGGACTTAACCTCCGTTTTAGACGGTGACGAAACAATGACACGACGGTTGTTGGCACTTTGTGTGGTGCCAGGACTCCTGCCCAGTTCAATTGGACGGAGCCTTTAATGTGTTTTTGAGTGGCTGGCTCACTGAGTTCCACTTTTTTATTACTTTTAACGCGTGGCAGTGGAATGACTAGATACATTGGCATTTTTATGAGACAGTTTGTATTGCTATGGTTCTTGTTATATGACCCTTCGCTTCAGTTTTGACAAGAGTGCTCCTCCATTGGAAATCCATCCATCCATCGGAGGTCCTGCATGCACATGCATATTCTACAAACCACTGTGAAGTAGGTGGCAGAGGGTTTTTCCCATTCGAGGCGTCTTCGCGTTCCAGTAACGTATGGAGTCCGGGAAGAGTGATCGGTAAATGCCTTTACGCAGACTGTAATTAATCTTGTCTTCACGATCCGTCGATCCCTGCGAGAGCGATAAGTAGGTCGTTGTAACATATTCCTAGATTTCTCGCGTAATGCTGGTTCCTTTAACTTTGTAAGTAGGCTTTCTCGGTATAGTTTCCGTCTGTCTTCAAGCAATCTACCAGTTCAGCATCTCCGATACGTTCTCCCATATTTAAAACCTGCACCCATTTACACCGTCCTTCCTTGTACACGTACATCGCCTCTTCATGGTATAATTGGTACGGGTCCCCGTCACTTGTGAAATATCCTAGACTGGGTCGTAATAGTGGTTTGTTACCAATCTCCGTTGTAGACCGATTCCATTTCCCCCAGTGTTTTCTGTCAACGAACCCGCGTCTGCAGCCTGCTTCACCTACGGGTAAGCTTACGCGAACGTTTCATTCCGTATCCCTACAAATTGTTACACGATGTTTTTGTGAATTGACCTTTTCAGTTGTGACCTATTGATACTCTAGTCTAGGATACGTTTTTAGTTCCGTGGGTGATAGTTTGTGGGCGATTTTGGGTTTCCCACATGTACCTATGTCTTGTGGAATCTGTGCCAGGAGCAGTCTGCCGCACGCTGTTAGGGAGCTGATCCTGTGTGTGTGTGTGTGTGTGTGTGTGTGTGTGTGTGTGTGTGTACACGTTGTTTTAATTGGCGGGCGTCCCTTCTGCTTCAGTGTGTGTGTGTTGCCCGGGCAGTGCTAGCAGCAGCTGGCACAGGACGGCGGGCGACCCCGCGTGGGAGCGGCCGCCTCGCGGCTCCATCACTCCTCATTGAGTGAACACACACACACACACACACACACACACACACACACACACACACACACACACACACGTACGTGTGCTGTCCGCGTCCGCCGCCGCTGACACACTTGCCGCACGGAGCCGCTGCCCAAACAAACCCCCCACAGTGGCCGCTGCTCGCCGTGTTGTTGACCCTGCCGTGCTGAGCCCGCGCTGCACTGCCACTTTGTGGTGCCCGTCTTCCAAGCTCACGTCGCTGCATGCTGAGCTGAAATCGTGACTAGTCTGAGCAGGTTTTACTTGCTACTCTCCTTAAATACTATTATCTGGTGGTGGTGTGACGCTGACAGGACTCTGGGGCGTTCGATCACATTGTTCTGTAAAGCCAGATCGAAACAAACTATTACACGGGTCAGGTTACCTTCCATTGGGCATGTGGGTGCAGTCAACAATTGTTCAAAATGGTTCAAATGGCTCTGAGTACTATGGGACTTAACTTCTGAGGTCATCAGTCCCCTAGAACTTAGAACTACTTAAGCCTAACTAACCTAAAGACATCGCACACACATCCATGCCCGAGACAGGATTCGAACCTGCGACCGTACCGGTCGCGCGATTCCAGACTGTAGCGCCTAGAACCGCTCAACCGCTCAGCCACCCCGGCCAGCTCAACGATTGTGATATGACTTCAAATGATAGAGCACAGCAATCAGTCGTCCTTGTCTTGCAGGTTTTATTCGGCAAATCTAGATTTCGGCTGGAGCCTAGCCATTTCGTCTTATCAATGCGTGTTCTAGTACGTCAGTCCCTTGGGGTTCGGGCTTCTGTTACAGTTCTTTCAAGACTCTTGAAGACTGCGATCCCTTTAAATGGTCGTACTGCATACAATATTAACAGCACAGCGCTCAGAACACTGCTGTACGCTCGTTGGCTGTCGGAGAGTGCGTGATGTAGGTGCGCAGAACGACCTTAAACTTGATCGCCGTAATTCATGACTCAAACTGTAATAACTAAAAGTGCTAATAGAGGGTCACAAAAGTGGGTCCGAAAATCGGTCAAGATAAAACAGTGTATGATTGTAACAAGAAAGAATGAAGAGGAAACGGAGGGATCACTGGCAATAGAAGATGCGAAATTTAAGAAGGCTAGGTCCTTCAGATACCTAGCAAGTACTGTCAGTACCAACAACAACAACATGGGAGTAGGAGATAATGAATTGGATAAGGCAAGATATTCAGCAGCAAACTACTAACAGCAAAACTCCGCGTGTACGACGCAATTACGTGATCCATGTTAATGTACGGGTCTGAAAAATGGACACGTAGCAAGAAAACGGAGAGAAAAATTTTGACCTTCGAAAAGGTGTTGAGAAAAATCTTTGGACCTGTATCAGAACCTGGAATTTTTAGAAGAAAGGAACACGGAAGTCCACATGCTGCTTAAAGAAACAGATGCGACTGCTGTTACAAGAAGAAGAATTGAATGGATTGGACATGTAGTGATAAGAGAAAAAAGATGACGAAAGCAGTGCTAGAAGAAAGCGGCAAGTGACGAGACCCCTCGGTAGACCAAAACTCGGGTGCGTGGATGGACTCTGGAGACCCTGTGAGCCTACGACTCCATGGCCAGCGCCAGAGGCCAGTGGAAGAGGTTCGTGTGGCCAGCTTAGTAAGTGAAAGTGCGCATTTAGTCGAAATTTGACATGTTGAAAGTGGAAAGAATCAGCAACCAGTCAGGGTTAATAACGCCGTTGATTAGAAGGCAATAGTGCCGTTACCGGTGTCGGGCCCACAGGTTGATCAACAGAAGGCTTGGCTCTGACCACTGTGGGACTTAACATCTGAGGTCATCAGTCCCCTAGAACTTAGAACTACTTAAACCTAACTAACGTAAGGACATCACACACACCCATGCCCGAGGCAGGAAACCAACCTGCGACCGTAGCGGTCGCGCGGTTCCAGACTGAAGCACCTAGAACCGCTCGGCCAACTCGGCCGGCTGTGTCCATTCTTCACCTTGGTGTTTGGTTTCTCGAGAATGTAACTTACACCCATTGGGCAGTGTTCATACGAGTAGATTGATACAGTTCTTAATGTTTTTCGTATAGCAAACAGCTATATTTCAATGCAGGATCGGTTTACCCCTTAACTGCTGGCCCGTTTCCATCACCACTAGCAGTGTTCCGAGACGTGCGTGGTCTTATAAAAATGACCCTCTCCCCTGTGGCGGATCTCCGCTACGCCACCTGCGGGGCAGAAGATTTCTTTCTGCTTGTGTGAGACTAGAGAAACGAGGCGTGCACTGTCTGTTCTCAGATCGGGTGTCACGTGGGTTCTTATTCGAGAGGCGCGTATTTTCGATCTACGTATTTATGAAATTATATTATCGCTCGGGCGGCCCTCCGGCGCGCGCGTGTGGGCGCGGGCGTTCGCTCGTTTTGCTCTTTCCGTGCGTCCGGCCGCGCCGCCGTGATCAGCAGGCACGCTAGAGGCGGGCGTAGAAATAACCACCTGCCGTGCAGGACCGCGAGGCACGCCCGCTACCTGCCGCCCGCTGCTAATAATAATACTGCCGTCGCCGAAATCTTTCTCCAGGAGTAAAAGGGGCGCTGGCAGCGGACGGCCGCCGACACAGCGGCGACCGCGCGGAATGCTGCCCGGTAAACGTAGCACGGGCTGGCTAGCTGGTGGAGCGAGCGGGGATAGTAGGGACCAAAGCAGTCCCTCACATGGGGACGAGAAAGCTAACGCTGGCGTGGAGCTGCACGAGTTTCGTGACGTCACTTCTGTTCTGTTGGCTGAAGAGCCAACACCGTGTTACTAGTGGAGGCCGAAATGCACGCGTTTTAGGAACCATCGCTAGCAAAGTCGGCTGTACAACTCGGGCGAGTGCTAGGGAGTCTCTCTAGACTAGACCTGCCGTGTGGCGGCGCTCGGTCTGCAATCACTGATAGTGGCGACACGCGGGTCCGACGTATACTAACGGACCGCGGCCGATTTTTAGGCTACCACCCAGCAAGTGTGGTGTCTGGCGGTGACACCACAACTTCCTGTTACTTCACGTTGAGCAGCCGTTGTTGGGCGTAAAACACAAACTAAGATCTGTGATACGAGGCGTGTTTTTTAAGTAAGTACCGTTTTGAAATTAAAGACGTGCTAAGATACCTCAGTAATTTTATTTTTACATGGAAAGCCTGTACCTTAATCTACTTTTCTACATAATTTCCGTCAATATCGGGGCACTTGCCATAACGTTGTACCAGTTTTTGAATACCCTCCTCATAGAAGTCTGCCGCCTGACTTGTTAACCACTCCATCACCACTGTTTTGACTTCGCAATCGTCTTGAAGACGCTGACCGCCCAGGTGTTTCTTCAAGTGCAGGAACAGATGGTAGTCACTTTGCGTAAGATCGGAGCTATACGGAAGATGATCTAGAGTTTCCCATCGAAAAGATGTGATGAGATCTTTGGTCTGATTCGCCACATGCGGACGGGCATTATCTTGCAGCAAAACGATGCCCTTGCTCAACTTCCATGGACTGTTGCTTTGATTCTGGTGTGACGTAGGCCACCCATGTTTCATCGCCCGTAACAATTTGGCTTAAGAAATAATAATCATCATCGTCGTTGTGGTACCGCTCAAGGAAAGTCAATGGACTGTCTAAACGTTTGGTTTTGTGCACATCCGTCAACATTTTCCGTAATTCAAGTGCTCGGTCACAGTGCCATACAAAATACTACGAGAAATATTAGGATAGTCACCCCGCAAGGAGGAAACCCTCAAGCGTCTCTGACCTTTTTGTCCACTTCCTGCACCAAACTTTCATTAACGATCGAAGGACGCCCACTCCGTTGTTGATCATGCACATTTGTGCGGCCATATTTAAACGCTCTCACCCACTTCCTTACCATTCCATCACTCATAATGTTTTCTCCGTAAACTGCACAGATCTCAGGATGAATATCGATCGCTTTTAGCCCTTTAGCACTGAGAAATCTTATAACAGCCCGTACTTCACAGTCGGCAGGATTCACGATTATCGGAGGCATCTTAAACACTCAGTACACAACGTAAACAAGGAAGAATCAGACTGCAATGGCGTCAGTGCGTAGATTAAGGTACAGGCTTTCATATAAAAATAAAATTGAGATATTCTAGCACGTCTTTTTTTAATTTCAAAACGGTACTTACTTAAAAAAAAAAACGCCTCGTATTTGGGAAACATGCTGTGAATGAAAAGTTTAACCAATAAGTGACCACAACGCTCACTACGTTACATGCACAACTTGAGAGACAACATATTGTATTTGTCGGTTTGAGTCGAAGCCCATATTTGCTAGGTTTTGTATTATAACTTCCATCTTCTGAATGTTATGCTCTTTGTAAGGAACAGCACGTTGAAGATGTCTTGAAACGCGTCGTTGTTCGTACGATTTGGTGCAGTAAAATGAGGAGAAACGTCATACTGGTGGCTCAGGAGTTTTCGTATTTAATTATTTTTGTGCTACAACTCGAGTGTTTTGAATGTACACCGTTTCAAGGCAGCGGTACATTGAAGATTCATAAAAAAATGTCGTTGTTAGTAGGATTTTTTTAATAATTGTCACTTATCATATTGGCGAGTAAAGCCTTCTGAATATCACAACATGAAATACAGGGTCGTTGATTGTAAAAGTTCAGCGTAGCCTAGTTGGTAGGGGCGCCTAGTAGCGAAGAACGTGTAGAAGGTTCACTTCTTGCTGTATCCTAATTTTTTTCCCCACGTTGACGTTTTCTAAAAGAATGTGGTACTTCCTTTAACAGAGATATTTTCTCGGGAGTGAATTTGTCTGACTTATTTTTTGAAATTTTATAAGTTGATCTTCTTACTGACTGAAAATGGAACTCCTCTTCTCTTACGACACGTTCATGGATGTCAAAGTTTTAATTTTTGTATACCAGAGACAAAATAACAAGACTAGCATCTGACCGAGAGAGGAAGTGTTGCTTTCAATAATTTTACACGCGTCCATTTTCGTGAACGAACCGTGTCGCTTGCGGGTCGGATAAACCGCCATTTGCCGCTGGAGAGCGCTACAGTTGCAAATGGCGTTAAGCAGTACATGCCGTGTGACGCGGGCACTGTGTCTGTCTCGAGCTGGGGTTTCCAGTCCGCTCAACGTTAGCCGCCTCGTCCCGTGTGAGAACGGCTTAAAACTGCGGTCATAGTGGCTTCGCCAATGCGCCTCCGCCCAAGACGGCCGATCTTCTCAAAGCAGTACGGCAGTACGTGCACGGTCTCAGTGCAACCCATCTCAACGCCACGTATAGCCTTCGTATGATGGTCAGCGGAATTTAGATCAGTCTGTTTTTGCGAGGGACGCTGCCGCACACAAAACGTGGGTTGTGAGAAGCAAGTTTAGCACGAGAAAGAAAAAAACTTGTCGCATTCTGACGATGGCAAATACCATAACAGGGATACGTCTCCTCTGAATCTATGGTCTAGAGTGGTTACTTTACTAGAAACCACAAATTTCGACCAACTTGCTTCCCGAGCCCGGGGTCCAGGGTTAGATTAACGGCGGGGTCAGGGATTTTCGGCTGCCTCGAGAAGACTGGGTGTTGGTGTTGTCCTCATTATTTCATCGCCATTCACGAAAGTGGCGAGATTGGACTGAGCAAACTTTGGGAATTTGTACCGACTGAGCTACCCAAGCACAACTCACGACCCGTCCTCACAGCTTGAATTCTGCCAGTACCTCGTCTCCTACCTTGCAAACTTCACAGAAGCTCTCCTGAGAACCTGCAGAACTAGCACTCCTGGAAGAATTGCTGAAACCTGCTTGGTAGTTAAACGCAGTATGTTAATGCTTTGGACTGGGGAAAAGGTTTTAAATGGTTTCCGCCAACGTTGTTCAGTTGCAAGACACGATCAGCTCTGATGAACTCAAAGTAGAATCTGCGCTAAGCTCTCCGTGTTGTGTGTTACCTGTTGAACCTTCTGCTGAGAGGAAGCTGTGGTCGCCGTGAGAGGCCGGTACCGGTTGCGCTGGCAGTGAGCCGATGCAGCCGAGGTCCGAACCCGTTTCCTGCTGTAAGGTGATCCAGCGGCCAGTAAACAAGCCGGCCAGCACTGCTCTCGTTACTCACGCCTGATGCAGCCTATCCCAAACGCGCCGCAATCAGACAGTTTTTTCCTTCACCCTGAACAAAGCGTCCTATGCCCTTGGTCGTAGGGAAGGAGTGGCAAAACTGCCTAATATTGGCTGAATTTGAGCTGCCAAGATCGTGAAGGTTCCCTGGACAAAATAATAACCACTCCTTAAAAACAGTGGTCGCGTTAAGCACTACAGATGGTGTAGCGCTGGTAAAAAGACAGTCATGTACAGTCCATAGACAGTCATATCACCGACCACCGGTTAATGCAGGTTACGCAGTGAAGTGGTGTTTGTACACCACTAGGTTCTTCGGAAACTGCGCAATAATATGCGTAGACGTACTACAATGGCAGAAACGATCTGTCGTGTTAGGACGTGCCTTGACTACACAGTGAATGAAGTCGCGCGATCTCTCACTGTTCAGAGCGGTTTGTCCAAAACTTCTACAAGGAAGGGTGTATGAGGGGTGTGAGGAAAGTAACGTGACTGATATTTTATCTACCAAAGTTTTTAGTATTTTTCAGACGATAATATTGTCCCCTTCAGAGTAGTTCCCTTTGCCAACTGTACACTAGTGGAGTCGTTGTTACTAGTCTGGGTAGCAGCGCTGAAAGGCGTCAATTGTAGGACATTTAACATGTTGGTCATATTCTTTTGAATGTTCTCCAAAAGTCCCAAAATGACGTCCGTAAGACGCTTTTCAATTTCGGGAAAAGAAAAAAAATCACAAGGACTCAGATAAGATGAATGGGAGAGGAGGTTGGGGGCTGTAGAACAATAGGAATGCCTTTTCAGGTAAAAAAATTGTGTGATGGAAGTGTCCGTGTGACATGCAGCGTTGTCATTCCGCAGTATCTACTCTTCTGTAGTGTCCGATCTGAGTCTTTCAAGGACATCTCTATAAAATACTTGGTCTGACCTCACAAGGGCACGCGCACGATCAACGTTTTCGAAGTTGGAGATGTCCCTGAGTGAGGTTCATCGTCAATGTGTTCTCGGCCTTCCAAACATAATTTGTGTCATTGAAAAACTTGTGGTCTTGGTAAGCAATGTTCCCCATAGGGCCGTTTCAACTTCTCACAGTTCACACTCGCAATTCCCAAACTTTAGCACAAAGCTGTTCCATTTTCGCAACACACAACAAAAACACAACTTCACTGATGGTGCTCCCAAAAATCACGCGATGGCTGTACGGAGCTGAAACTCGGACTGAGCATGTGGAAGGGATGAACATACCGGTCTAAACAAATGGCACAACACAGCGTTGTCTGTCTCGTTAGTTTTCGCACTCACTCGCAGCCATGTAAAACGAACAACAGTGATCGTAAATAGATTCTGACCGACAACGAGCGATGACGAATGTCGCGCCCCGTCAGTGACGATTGACTTCAGACTCCACAGATATTGCTATTGTTGGTGATGAAAATCTATCTCGGCCGGCCGGTTTCCGAGCGAACGGTGGGAAGGGAATAAAACGGAGTCGGGTGCCTCGCAAAACGTCATTATTCAGAGTGGCGCGTGGAACAGCACGTCTTGAGTGGGGCAAACACTGGCAGTAGTTCACATGGAGGCGTGTAATGGAGTCCGGTGTGTCGAGATTTCGCCTCTTTGCAAATGGTGGAAGGCATAGACTGCGTAGATGAGTCAATGAGGTATTTAACCTGCAGTGTATGGAGGACGTAGTGCAGGCCGAAGGTGCTTTTGTGCTGTTTCGGGTGCATTTTTCGTACTATTATTAGGGCACTCATTCAGGATACTGTGAACGTGAACAAGAAAGTTTATTTGAAAACTCTTGGTGACTAAGTGTTGCCCATTCTTCTACACCCTCGTGTCGATTGTGTTATCCCCGTTTTACAAGATGTCATGGGCTCGAGGCACGTTCGGTGAAGACACAGGCAGTCTATTGCACCTCGATTGGGTCGCTAAATCATCCGATCTTAATCGCATGGAAAATGTCTGTGACTGAAACTTCCTGTCAGATTAAAACTGTGTGCCGGACCGAGACTCGAACTCGGGACCTTTGCCCTTCGCGGACAATTGCTCTACCATCTGAGCTACCCAAGTACGACTCACGCCCCATCCTCACAGCTTTACTTCCGTCTCCTACCTTCCAAACTTGCCCACGAAAGGCAAAGGTCCCGAGTTCGAGTCTCGGTCCGGCACACACAGTTTTAATCTGCCAGGAAGTTTCATATCAGCGCACACTCGGCTGCAGAGTGAAAATCTCATTCGGACGTCTGTGACTGTTCGGAGCTGCGTGTGAAACGTAGCAGTCGATATCCCCGCAGTCTGGTAGCTGCGCGGGATGTTTTGTCAGTTGCGCTTAGTACGGAGACTTCGTCAGCACACTTGCGCGACCTCGTGCTTTCGCTACAGGAGAAGTCCTGCTACGGCATTAGCGATTCGCGGGCCGGCGCCTTGTATGATAACGAGGCTTTGTGCTGGATACGCGAGGTCGCCGTTTACTGCGGAAGGCTGGCTGTCCAAAGGACGCCGCTGAGGGGTTATTGGGGGAAGGAGGTGGGGGGGGGGGGGCGGTGCCAGGTGAGAGGCTTCCGGCCGGAAACAGCAGTCGGCGCCACTTCCGTCTGCCGCCCACGCGCAGACTACCTAAAACACAGCCATTGCCGGGGACAGCCGCGCGTGAAAGAGGACAGCACGACGCCGGGTAACGTCAGCGCTCTCGCACTGGCCGCGGGGTTTCCGAGCAGTCCTCGTTCTCCGAAGCGAGCGAGGTGAGGTGACACAGAGGTTGGCACACTGGACACGCTCTTCAGCCGAACATGTGTAAGCTTCTTGTGCTTTCCATAACCTGCAATAGTTTGTTTCAGTTATGACAAGGCAGGTACCATACCCCATCTTCCTCGACTCATAGCTCGTATTAGGTCTCCAGTGACCTTGTCGTTAAGCCTTATTCTGGTGCAGGGTGCTTAAACTTGTCATCTGACGAAACACTTTGAGAATCCTGGTACTTTGATAGAACACATTGTTTTGAAGCTTAATAAAATTTTAAAAAAAATGGAGAAACACTCGCTTTATTCAGTTATTACTTCACTTTTAATTTATAACCAATAACATAAAATATGAGGGTGAGTCAAATGAAAACATTAAATATTTTTTTAAATATTATTTATTGTGCAGAAATGGTACAAAGCTGTATCAATTTTCAACATAATCTCCCCCACACTCAATGCAAGTCCTCCAGCGCTTACAAAGTGCATAAATTCCTTTAGAAAAAAAATTCTTCTGGTAGTCCGCGCAACCACTCATGCACCGCGTGGCGTACCTCTTCATCAGAACGGAACTTCTTTCCTCGCATTGCGTCTTCGAGTGGTCCAGACATATGGAAATCACTTGGGGGCAAGGTCTGGTGAGTATGGTGGATGAGGAAGACACTCAAAATCCGGGTCTGTGGTTGTTGCAAAAAGACATCTGCTGACAGCAATCCACGTCGCTTTGATTTGATTGCAGGCCGCAGATGATTTTTTTAGGAAATTTGCGTATGATGCACTGGTCACAGTGGTCCCTCCAGGCATGTAATGCTCCAAAATGACGCCTTTTTCGTCCCAAAAGAGAGTCAGCATAACCTTCCCTGCTGATGGTTCTGTTCGAAACTTCTTTGGTTTTGGTGATGAGGAATGGCGCCGTTCCTTGCTCGCTCTCTTCGTTTCCGGTTGGTGGAAGTGAACCCAGGTTTCGTCCACAGTAACGATTCTTGCAATGAAGCCATCACCTTCACGTTTAAAGCGCCGAAGAAGTTCTTCACAAGCATCAACACGTCGTTCTCTCATTTCAGGAGTCAGCTGCCGTGGCACCTATCTTGCAGATACTTTGGCTTCAACTTATGCAATGTTCTGTGGAGTCAAAGCTCGTTGTGCCTGACCTGGACGGGGAGCCTCTTCCACTGAAGTCACACCACTTGCAAACTTCCTACTTCATTCGTAGACTTACTGCTGTGACAAACATGCATCACCGTACTGAACCTTCATTCGTCGATGAATTTCAATACGTTTCACACCTTCACTACGCAAAAAGCGAATAACAGAACGCTGTTCTTCCCTGGTGCAAGTCGCAAGTGGGGGCGACCATCTTTATACCGACACTGCGACGATATGTTTGCATCTACACTATGCTGCCACCTACAGGCCATTCACGCTATTCGTAGCACGTTTACCTACTTACAGGATAACGGCGAGAATTTCCGATTTGTTATTACAAATTTAAGGTTTTCATTTGACTCACCCTCGTAATAACAAAATATAAAAAATAATTAGTGTCGTCAAAATGTCGGAAAAGACCGCCGCATTATTAATAGTTCTTCGCGCAGCATTTACCACTTTCCGCGGAACACAGTTTGGCAAATAGTGTTCTGGTGGCATACTGCCGTGGCAACGAAACGAGAGCAGCGTGTTCGTCAGTTAGAGTAAGCACATCACCTACATTTGTTACCCTGTGTCGTACGAACGATCTTCAATCTAGCCTTAGTGACGTATTCAGGTTCTGAGGATTCGCCATGCTCACACGCTTATTTCTGATACCAGACCTTGGGAATCAAAGAAATTAACTACGGAATATGAGGCTCAGTTACGTTGTTTTTCTTTCGATTTGAGGAGGATATTCGGAAATTCAGAAATGGAAGACGAATCGGTCAACGAGATTCTGTATCACCAAAACTGTTCTCATAAGTCCTAGGGGAGGTTTATCAGATCCTTCAACTGAAAAAAAACTAACAAATACGAATTAAGGGAACGCAGTTGAACATACTTTTGAGTGACCGATTGGTCAAGTTGCTAAAATTCAAAATAAAGCAGTAACAAAGTAAAAAATCTTCAACGACAAATGTAACAGCAGGTTTGAAAGTAGGCCCCAAAATGTGCCCATCGCCTGATTTGCCAGAAACTTCGCTCAGGGGAAGAGGGGTCAAAACAAGCGAACACGTGTCTCGGCTCATCAGCAGATATTAGACCATTTCTCAGCAAACAGCGGTCAATGTTTTCGGGGTACTTTATGTGACTTAGCGAGTAAACGGTCAAACCGAAGCGGTGGCTTCGTGGCTTCACACTTTCGGGCCTCGTGTTCGAAATTAGTTTATTATTTTTATTTTTGTTTCTCATTTATAAGCATCTACCTATATTCGTAGAAGATTATCACAGGAATGTTTTCCAATGTGCACTGAAATAACGTTGTCCTTATTCGTCTACTAATTGTGTGTCCTGTAAATGATTCGTATACTAATTGTGTGTCTTGTAAATGATTCGTCTACTAATTGTCTTGTAAATGAATAAAAAAGAGGAAAACAATAATTGAATGGAAAGATTATTTGAAATTGTTTTCGGCGAAATTCCTGTAGTGGATAATCAATTGTAAACGCCACTTACTTGATGCGTTATGCGTGGTTTGCCGCGGAATTATTGCCAACGCGTGAAACCTTCAGTACTGGTAAAAGCGTTTCTTTCGCGATTGAGATTCGTATGAAGAAATGTCACTGTGGCAAACCTGCTTTCGCGCGATGCTCGTGGTTTCGGAATATCTCTGTTTCGAGAGTTTTTTAAGATTGGTATCACGAAATATCGCTGAGGAATAAACATAAGAATAAAAAATACAAGAATTAGTACAAGAATAGACGTGGTAATGAAATATCAGAATATGAGAATTCAAAAAGATTGTAAATCTTCAACGTGCCATACAAAAACATATGATAACTGTGTGACACCCATTGTGAAATCCAGTTGTAATTTTACAGGTTCGAATCCTGCCTCGGGCATGGATGTGTGTAATGTCTTTAGGTTAGTTACGTTTAAGTAGTTCTAAGTTCTAGGGGACTGATGACCACAGGTGTTTAGTCCCATAGTGCTCAGAGCCATTTGAACAATTTTTTGTAATATTACAATTGATATGATTTCGTTGTATCCCCTAATTTGGTTATAAACATTCGCGTCGTAAACTAATGCGAACACTGGTACAGAAATGAGGAGAAGGGAAGAAAATCTTGTTTGGAACACTGGACGCACAAGTGACAAGCTGAGACGCTAGCCACTAGGCCACCAGTTGGGACGAGCATATTGCGCCCTACGAGGCTTCTAAATTACGTCGCAAACTTCGACGGTTGTTTCCTTAGAAACGGTCGAGTACTAACGGATAAGCAGGCAAGTGTCCGCTCCTTTTGGCTCCTCTTCCACTGAACGAAGTTCCTCGGAAATGAGGTTATGGCACATGCCGTGTTCTCCTCGTTAGTATACGCATTTATTTCCTGCTCTTAGCGTCACAGTGTTGACGGCTGACCGCCAGCGCTACTCGCGGCGAACTGGCTAGCGGCCTAGCCCGCCCGCCTGCCGCATCTAAACAGAGCGCCCTGTGGCGGTGCCCACACCTGTTGCCGGCCGCAGCTATCCCAGAGGCGCGGCGGCCGTCCAACGCCGCTCGCGCTCTGTTTGTTTCGCCTGCACGCGCAACACCTCCAGGCTGACGCAACCTGCCGCTCTCCGCTTTCCTGGGGACTCGGGGCGGCCAGCGCCAATCGCAGCGGCGTGGCTGCTCGTCCTTGCGTGCGTGCCCCCCGGTGACCCAGCCGGCGTATACGTCTACGACACTCCATTGAATACACTACTGGCCGTAAAAATTGATACATCAAGAAGAAATGCAGATGATAAACGGGTATTCATTGGACAAATATATTATACTAGAACTAACATGTGATTACATTTTCACGCAGTTTGGTTGCATAGATCCTGGGAAATCACCTCTGGCAGTAATAACGGCCTTGATTACGCCTGGGCATTGAGTCAAACAGAGCTTGGATGGCGTGTACAGGTACAGCTGCCCATGCAGCTTAAACACGATACCACAGTCCATCAAGAGTGGTGACTGGCGTATTGTGACGAGCCAATTGCTCGGCCACCATTGACCAGACGTTTTCAATTGGTGAGAGATCTGGGGAATGTGCTGGCCAGTGCTGCAGTCGAACATTTTCTGTATCCAGAAAGGCCCATACAGGACCTGCAACATGCGGTCGTGCATTATGCTGCTGAAATGTAGGCTTTCGCAGGGATCGAATGAAGGATAGAGCCACGGGTCGTAACACATCTGAAATGTAACGTCCACTGTTCAAAGTGCCGTCAGTGCGAACAAGAGGTGACCGAGACGTGTAACCAATGGCACCTCATACCATCACGCAGGGTGATACGCCAGTATGGCGATGACGAATACACGCTTCCAATGTGCGTTCACGGCGATGTCGCCAAACACGGATGCGACCATCATGATGCTGTAAACAGAACCTGAAGTCATCCGAAAAAATGACGTTTTGCCATTTGTGCACCCGGGTTCGTCGTTCAGTACACCATCGCAGGCGCTCCTGTCTGTGATGCAGCGTCAAGGGTAACGGCAGCCACGGTCTCCGAGCTGATAGTCCGTGCTGCTCCAGATGTCGTCGAACTGTTCGTTCAGATGGTTGTTGTCTTGCAAACGTCCCGATCTGTTGGCTTAGGGTTGGAGACGTGGCTGCACGATCCGTTACAGCCATGCGGATAAGAAGCCTGTCATCTCGACTGCTAGTGATACGAGGCCGTTGGGATCCAGCACGGCGTTCCGTATTACCCTCCTGAAGCCACCGATTCCATATTCTACTAACAGTCATTGTATCTCGACCAAAGCGAGCAGCAATGTCACGATACGATAAACCGTAATCGCGATAGGCTACAATTCGACCTTTATCAAAGTCGGAAACGTGATGGTAGGCATTTCTCCTCCTTACACTACGCATCACAACATTTCACCATGCAACGCCGGTCAAGTGCTGTTTGTGTATGAGAAATCGGTTGGAAACTTTCCTCATGTCAGCACGTTGTAGGTGTCGCCAGCGGCGGCAACCTTCTGTGAATGCTCTGAAAAGCTAATCATTTGCATATCACAGCATCTTCTCCCTGTCGGTTAAATTCCGCGTCTGTAGCACGTCATCTTCGTTGTGTAGCAATTTTAATGGCCAGCAGTGTACAAGTTGGCCGCATCCTGTAAGAGAACATTGAGCGTGTGAGGTGCGTGCAAACAGTTTCGCACTGAACCACGAAGTGAACTGCTTTTCCCGTACAATACTTCTTCTTCTGGTTTTATCCCTTACGTACACTGGACTGGCATGGTTGTTGTCCGATTGGAAGTTGTTAATGTCAGAGCGCGGCCCGATGCTCTTCCTATTCGCTACCCCTTGTACCGCCGAGACGAAATTTGTGTACCTCCAACTGTCTGCGTGTGTGTTGTTGATGTGGAAAGGTGACAACGGTTTGTAAATGGTTTGCGAGTCGTGTAACTGAGACGGGACATTAGTGTTAGCCCTGAGATGTAGGAAACCTCCTAAAAGACACAGCCAGGCTCTCTTCGTTAATCCGTTGGGCGGATTTGGTCCGGGGCCGGCGCTCCTGCCAGTTACGGAAGCGATGTGCGGACACTAGGCATGTTGATGGAATACAGATATTTTTCCCAAAGTGTCTCGATATATGGCGATGTTTTTCCCCCACTACATCGATATAAAATAGTAATATCGAGTCCCGATATTTTGTATTTTTTCACAAAATTTTCGGTAAATATTTGAAACTGTTCTTTTGAAATTGTAGTAGAACATATTACTTTCACTGTGTGAAGGACTCTTACTACTTTTTGAGCTTTCATCACGCCCAGTCTTTCTCTTTGATTGTGTGAAGCAAGCATAGTTGGCACAGAAGCAGCCCGATTGCGTGGGAGGGAGGTGAATCGAATAACAAGTCTTTTTTGACATCGACATTCTTCAAAAACAGCTGCTGAAAATGACGAACAAAAATCTCAATTACAATAATCATCTTTGTGGTGGGTACAAACATGTGAGGGGGAAATGCTTGCGTAATCGGCGATTGGCTCTAGCAAACATAAAATGCAACGTTTAAGTTGACCACGCAGTTTTGACACAACTACTGCTAGGTCGCTGGCGTGTGCCGAAATGAAACAGGGAAGTCGACTTGAAGTGTTCCAGACAAATCCGATATGTGACCAAACGGAACGACGGACGTATCGGACACCTTGTGTTGTGCCACTTGCACGCAGTTTCCATTGTCACCAAAGTGGTTTCGCCAAGCGTGCACGTGCATCATTTTCCTCTCAATTCTTGCTCTGAGGGGGATAAGCAAGCTGCTAGCTTCTTGACGTATAGTAATGGAATGCTCCCCTGTCTGTCGAAAAATGGGCTAGGACGACGTCCAAGAAAGGGAACAGATGTTGTTTGCCTCCTCTCTAGTTCCAAATCTAATCCCCATGAAAGATGATAAAGCGCACCAGCCCAAATATAATAGTGGACGTAACACGTGCCAATCATTTGTAAATATGTTGAAAGATTAAGAGCGCAAAAAGTACCGGCAGTTGAATTTAAAGTTGACGTGGTGTAGTAGATAAGAGCAATTTGATACGGAGTATGTGTTCAATAAGGGGGTGGAGGGACTTCTTAGGTTAGAAGTAGTCGGCAGTGTTTACAGGTAGTATTTTCCACCTGTACGTCCACTGGATTAGCCAGCGAGGCTAAGAGGCCAATAGGTAACAACATGGAACAGTGAGATAGTAAGTACTTATAAAATTGCACCATGTGGATAGTAGATAAACGAAAAAGTAGACGTTCTCTAGATCAATTAACTTCTATGGCGGTGGGTACATGTTGTAATAGATGTAGATGTATCCGAGATGGTTGACTTCCCCATATATGATCGAAAATGGCAATATTAGATGATTTTACAAAACTGCTATGTTTACAGATAGTCATAATTTGCGAAGAAATCACTCACTGCCCCGAAGTTGTTGAGAGCTATATGTAAGTGAAGAAAGTGTCCGAGGTAACAGCTGGGAACAGTAAGAACTCTCAAATTAAATTTATCTGAAAATTTTTATCAGTAGTGAATTCCAACAATTGTGATGTGAACCGGAGAACATTTTCAGTGTTAGGAATCTGCGTAGCTGTAACAAAGGCAGGAGATGAAGACACAGTCGAAAATAGTTGACAACGTATACGGGTGAGTTAACACACTTGGAAATCACATTTCACAGCACAACTGATGCTGTTTCTTCACGACAGCGGACTTTCAATCATAGAGGCGCTAATGAAGACTAGAACATGGACAGTGAACGTACCTATACAATGTGGCTCAACACCGCAGTAGGTGCAGCCGGTTTTATACATGACGAAGTAGTGTAAAGCTCAACCACGGGTATTTTAGAATTTTCCCTTTGCTATTGACAATAGTTTCACCCCTAGCAGCAACACTGAGGCGTAAAAGGTGAGATGTGTTAAGTGCGAAGTAGCATCTTGGATCGAATTCAAATTTAACCCCACCCTTCACCGTCGTCGTCCCGTAACTGACTGCGTCAACTAGGTCAGAGGGAAGCAGGTACTTGCGAAGTGTGATGTACAAGTAACGGGAGTTTTTGTTTTTCTTAAAGATTCTTTATTCGTCAGCAACTTCGTACACGTCATAGTAATCGGTCTCAGAAATAATACATTTGCACAAGCGCTTTTTCTAGTCTTGGGAGCACCCCTGGAACTGAATTTTCGTTATGGTGCAGAGCTCCTTGAGCGTTTCTGTTTTTACTCATCGGTAGTGGCAAAACGACGTCCTTTCACGGCTCTCTTCAGCCGCGAAAGTAGAAAGAAGTCGCAGGGGGGCCATCTCCGATTAATGCGATGTCTGAGGTAACATTAAGTTTTTTTTTTCATTTTTGCCAAAAAATTACGAACAAGCATTGAGCTGTGAGCGGGAGCCTTTTGGTTTTTTTTTTAATCGCTTCACGCAAATGGTGCATAACTTCCAGGTAGTAGTAGTACTTCTTGCACGTACGACCATAAGGAAGGAATTCATGATGGACTATCACACTGTAATTGAAGAAAATAGAGAGAAGAACCTTCACATGTGATCGAACATGTGGAATTTTTTTTTTTTGCTTTCGCCTCTTCAAGCAGATTCCTTTGGGACGATCGGCTGTCGGCTTCGACGTCATAACCGGAATATCCTTGTTTCATCACCTGTAATAACCTTCTTTAGAAGTTCTGGATCGTTGTCCACTTCATTCAGCAGTTCCTGAGCAAAGTCTACACGACTTCGGTTTTAGTCGAAATTTAACACTTTCAGAACATACTCCGCTGCTACAAGTTTGATGCTCAAATCACCCGAAAAATGATGCTTGACATGAGCCAGAGGTACGCCGACGCCATCAGCAACCATCTTTGATGGTGATTCTGCGATTTTCGATATCCACCTTTTTTGCTTCCTCCACGTTGTCGACAGTAACTGATGTGCTAGGCCGTCCAGGGCGGTCGTCGTCTCGAGCGTATTCCCTCCCACCCCTTAGAAACGTTTATACCACTCGCAAACTCATGTCTTACTTTTAGTAAATTCACCAACAGCCACATCAACATTTCGAATGCGGTGGTGCACTTCGTTCCATTTTTTTGAGCAAAATAAAACGCAGATTATTTCATCCATTTTTCGAGAAAGCAAAATTTCACCGAGGGCTCGAAAAGACGCATAACCTTACCGTCTGTCAACAATACGCTAAATATTCAAAACGGATGAAATTATACGGTCTACATTGTGGGGGAAAAAAGTAACAACAAAATTAGTGACGCGTGGAGGGTGTCGAATTGGGTGAAACTGGTAGACGTAGTACGAAAATGGGTAGTTGTGTGGAGCTACGGTCCTGAAATGTCGGCCAGTTAGCGACGAGCACACCCAACTTACTGCATTTTACCTAGCTTACCCCAGCTAATGCACGGCCTGTTGAAGAGCGCAGTGCTACTTAAATTATTTCAAAGGAACTGTTAAAGCTGATTAGAGAAAGCTAAGCAGCCCTTGGAATCCCTGCTCACGAGTGTTATCATTAGACGCTGTTTTTCGTTAATGTTTACGGGGGGAAGTTTGGTTATTAGATCAGTTAATTTTTTTTTTTTGTGCACCATGTATCAATCTAATGGGTACGAGGACAAGTTGCGCCTACCGTATGTGGTGTAAGTGGGTAAGTGTTACCGCGCCCGTTAAATGTCGCGGTCCCAGCAGACTGTCAGCGCGGCCCACGTGTTGAGGTAGCAGCACTTTAATGCGGGGCAGCGGTAGTTGCCGCCTCCCGCGGCCTTGTCGCGCCCCGTAGGGAGTCCAGGAGACAAAGGCCGGTGGGCGCGTGATGTATCGGTACCCAGAGTCTGTTAGCGCCTCCGTCTCTCCCCTGCCATTACCTCTGTACGTCAGCCGACTGCCGTCATCACTTTCCTTACCGACGAGGTAGACTCGGTAAGTTCACCACTGCGCCGGAATGTCCTCCTAGTGACCTCTACCTTCGGCCTCTTCTCCACAGTTTTTCGGTAATGAAGTCAAACTCGATGAAATATTAACATCCTCATCGCTTAAAATAGGAAACCGTTGTGTGTGTGTGTGTGTGTGTGTGTGTGTGTGTGTGTGTGTGTGTGGTTTTTTCCTCTTCAGTAAAACCAGCCATTACATTTAGTGTTATGGTGTGGGAGACTTCCTTATTCCCTTCGTATTACCTAAATCAGACTTTTGGACAGTACAGTACGGGCGAGATAAAACAGAATAAGTTGCCTCGAATGTTGTTACTTTTAGAAGAAAATTTACTCATCTCGGACATTCCTCACCCGTCATGAAAAAATGTAGAATACAGACGACGAAAAACCTGCGAATAGACAGAATCATTAAGTCACTTTATCCCCTTAAGGGGTCGCATACGGCCTATGGGCAGACCTAGCATTATGACTACAAGGTTTGTTGGTTAAGCAAAGATTCTGGAACGGAACGGCTACTGGAGATTCTGATGTATCATTGGACTGGTATAGTGTTATCAGCTTGTTCATAAGTTCGTTGATATTTGCCGCCATTGTAGCAACGGTAGTTTGCCGCAATCTTGTATCACAGATTTTGCCAAACTAAGAGTTACACCGAGGTAGCTCTTAGGTTAGCTAATGAAGTTCTCCGTCGTTCGCGTTGACAATTTTTGGTTTAGTGATAGCAACGTGGTGTAGCAAAGCTAATGCAGTGAGCGCTCAGCTACGGTCTACTCTCTTCTGCAAGAAGGAAGTCAGTACCAAGACTAAGTTATATGTGCACCGTTCAATCTTTCGACCAACTTTGTTGTATGGGAGCGAAAGCTGGGTGGATTCAGGTTACCTTATCAACAAGGTTGAGGTTACGGATATGAAAGTAGCTAGGATGATTGCAGGTACTAGTAGATGGAAACAATGGCAGGAGGGTGTCCACAATGAGGAAATCAAAGAAAAACTGGGAATGAACTCTATAGATGTAGCAGTCAGGGCGAACAGGCTTAGATGGTGGGGTCATGTTACACGCATGGGAGAAGCAAGGTTACCCAAGAGACTCATGGATTCAGCAGTAGAGGGTAGGAGGAGTCGGGGCAGACCGAGGAGAAGGTACCTGGATTCGGTTAAGAATGATTTTGAAGTAATAGGTTTAACATCAGAAGAGGCACCAATGTTAGCACTGAATAGGGGATCATGGAGGAACTGTATAAGGGGGGCTATGCTCCAGACTGAACGCTGAAAGGCATAATCAGTCTTAAACGATGATGATGATGATGATGATGATGATAGCAACGTAGTGCTGATTGCAAGCGGGATGCACTCAACCCCTCAGAGGCCAGTTGAGGAGTTATGTGACTGAGAAGTAACAGCACCGGTACGGAAACATAACGGCTGCTCCTCCGTATCCGCATCCGATTACGTCTAGGGGCTGAGGATGACACGGCAACCGGTCGGTACCGGGGCCTCAACGGTATCTTCGGACGGTGTTTGTTTGTTTGATAGCAATGTAGAGTTGTCCTAAAGCTGAAGATCAGCTAACTTTAATATATGTGCGTAATCTTTCGCGCGAGCATGAGAAGGAATGTTCAGAGAGTCAGTCGTAGGTAAAACAGTTAGCAGACTTCGCTTCAGTGACAGCACAATGAAAAAAATAAAATAACGTACAAAACGCTCGTGCGAGGCTTCGTGGAATACTGCTAAAGTGTATGGGACCTATACCAAATAGGACTAACAGGAGGTATTGAACGCATACAAATAAGGGCAGCACGAATGGGCACAGCCGCGCGCCGCCTGCGCTCGTGTGTGTGTGTGTGTGTGTGTGTGTGTGTGTGTGTGTGTGTGTGTGTGTGTGTGCGTGCGTGTGTGCCGAGAGATGGTTACGCAAATGTTGAAAACTGTTGACGGACAAGTGAAGATCGACGCCAGCTATGTCACGGAAGTATACTTGCACAGTTAGTGTCAGTGTTACAGGTGGAATATGTTAACAGACCTGTACGTGACGCTCACGTAGGTATGGCGAAGGCGGGATTAGGCAGTACTGAGATGACGGAAGTCATGCGGTAGCGATATGCACATTTACAGATGGCGGTACTGTTGCTTGCGCAGGGCATGAAAGAGCAGTGCACTGGCGGAGCTGTCGTTTGTACTCAGGTGATTTAGTTAACAGACGCTGAACGCCGAATGATAGATGGAGCTAGACGCATGGGACATTCCATTTCGAAAATGGTTATGGTATTCATTATTTCGAGATCCATAGTGTCAAGAGTGTGCCGAGAATACTAGATTTCAGGCATTACCTTCACCACAGACACCGCAGTGGCCGATGGCCTTCACTTAAGGACCGAGAGCAGCGACCTTTGCATATAGTTATCAGAGCTGACAGATAAGCACCACTGCGTAAAACAACCGCAGAAATCAGTGTGGAACGTACGACGAACGTATCGGTTAGCACAGTGCGGCGAAATTTGGCGTTAATGAGCTGTGACAGCCGACGACGGACGACAGTGCGAAGACGAACAGCACGAAATCGTCTGCAGCGCCTCTCCTGGGCTCGTGACCATATCAGTTGGACCCTAGACAAGTGGAAAACGGTGGCGTGCTCAGATAATTCCCGATTTTTGTTGGTAAGAGCTGATGGTAGGATGGCGTGGCGCAGACCCCACGAAGCCATAGATCCAGTTTGTCAACAAAACACTGTGCGAGCTGGTGGTGGCTTAAAATGGTGTGGCCTGTGTTTGTATGGAATGGACTCGGACCTCTGGCGCAACTGAACTGATCGTTGTCAATGGTTATGTTCGGGTACTTGGATACCGTTTACAGCAATTGTTGAACTTCGTGTTCCCAACCAATGACGTAATGTTATGGATGAGAATGGGCCATGTCACCGTTGCACATGTGTTCGTCATGGGTTTGAAGTACATTCTGGACAGCGAATGATTTGGCCACCCCTATCGCCCGAGACGAATGTCATTGCAATTTATGGAACGTAATCGAGAGGTCAGTTCGTGCAGAAAATCCTGCGCCGGCATTTTCTCAATTATGGACGGCTTCAGACGGAGCATAGCTCACTATTTCTGCAGGAGACTTCGGACGACTTGTTGAGTCCACGTCACGTGGAGTTGCTGTACTGCGTCGGGCAAAAGAAGGTGCGACACGATATTGGGAGGTATCTCATGACTTTTTGTGACGTCAGTGTGAGCACAGCGATCACTGTAGCATTTGAGCAGTCACTCTCTCCGCGTACCATACGCGAATGGAACGCGATGAAACTCTAATATATAGTACAATGCGAAGTACATTTTGCGACAATCTACTCAATTTTTGATGTAGATATAGATTCAAATGGTTCAAATGGCTCTGAGCACTATGGGACTTACCATCTGAGGTCATCAGTCCCCTAGACCTCAGAACTACTTAAACCTAACTAACCTAAGGACATCACACACATCCACGCCCGAGGCAGGATTCGAACATGCGACCGTAGTGGTCGCGCAGTTCCAGACTGAAGCGCCTAGAACCGCTCGGCCACTCTGGCCGGCAGATATGGATTCTTCGTTTAAACACCACACTTCTTGACTCAGCACGAACGTCTCGTTCCTTCAGTCTTTGAGCTGACTTCGCAACTACTTGCAGGGGACTCTGCAGTTCGACGTGGACTTCAGAACGCAATGCCGTATGGCATATTTCACATTGACAAAATCATTGCCACAGGTGAAATAAGCGATAAGTGACCTAAAATAGTGCTGGGACCGACTGATGATGGTACGCCAGAAGGTTTCGCTTTATAGTGTTAACACTGACTGACGCACGACATCCCATAGGCTCAGTGATACCAACAAGAAAAAAGGCAACTGGTAGCATGTTATCCGCGCACTGCAGCTCTTACGAGGCTGCAGGCGCGTGTTGTGTATGAGGTAACAGAGTAGCGATGCGGAAGACCGCTGCAGCGAGCGGGGCCTCCCTTTGAGGGGTCACGGCGCTTCGCCTTTTTATAGGCGACCGTTCGATGCGTGTCGGCGGCCTGCCGCGAGAGAAGCGGCGCTCGACCGAGCGGAGCACGCGCCGGCCAGTTGCAGGCCCAGGCTGGCTGGCTATGTAAGGCGCGCCCATTCATGCGCCGTGACTCAGCCGGCCGCCGACTTGTATGGGCCCTCACTGCCCGTGTCAGTCCAGGCCAGGCCAGGCCGGGCCAGCTGGCCACACCGGTCTGTCTGCCTGCCTGCCTGCCTGCCGGCTCACAGCGTGGCGAAGGGCCCTCCACCACCAGCGACACCGGCTGGCGCACGGAGACAGTGCTCGGACACTGCAGTAAGGCCGGTATTACACTGTCAAATTTCTTTGTCAGATATCTTTGATGGTGTAATAGGGAACTTTGTCAAATGTCGTCCAATATTTGATCAAATCTAGGGCCTCGCTGTAGATTTGATCAAAGATGTCGCTTGTCTTCTGTTCACTGCAATGTGACATGTTACCACACGGACATGTTACCACAGATCGCTGCAGCATTCTGTCGTCTGTAGTGTTTTTATAAACATTGCCGGTAAATACAATTGGTGTGTGCCGACAACTACAAAATTAAGATATGTATGAAGCTGATGAGGCGCTTTACAACGTGAGGCAAGCTGAATAGGTTAAGAAGATTGGAGACCTAACCTAACCTAACCTGATCTAACCCTCTCCTGTAGCAAGGAATCGGAGTGTTACAGTGAGCCTTTCTTCTGCAGATGTAGCAGTTCTTAAGTGAATATTGTGCTTTGTGATATGTGGGCACACTACATTGAGCACATACAGAAATGAATGCTCATCCATTCTTAGGTAATTGATGTACGACTTGACGTCCTCCACTGTAAGCTCACGTAACAAGTTTTGTTGAATGCTTTTATCGTGTCGTCGTAAAATCCACGGCTTCTCCCAGGTATGTCCCCCCCCCCCCCCCCCTGCTTATCTTCTCTTCGGCATGTGCACACAGTGCAATTGTAGTACATGCAACTGCTGCGGTTAATAACAATTTGTTGTTGTCAGCCATCTTGAACTTTGACGAAAAATATGATCACAGTGTAATACCGCTTCTAGCGCTACGTCAAACATCTTTGTCAAATATATTTGAGGAATATTTTATCACATCTTTGATCAAATCGTTGACAAAGAAGTTTGATAGTGCAATACCGGCCTATGCCACTAAGCACTGATACGTACTGTTGGAAGGGTAGCCTCACTGTCTGCCGAGAAAGTATCACACGGAAGTGGTTGGATCAATGCAAGTGGTGGCGCAACTTTAAACAGAGAAGTTCAGAGCCGTGTGGATAGCAGCGAGCTCACGGCAGGCACCGGTTGTTGAGAGAACCGTGTTTCGAATCGCGAAAGCCAACGACACGTACAATATCTCGAGAGCGAGACAGTGAGACGTAACCGGGCCGGTTCCAAGATACTGGCAAGGGGAGGCCACGACGTTGCAATCACACAATTACTTCATACTTGGTACGAGGGTCACTCCAAAAGAAATGCACACTATTTTTGTAAAAATACAGTTTTCATTCTGCACGTGTGAAAGTTTTGTAGTCTGTAGATACATCCTTCCCGCTAGTTTTCAAACTTAGTTCAATCTGTTCCCGTGTGTGGCGCCGTCACAGCATGTCTTCAAGATGGCTGTTACACTTGGCGTTCGTCAGAAACAACGTGCCGTCATAGAATTCCTGTGCTGTGAAAACGAGACAGTGGGGAACATCCACAAGAAGTGGAAAAAGGTGTATGGAGGTGCTGCTGTCGATCGCAGTACAGTTAGTCGGTGGGCAAGCAGGTTACGTCATGAAAGCGGGGACGGCAATATTGAGGATTGTCCTCGCAGCGGCAGACCTCGTACTGCACACACTCCAGACAATGTGCAGAGAGTTAACGGATTGGTGACTGCTGTCAGACGCATCACAGTGAACCAATTGTCATGCTACGTTGGGATAGGGGAAGGAAGTGTTTGCAGAATACTGAAAGTGTTGACGTTTAAAAAGGTTTGTGCCAGGTGGGTTACCAGGATGTTGACAGTGGCTCACAAAGAAACAAGAAAAACGGTATGCAGCGAACTTTTGGAACCGTACGAGAATGGTGGAGATGAATCTCTTGGGAGAATTGTGACAGGTGATGAAACATGGCTGCATCATTTTTCACCAGAGACGAAGAGGCAATCAATGGAGTGGCATCATGCAAATTCACCCGAGAAAAAAAATTCAAAACCACACCTGCTGGAAAAGTTACGGCTACGGTGTTTTCGATTCCGAAGCACTCATGCTTGCTTGTGGACATCATGCCAAGTGGAACCACCATAAATTCCGATGCATATGTGACGACACTGAAGAATCTTCAAGCTCGACTGAGTCGTTTTCGACCACATCGGTAAAAGCAGGATGTTTTGCTGTTGCACGACAATGCAGTCAAAAAACCATGGAAGCGATCACAAAACTCGGATGGACAACAGTGAAACACCTGCCTTACAGTCCTGACCTGGCTCCATGTGACTATCATCTCTTTGGGAAACTGAAAGACTTCGTGGAACAAGGTTTGAAGATGATGACTCCCTTGTGTACGCTGCCAAACAGTGGCTCTTAACAGGTTGGTCCAGAATTTTACCGTGTGGGTATACAGGCGCTGGTTTCAAGATGGCGTAAGGCGGTTGAGAGGGATGTAAATTATGTGAAGAAATGAAAATAACATTCCACTATCTGGTAGCTTTTTGAAAGCATGAAGTTCCTGCCAGTTACTTCGCTATTTGATCCGAAATATATAATCTCGTTGTTAGCCTGTTAGCTGTAGCAAAGCATGAGGTTTCTGCCAACTACTTTACTGATTGTTCTAAATTGCTTTGCAAACCACGAAATTATTGTTCCTAAAGGATGTATCTACACACTGTAAGACTTTCAAACATGTAGAATAAAAGATGGATTTTAAAAAAATAATGTGAATTTCTTTTGGAGTGACCGTCGTACATCATTAGTAGGCCATCAAAACAAAATAATGTGCAAGTAATAAGGTGCACTACTATGGCAATTCCGAGAATATCGCGAGAAGTTTTCAAGCAGTTAGCGTTCGAGCTTCGTAGGTCGAACGTGTATGAAGCGATGCTTCCACTCCCGCCCAAGACTTCATTTATGTAGTACAACTGTAAATTCTGTGATATTCCAAAAATTTGCACCTACGCTATTCGTTCTTGCTACATTGGCAACGTCTCGCTGCTATGCAGGCTTGGTGCCAAATGTGGTCTGCCTTGTGTCTGCAGCTCGAAGGGTTCAAGTGCAAAGCATTTCCGGGTACGTTTGCAGATTACACGTATAAGGGATTTCGCAAATCAGGGCAGGCATACATTTTCAAGAAAACTATGCGTTTCTTCACTTAGTTGTCGATAGTTAAAAATACGTTTGTTGTAATAATAACATGAAATTCACTAAAATTTCATACAAATACGCGTGGTTTTTTTTAAATTATACTACTTCTCAAATGTCATAAATTAAATAATATGACAAGTGATGGAAAAAATATAGATTAAAAATTAAGTTTGTACTATGTGGTACTATACTACATTCCTAACACATATTCCGAAACGTAAAATCCAAAACAAGACGTCGATGTGAATGAGAATAAATTGACATAACGTGACATTTACGAGAGTTTCCAGAACACACTCAATATTCTGTCGTTGTCATGCATTCATGGAAGCCTGTGGTCAGCAAAATTTGAAAAGTATTACGTACTCTAACCACACTTTTCGCTGCTGTGAAGAATGGCATGCCTGTGTCGGCTGAAAGCTGCTTCGGGTTCGTGGCGCTGCATTGCGTGCGCGGATCTGAAGCAGATTGCTTTTCATTGGTTGACGCGAGAACTGACAACAGCGTTTCGGTTCGCTAGGACCGTTCAGCATCGCTTTCGAAATACTTACTGAATAATGTTGGGGGCTCTGTTTCGAAAAGAAGACCGTTCGGTGCGGTAGCGTACCGAACCGATCGGCAAAACGGTGGAAAGATAAGGAATATGGCCCCAGTCGCCTGGGATCCAACTGATATAGTCACGAGCCCAGGAGAGGTGTTGCAGGCGATGTTGTGCTGTTAGCTAAGGGACTCGCGTCTGTCGTCTGTTGCCATAGCCCATTAACGCCAAAGTTCTCCGTACTGCCCTAACGGATACTTGCGTCGTACGTCGCACATTGATTGTTGCGTTTATTTCGCGCAGCATTGCTTATTTGTTAGCACTGACAATTCTATGCAAACGCCACTGCTCTCAGTCGTTGAGTGAACGTCGTCGGCCATTGCGTGTCCGGGGTGAGAGGTAATGACTGAAATTTGGTATTCTCGGCACTCTCTTGACGTTGTGGATCTTGAATTCGCTTGCTATCCCTGAAATGGAACGCCCCGTGCGTCTAGCTGCAACTACCATTCTGCGTTCAAACTCTGTTAATTCCCATCGTGCGGTCACAATCACACCGGAAACTTTATGGTGTGAATCGCCTTTGCCACTTCAGTGTTCATTCCATAGAGGCTAAGCAAAATCGGTATCTGCTATGCTCAACTCTTTCATGATTAAGGTATGAACAGCAACAACACACAAAAATGAGCGTGAAAGGCCGCCATCAGAAGCTGGATTCACTCACGGTAATTGTTCATAACACTATTGTACACTTAACTGTTCGCGCTCAAGCACGCATTCAGTACTGGTCTCGGTCTGTCACGGGTACATTTTTCGGGTAGCATTAGCTATTCGTTAATGGTGATACGAATAGGTTTACTAGTGAAGAGATGGCCGATATGCATCTCGTGTATGTGTTGACTGAATGCAATGGAAGAGCGGCACAATGGCGTTAAGTGGAACCATTCCCACAGCAACAGCAACCACATCACACTAATTGTGCATCTGTACATGTGTAGTACATTTTGATGACTACGGATTATCGACTCGTGAAGGGATTTTCAGAGTCAAAGGTAGTTGGGGTAGCAGACGGAATAAAACATAATTAGATGAATAGTCTGCGATGAGGCACCGGAGACAAGCAGTTCCTTACCTCAAAATGCTCAGAAAGTTAAAAAAATACTGATATTTTGTAGGTGGTGGTCGTCGTGTTCACCATATATACAAACACCTAGGATCAGTCTCCAGGAGGAAGACTGTTACACAGTCGTGGCTCTGTCTGTGGTGGTGGTGGTGGTGGTGGTGGTGGTTGTTTGGGGAAGGAGACTAGACAGCGAGGTCATCAGTCTCATCGGATTAGGGAATGACGGGGAAGGAAGTCGGCCGTGCCCTTTCAAAGGAATCACCCCGGTATTTGCCTGGAGCGATTTAGGGAAATCACGGAAAACCTAAATCAGGATGGCCGGATGCGGGATTGAACCGTTGTCCTCCCGAATGCGAGTCCAGTGTTCTAACCACTGCGCCACCTCGCTCGGTACACAGTCGTGAATGATAGTCTCGGTACCTGGAGGAGTCCACAGTAAGACCTGTCGGGATGTTGTTAAGGGACTGCTGTGTGCTGGGTAGGTGCGTACGTGCGTGCTACAGCTGCACTGCAGTCGCTGGGACGTGGTTTTCGGTAGCGTCAGTGGGCAGGGAGGGGGGAGGCGCCACGCCAGCGCAGCCGGATGCTGTCTCGGTCCCCTCCCAGCTGTTGCTCGCCAGTGTATGCTAATGCGCAAGGCCGGCAGGCGGGACCAGCGCAGCCGCTGCCGCTGCAGTCGCCGGCGACTGTGAGGCGTTCCCTGCCCTCTTGTAGGTGATCCAGCACTGGAACGCTCCAGATATGGGACAGTGACGAACTGCTTTGTACAGTGTGCATCTGCGAGTACGACCACTTCGACCTCAGAGCTTGCGTTCGAGGCTTCGTCGCCGACTCGCCCTTTTCTTTTCTCATCAGTCTTTACGTCGTATATTCTTTGGGTTCTTGGATTATTATGTTATGTCTTTTCACTTTCCACAGATTACTGCCACCTGAAATGTATCCTCGTTTGGCTGGGATCAAAAAGTTTACTTGGGTTATCTGCTTCGTAGAGTTGATTTGTTGCTGTAGAAAAGAAACGAGTAAGATAGACTGACCAGGTGGGTAGCTGCGTCCACGTAATTCGTGCCTCACGTGATTTTGTGTTTCAGAGTAGTTTATTTTTATGTCATTCCAGCGATAAGACAAGCCATGGTACAGCTGCACAATGTTGGCATAGTGTGTGCCTCTAATGATCGATTACATATTTAGAAGTAAGATCAGCACAGAGGTCACATCGAAACTTTCAGCAAAACCAGGGGCAGAAGAGTGGTTCGCATGGGCTTTAAATACATTTTACTACAGTGATGTGATTGTTAAAAACAGAAAATGAAAGAAATGCAGTGAGTTTTGGTAGATATCATAACTGTAAATGACACGGTATGAATCGTAAAATAAAATGACATTGCGGAGTATATGACCCTTGTTACAGATCAGGTTCATTCACAATGAAAATAGCCAGATGTGCGAATGTAGCAGTACGTGTCATTTTAGGGGATTATTCGTAGCCGCGCGGGATTAGCCGAGCGGTATAAGGCGCTACAGACACGGACTGTGCGGCTGGTCCCGGCGGAGGTTCGAGTCCTCACTCGGGCATGGGTGTGTGTGTTTGTCCTTAGGATAATTTAGGTTAAGTAGTGTGTAAGCTTAGGGACTGATAACCTTAGCAGTTAAGTCTCACACATTTGAACATTTTTGATTATTCGTAAAATATTCAATATAATTTCTTCCTAGCATTAACAAAAATGGACTTTTTTTCAGTAATGAGTCTTTCGAAAACGAGACTGACAGACAGGATAATGCTTTGGAGTTACTAAGTAAGACTCACATTTCGTTTCTGTTCTTTACTTGTAATGACATCGGATTTAAAATGTGTGTTGGAGACAATGATCGTATCTGTATTTTCGCGAAATCCACCATGGACCTTGCCGTTGGTGGGGAGGCTTGCGTGCCTCAGCGATACAGGTTCCCGTACCGTAGGTGTAACCACAACGGAGGGGTATCTCTTGAGAGGCCAGACAAACGTGTGGTTCCTGAAGAGGGGCAGCAGCCTTTTCAGTAGTTGCAGGGGCAACAGTCTGGATGGTTGACTGATCTGGCCTTGTAACACTAACCAAAACGGCCTTGCTGTGCTGGTACTGCGAACGGCTGAAAGCAAGGGGAAACTACAGCCGTAATTTTTCCCGAGGGCATGCAGCTTTACTGCATGGAGAGCTTCATCAAACCAGTCTCAGGACTGACGACGACAACAACAGCAATAGTATGATTTCAAATACTCTTACCAATTAGTGTCTACGTGAGGCATAAAGTAAACATTATACGGATTTATTTCATCGTAACAGTTCCCGAAGTACATTGTTATTTATATTTACCATACTTAGCCATCCTTAGGGTTGCGGTTGATACGTAATTAGCTTTTAGATTAATTAATGTGAGTGAGAATCTGCTGGCAACGACCTTTAAACAAGCGGAATATCCCAGCTGTTACGTTTGCCGTCTCTTCTTAAGCTGTACACTTCACTCCTCCCATATGGTTTATTATTTAAACCTAGCGTGGGAAGTTGGTCGGTTGGTTGATTTGGGGGGAAAGGACCAAACAGCGAGGTCATCGGTCCCATTGAGTAGGGGGAGGATACGAAAGGAAGTCGGCCGTGCCCTTTCAAAGAAACCATCTACATATATACTCCCTTAGCCACCAAGCGGTGTGTGGCGGAGGGCGCTATTCGCGCCAAGGTCATATTCCCCCCCCCGCCCCCTGTTCCACTCGCGGTTCGCGCGAGGGAAAAACGACTGCCTGAACGCCTCAGTACGAGCTCTAATTTCCCTTATCTTTGAATGGTGATCATAGCCCGATTTGAAAGTTGGTGGTAATAATATTTGCTCTACATCGTCGGCGAAGATCGGATTTTGGAATTTAGTGAGCAGACCCTTCCGTTTAGCGCGTCGTCTGCCTGCAAGTCGGCCCGCTTCAAACTTTCTAAGAGATTCGTAACGCTCTCGCGATGGCTATATGTCCCAGTCACGAATGTTGCCGCTCTTCTTTGGACCTTCTCAATCTCTTGAATCATACCCAACTGGTAAGGGCCCCACACAGACGAACTGTACTCTAAGACTGGAAAAATTTAAGTATTGTAAGCAATTTCCTTTGTTGAAGGACTGCATCCCTTCAGAATTCTACCAATAAACGGCAATCTAGAGTTCGCCTTACCCGTTACTTATGTCATGTGATCGTTCCATTTGAGATCAATGCGAATAGTCACACCCAGGTACTTGACGGATTTTACCGCTTCCAAAGACTGGGTATTTGTTTTGTACTCGTACAAAACGCCATCCCGGCATTTAACTGACGTGATTTAAGGGAATCACAGAAAAACCTAAACCAGGATGACCGAATGCGAGTCCAGTGTGCGCCGCCTCCCTCGGTGCATGGAAAGTCCTCTAATTATTCAGCCTTTGTCTGTGTTCATACCAGCTCTTGTGATTCTTGTTTATTCTCATCTGGACTGTCTCAGACACTCCTTTTTCCGGAATTGTTTTATTTCTGATACATCCTCTTCTGGAGTAATCTCGTTTTCTCTTAGAAATTTCATTGCGGTACCTGTGTTCGACTTCTTAACGCATATTTCGCCTACAAATAAGGGGAACAGGAATAGTTTCATGCCCGCATCTCGTGGTCGTGCGGTAGCGTTCTCGCTTCCCACGCCCGGGTTCCCGGGTTCGATTCCCGGCGGGGTCAGGGATTTTCTCTGCCTCGTGACGGCTGGGTGTTGTGTGCTGTCCTTAGGTTAGTTAGGTTTAAGTAGTTCTAAGTTCTAGGGGACTGATGACCATAGATGTTAAGTCCCATAGTGCTCAGAGCCATTTGAACCATTTAATAGTTTTATTCAACTTTGTTCTCTTACCTTGCAGGGTTTTCTTCTTGCACGACTTACGGACAGTTCGCTGAAATGGTTTAAACGGCTCTAAGCACTATGGGACTTCATCCGAGGTCATCAGTCCCCTAGACTTAGAACTACTTTAACTAACCTAAGGACATCACACACATCCACGCCCGAGGCAGGATTCGAACCAACGACCGTAGCAGCAGCGCGGTTCCAGATTGAAGCGTCTACAACCGCTCGGACACAACGGCCGCCTTGTTGAAATGTGCTTAGCTGTGTTCCAAGATCTTCATTAGTACCACGTACAATTCTCCAATCGATATAGTTGAGTAATGCTTGCGCGCGCACACACACACACACACACACAGACACTCACTCATAAAAGGCTATAAATATTGAATGCTTAATGATGCATCGCTAAGAATTACAGGAAATGCAAAAGAAAACTCAAAATTTCGATCGTTGCGCAAGTGCAGTGAATCGTAACCACGGTGCGTGCTTCGTGGTGCGTAACTGGTGAGGTCGTCACCTTAATGTGAAAGTGGCTGATCTGATACACGAGGCCATCACCGAGACATTCAAGCACCTCCAAATGCCGACAACATTCGCAGATGTAGCTTCAAGGAACGTGTGGAAAGGAAAAAGTACCGGCTGGCCACGTGTATCAGCACAAAGCGTTGAAAGGTGGATTTCGTTTTACGAGATTATGTGAAGACCACCGTCTTGCCTCCTTTCCCGTAAACAATTCCAGAACTTAAAATAATTCTGTCTTTAACATTTTAAACGTTTTAATCGCATTCGTTTCTACCACTTTTCGTAACGGCGCTGATAACATCGCCCCTGAGCTCCCGCACAGTGTTATACACGCCGACAATAAAAGTTTGGGCACAGAACGCTCTCGGAGGCGGCAGCATATTGTCGTGCCGGGTGGCAGGTCGTTAAGATCTGATCCCGGCGTCCGCCGAGCCTCGCCCTCCATGCGTCATTCTATAAGTGTGCCGCAGGCAGCAGAGATTGCCATAAATCCGTTTCACTTTTCCGTATAATTCGGCACGATTCCGCGTGCGCTTCGTTAGGGCGTGCCCGCGCCGTTTTAATGGGATTGTCTTGGCCGCTGTCCAGCGCAGCGCTGCGGGCCGGAGGATGTCGCCGCCGCCCCACGCCCCACCCGGGCCGCCCACTTGACTCTGTTAACCCAAAACTTCCGCTCGTGCGCGTGGCTCCACCCCGCAGGGACTCGCTCATCCTGCCACTCACCTCGAGCGTCGTCAATTTCTGAGCGCCTTAATCCAGCCTACTCTTTCTGAGCAATTCTCCAGCATTGTTGGTCGGTCTGGGACACTTCCCAAGTCGCGTTACCGGAAGAGATCCGCAAGACTCGGACAAGGGCTGCGCGATTCCTCACAGATTTGTTTAGTCAGCGTGAGAGCGTCAGCTAGTGGTCAACGGCCTGCAGAGGTAGGCGTTACAAGAAAGACATCTGAATTGCGAGTAGCCTAACTGACAAAATCCCAAGAGCCCACGTTCCAGAAGTAGTCAGCAAGTTCTCCAACATACGCCACCTGTACTGATCACAGGCCGCTCTCTGGCTCGTACTGGGGAACCAACAATCTTTCTTCCTGAGTTCATCTGCGAATAGAATGGAAAGGACGGATCTGTTTACTTTGTACTCTGTCACACAGCACATTAAAAAAAAGGTACTTCATCCAGTACCAGCCACACTCTGCACTATCCTATCCATCTGCGACAGAAGACTCCCATACTCAGGGAACAAGTACCGTCATTCTGTGCAAGTTCCTAGCTGCGGTGGTTTGCCTTTGCCTTCCCCCGACCTGTGATATAGTGTCAAGTGTGTATCGTCTCGATGACCGTGATGGGTGCTTCTACAGTGTAGTGTTGGCTTTGTGTTCGTACGGATGAAGGGAAGGGAGAATATGAAACTTGGTGCCAGTCCACCGACAGGTACGAATAATCCCACCTATTGGTAAGGTCGAAACAGAGGCCAGCATACAGTCACTGGTACCCGTAGATTTATTTATTTAATTATTTGTGATCACTTTGTTAATCATCAGTGCCAGCACCTCTCGAATAGCACCGAACGGGTCGTCCAGCTTAGCGTCCCCATCCGATAGTGTCACTTCTCTCACTTCATAAGAGACAACGGAGAGAATTGGAGTTTAATCCAGAACACTGAGCTGGCCGCTGTTGCCGAGGGGTTCTAGGCGCTTCAGTCTGCTACCGCGCCACCGCTACGGTCGTAGGTTCGAATCCTGCCTCGGGAATGGATGTGTGAGATGTCCTTCGGTTGGTTAGGTTGAAGTAGTTCTAAGTTCTAGGGGACTGATGACCTCAGATGTTAAGTCCCACAGTGCTCAGAGCCATTTGAACCAGAACAATGGCGCAAAGACTGGTGATCGGGAACTTTACGTCAACATCTCTCCTTCCCTTCCTGCCAAATACTGCAAGTGACAATTTTGTCCACCACCAGAATTGGAGCCGGCTGACGTCGGGGTCGAGCGCCACCGCACTGGCGTGGTTTAGCGATCTTAGCTCCGGAAGCGAGCCAACCAGTCTGTTTGGCTACATACACCACCTTATTTTTCTTATAAAATGTCAAATTGAAAACACCTTCAGCCGTCTATATCTCCATTTTTTTTTATTTTTACTACGAGTTTCGACATTGCAATACACAATCTTCAAGGTGACCGACGTGTAGGAAGAATCCCACCTATTGCACGGTCGAAATAGAGGCCAGCATACTGTCACAGATGATGAACAAAGTGATCACGCTGTTAAAAAAAAGTACGGGTACCAGTGACTGTATGCTGGCCTCTATTTCGACCGTACAGTAGGTGAGATTCTTCGTACATGTCGTTGAACTTTGAAGATGGTGCAGTGTAACGTCGAAACTGGCAACAAAACAAAATTGTAAATATATACGACTGAAGATGTTTTTGACATCCTGTACTGAGCAGCCGAGGTCCCGCAGGTATCGTTTATAAAGAAGCATTTACAGAGACTTATTTTTCTGGCGTTATCTTCGTGAAATAAACGACAGAGGCAGTGTTTACTTTAAATACTGGTTCTATAAATTTCAGAGATTTCCCTGAATAACATCGCCTTCATCAGCGAATCACACTTGATGTAGACTAATGGGAGTGAATTTCGAGATAATTTGGTTGAAAATTAATGTTGGTGTTAAGTTTCCTGAGCATGTCTTACTGTCTGTAAGGTCTGCTTCTGTACCGTCTTAACGGTACATTACTTACCAACATTCGACATCCCCCATCAGCCTTTCCTGAGCAGGACACCAACCGAACACTGGGCAATTTTTCTTGCAAGTTTTTGACGTTCTCGTACAGTGGTCAGTATCGGCACAATATCCCTTCGTCCTCCGCCAATCCCACAAAGAAACGCCAACAACTAAGAGAAAGTCGAACGGAAACATCTAGAAACAACGCATGACCTGCATGTAAAGGGGTGAACATTAGTAAAATCGACAAACTGCAGGGAAGGGTCGCTGATTGGAAATAGAGAAAACAAGGTCTTGTGAAAATGTGTCCGGAAATGCATCGCTGCCACGAAAGACGGCGCTGATGAATGACATTCGTCTGATGACGTGCCGCGTATTCCTTGTGTGTTGGACGCTGAGCGACTGACGCAGCGTACTGTAAGCAGCAGAATGTGGGGGAAAAGCCGAGATGGTGTTTGCGTACGGTCAAGCAGACGGAGACGGACGAGAGGCGGCAGGACTGTACCAAAACAAGTATCCTCACAGTCATCAGCCACATCACACATCATTTGAAGCCCTTTTTGGGCGTTCATGCGATCACGGGTCTCTTCAGAGAGACGAACGCGCACGGTGGCGGCGGACTGTGCCTACACCAAAGTTAATGTTCGTTTGTTCATTATGGACCGTGGGACAACGGCTGGCATGTATTTCTTGATAGAATAATTTACCAACAGCCGTACGTATTGTAGAAATTTATTTTATGAACTTCTTATTTGTTAACAGTTTCGGTACCACATTGATGGCATATTCAGGCCCCACACGCCATAGTCATAAAAAAGCTACACATGGAAGGAGCCGTATAACTGGATCCGTGAATCAAATCGTTATGCAACAGCTCTTGGTGGCCAGGCGACACAGATGGCATCAATGTAATGCCGAAACTGGTAGCACACAGAAGTTTATAAAATAAAATAAATTTCTACAGTACATACGGCTGTTGGTAAATTAATGCATCAAGAAATACACCAAATTTAGATCACTAGGTTCTACAGGATATTGAAACAAACCTAGTACAAACTCCAGGCAAGCGGCCAGCCAACATCGTGTAAGCCAAAATACGATTATGTGTGTCTTGCATGGCAACCACTACTGTCCCTGTCACCGGCTTGAAATGTTGTGTGATGCGGTTGCTGTCTATAAGAGTAGTCGCCTCGGTGTGGTACACAAACACCATCCCGGCTTGATCCCGACGTGAATACCGGACCATGCTGCCGCTTACAGTACGCTGCGTCAATCACACAGCCTGCAACACATAAACACTCGGGCACGTGGTGAGAAGAACTGCCATTCGTCACCGCCGTCTGCGGTGGCAACGATGCATTTCTGGACACATGTTAACTGGACCTTTTTTCCTCCACTTCCAGTTAGGAATCCGTCCCTGCAGTTTGTCGGTTTCGTTAATGTTCACCCTCTATATCGTTATAAAAGTTCGGTTTTCGATACATATATGGGAAAGGCACCTGCTCAAGTACAGATAATTTGATCACGAAAATTTATCTTCAGTGTTTTTCTATTTGCCCAACGATTTAGTTAGTGTTTAACGTCAAAGTTTTTTGTTCATAGAAATAGCTTCGGGACTATGCTACAGCCGGAACAGGCAGCCACCGAAGGATGTCAGTACAGACAGACGTGTAGGACGCTTCCCGATTCGTGTTTGCGGTGCATAGTGGATACGTAGGAGGAAAATTGTGCAACATTGGCCAAGCACCGCTGGCAGCGAAGCCCGAAGGAAGCACGTTGTTCCCAAAGCTGCGGCCTTCTTTCGCTTGGTTCACTGCTGAAATTTTCCATCGGTTTTGCAACCAACGTGTAGACGAGACAGCATCATGGAATCTTTATAATGTGCCCATTTTAAGTGTGAACTAGCTATTTTCACGTTCTTCTTCCGGCCTAACGTGTGTGAACTACAGAAAAGTGGCAGTACCTCCATAAACATTGATTTGGGTGAAGACTAATACGTAGCTTTTTGATTCCTATGAGCTTTATCTGTGCCTACACTACTGGCCATTAAAATTGCTACACCACGAATATGACGTGCTACAGACGCGAAATTTAACCGACAGGAAGAAGATGCTGTTGTGATAGGCAAATGATTAGCTTTTCAGAGCATTCACACAAGGTTGACGCCGGTGGCGACACCTACAACATGTTGACATGAGGAAAGTTTCCAACCGATTGATCATATACATACAGCAGTTGACCGGCGTTGCCTGGTGAAACGTTGTTGTGATGCCCGTGTAAGGAGGAGAAATGCGTACCATCACGTTTCCGACTTTGATAAAGGTCGGATTGTAGCCTATCGCGATTGAGGTTTATCGTATCACGACATTGCTGCTCGCGTTGGTCGAGATCCAATGACTGTTAGCAGAATATGGAATCGGTGGGTTCAGGAGGGTAATACGGAACGCCGTGCTGGATCCCAACGGCCTCATATCACTAGCAGTCGAAATGACAGGCATCTTATCCGCATGGCTGTAACGGATCGTGCAGCCACGTCTCGATCCCTGAGTCAACAGATGGGGACGTTTGCAATACATCAACCATCTGCACGAACAGTTCGACGACGGTTGCAGCAGCATGGACTATCAGCTCGGAGATCATGGCTGCCGTTACCCTTGACGCTGCATCACAGACAGGAGCGCCTGCGATGGTGTACTCAACGACGAACCTGGGTGCACAAATAGCAAAACGTCATTTTTTACGGATGAATCCAGGTTCTGTTCAGAGCATCATCATGATCGGATCCGTGTCTGGCTACATCGCGGTGAACGCATTGGAAGCGTGTATTAGTCATCGCCATACTGGCGTATCACCCGGCGTGATGGTATGGAGTGCCATTGGTTACACGTCTCGGTCACCTCTTGTTCGGATTGACGGCACTTTGAACAGTGGATGTTACATTTCAGATGTGTTACGACCCTTGGGTGTAGCTTTCATTCGATTCCTGCGAAACCCTACATTTCAGCAGGATAATGCACAACCGCATGTTGCAGGTCCTGTACGGGCCTTTCTGGATACAGAAAATGTTCGACTGCTGCCCTGGCCAGCACATTCTCCAGATCTCTCACCAACTGAAAAAGTCTGGTCAATGGTGGCCGAGCAGCTGGCTCGTCACAATACGCCAGTCACTACCCTTGATGAACTGTGGTATCGTGTTGAAGCTGCATGGGCAGCTGTACCTGTACACGCCATCCAAGCTCAGTTTGACTCAACGCCCAGTCGTATCAAGGCCGTTATTACGGCCAGAGGTGGTTGTTCTGGGTACCGATTTCCCAGGATCTATGCAACCAAACTGCGTGAAAATGTAATCACATGTCAGTTCTAGTATAATATATTTGTCCCATGAATACCCGTTTATCATCTGCATTTCTTCTTGGTGTAGCAATTTTTATGCCCAGTAGTGTAGTTTGATTTTCCGGAGACTTATAAAAGTCACGATGTGTATAGGTCACCCACAGGAGATGACGTAGGCATGGAAAACATCTTAGGCTCATAAATCAAACTGCAGAAAACCCGGGACCTCCAGCACTCCATCAGCATATTTTTTACCCAGAAAACACAGAGCTGAGAGGAGGAGAGTTTTCTCCTCGCTGCTGCTACCTACCGCCTGCCGTGTTTGCTTTGGCGCCGCGTCGCGTTATGACGGCGCGTCGCGTCCCGGCCGCGCCACCTGTTGGCGGGGTAATTGGACGAGTATTCCTGGCGCCAGCCGTGGCGGTCCTGGGCGCAGGAACGCACCGCCACCGACCGTCTAATTCCGGAGTTGCGCTCTCGGCCGCTGAGTCGCGGACGCCTATTTCCGTAGCCGCCGCATCCTACGTGGGAAAAGCACGCGCCCTGAGTCACCGGCACCGGGAAAGCCGCGCTGCACCCTCGCGACGTCCTGCCCGGGAAAGGCCGTGGCAGGGGCTGGTCTCCTCGGCTCCGCGTGTAGAACTAAACACCACGTTCTTTCTCATTGTCCCCAGTACCTAAGCGTGACTTGGATCCGCGGCAGTTAAACAAAGAGCTGGACGAAATAAGGTTGGGACTCTCGAACGTAGGTTACAGCCAACTTTTGTTCTCCGGAACAACCTGAATAATCCTGGTTATTGATGTCCATAAACCCTGAATGGTGATCAGTGGATTCTAATATCGTTCCTCGAATAGATACGTTGGAGAGTCTATATAAAATTTCATCCTCAATTCCTCCACTGCTGCGAATATCGTCGATCGGCTCTGTCATTCAGGAAGAGATTCTTCCTCCATTGAATGATCTTGGTGGCCTGGCCCATTAGCATAGATACTGATAGTTAGGCCGAAACACTAAGCCAACTGAAACATGCGTGAGTCTTCTAGCTCAACTTACCTCAGAGCTCGTGGCGACGCTCTCAGAACGGCACCTAACTGTAGTAAATATCCATGCCATTTCTTTTCCATTTCTATCCAGTCGTTGCGTTCAGAATTCCGGAGGCATACAATGCTTTGTGTCTCAGATAACAAACCTGAAACATATGTAATGTCGATTTGTTAGACAACAGCCTGCGAAAAGGAGGTGTTCATTGCCGGCGTGTCGGTGATACTTTGTGCAATATCTGTGATTCGAGGTAGGAGTGGCTACTCGGCGCAACGAAACTCATACAAAGGATGATAAAAGCACCCAAAAATATACAGGATAAGTGTTGTGCGCAATTAAAGGTAATGTGAGTGATGATGGTAGGTCGAAACACATCACGAGATCATTTTCATTTAGTAGGGGATGGCACCTTCCAGGATGATGATGTCCTCACTCATATGTCTCGAAATCTGCTGTACTGGTCTGATGTGCACATAGATGAAAGTCAATTACTTTGCGGATATTATTAGTTAAAATCTCAGGCTTTTCACAGTTATTTGTGAGGAAATTTTGTCCGCTAAAATTTCAGTATATCCCCTCAGATATCCAAAATATTGGTGCGAAGACTGGGAACTAAATCTTAATGTAGAGAAATGTTGTTGTGAATTTCAGGAAACGTAGATGTGTGGGGTCCTTTGAATACAAGATTAATGAGTCACAATCGGAATCGGTCAGCTCATGTAAATAGCCGGAGTTAGCAATGTGTAGAAATGTGAAGTGGAACGATGACATTGGCTCAACTGGAGATAAAGCAAAATGACATACTACGATTCATTGGCAGGACAATGCAGTTTGTCAACAAAAGTGATTTTACATGCTGCTTAAATGTACAGGACCCATTTGAAGTCGGCGCTGTGTGAATCACCTCATCGTCCTCAAAATGTCTTCCACGAATAGCATCATGGAACGAATGACAACATCAGCTCCCTGCAACATGTCAGGTGTGACAGCCGTGGATGGTCTGCCCGACCGCTGCAAATAGTGGAGCTCTGGCGAACCGAATTCTGCCCTCCATGCCCAGCGAGTAACTGTACTGTCTACAGCTGATGCTCCATAGAGTTTGCACAAGCGTTTGTGGATATTCCCCACAGTTTATTTCTATGTAGTGAGAAATTCAATGACTGCACGTTGCTTGTAAAGTACTTCACCTTCAGGCGCCATTTTGAAACTGTCCTGTAGCTATGCTATCTGTCGGAAGTGACAGAAAATTGGCGCGCTCACTCAGGAGACTTTAAGTAATACATACGTAACGTTTCGCATTCGTAGCATTGTTTTCGACTGAGAAAAATAAAAGGGGTGCATTACTTTCTGGGCAACCCTCGTACAAACCCACCCGGAAGATAAAAGATCAGCTAAAATTGGCCAAGGATGCTGGCTGCCCACTGGAAAAAGCAGGAGTTTATAAGATTCTGTGTAGCTGTGGAGCAGTGTGTGTGGGTACTGCAAAAAGAACGAATCAAAATTCGACCAGGAGGGTATAAGGGCAACTGCAAGAGGGAGGAGGTTGACAGATCAGCAATTGCGCAACATGCTTTGCAGTCAGGAGACCGCCATTCATTGTGATAGGGCTCAAGTACTGGTAGCCACAAGCGGATACCGTGAAAACCTATACAGAGAGGCCATAGAGATTGTAAAACAACCAACGAATTTCAGCAGGAAGAAGATATGTACCAGTCTTGCATCATGGAGTGATAGCAACAGCGGACGACGACAGTCTACAGTGGCCAATTGCGGTCGGGTATCCAAAACACGTGACGTCACGCCACTGCACGGAAACACGCGTAAATGAAATTTTACTGCAGTCAGTAGCGAGCCAGGTTGTGAATCGGAAGCTCTGAGAAGCTACGATCCCACTTGAAAATGCCCTCAGCAGATGGCGACCAAACGTTAAACGTGAAATCCGTTCGACCACGACATAATACCCCGGAACATTGTATTAAGGGGGGCAGGACGTCAAACGGGCCGAATTGGAGCAGGAGAGGCATCACAGGACATTTTAATTTCCAGTGTCTATACTTTTATAAATAAATTCATAAAACTTTGTCAACATCACCAGGAAGGATTCAGAATTCGCACTCATTGCAGTGGAAGTTCGAAAACATAACAAAATAATTTTGTTTTTTACGTGTGAAATTTCATCATTTTTTCACTTACTAATGGCTGCATTTGTTCCTATAGGTACGCTTTCCTTCATAAGTTAGAGAGATTCTTCGATGAAATTTTGCACAGCATACATACCATACTTACAGGTATATGAAACTCTAGAATTTATTTAATTTATGAAAAAACGAATGATCTTTTGTATTTTAAACTTCATGTTTAGAAAAAAAACACAAATTTTGTAGTTAATTACCTCAATTTTTACCACAGTTTTTAGTAGATTTGGAAAATTCTAGAGCTCCACACACCTTTAAGTATGGTTTGTATGCTGTGCAAAATTCATCGAACCATCTCTCTTACTTGTGAAGAAAAGTGTCCCTATAGCAACAAATGCTGTAAGTGGTTGGGTGGTTGGTTGGTTGGTTGGTTTTGGGGAAGGAGACCAGACAGCGTGGTCATCGGTCTCATCGGATTAGGGAAGGATGGGGAAGGAAGTCGGCCGTGCCCTTTCAGAGGAACCATCCCGGCATTTGCCTGGAGTGATTTAGGGAAATCACGGAAAACCTAAATCAGGATGGCCGGACGCGGGATTGAACCGTCGTCCTCCCGAATGCGAGTCCAGTGTCTTACCACTGCGCCACCTCGCTCGGTGTAAGTGGAAAAAAAATGACTTTTCACATGTAAAAAAAAAATTACTTCGTTATGTTTTCGAACTCCCACTGCTATGAGTGTGACTTCTGAATCCTTCCTGGTCATGCCGACAAAGTTTTATGAATTTATTTGTAAAAGTATAGACAGTGGAAATTAAAATGTCCTGTGTTGCCTCTCCTGCTCCAAGTCGGCGCGTTTGACGTACTACCCCCCCCCCCCCCCCCCCCCAACTGTGACATTTCCGGCTGTGGAAGTTTACATATCGTGTCATAATAAAACCGTCAAAACGTAAGGACATGAACAACACCGAGTCACCATTTTGTTATCGTCAAAATGGAGGTTTGTCCTTCTTGCCAAGTACAGTTAGACATTCAACTTCGTTAGCCGTATTTAGGGATATGTGGCCTAGTTCAGGGGGCAATGATCTGGGGACGGGCCGCTGCGTTGTGTGCTCCAGGCGGCCAGCGGCCTTTCCAGCGTGGAGTCCGCGGCTCGGCTCGGCTCGGCGTGGCGTGCCCCGGGCTGGCGGCCGGAGTCGGCGTCGGCGTCGGCGTGCCGCGCTGCGCCGGTCAAAATAAACGCGGCCCGGCCGCGGGTTGGGCGCGTCCGCGTGCCTTACCAACTATGTCTGGCCACTGCCCTGCTGCGCCAATTGGCGCTAAATATAAGGGCCGGCGGAATCCTCGCCTTGCAGCGGGGTGGGCAGGGGCAGCCCAGCAACCACCTGTGGACCATTGAACTTTGAGGGTAAACCAGGAAGTGAACACGTGTTGACAAAGTGACCTCAAGACAGTGCGCTTACATGGAGGACCGAAGGACACGTCTCTTATCCGATTACTACAGTAGAGTCGACGAGAGAGGACCCCTAACAGTTGGAGCGTGCTTGGCACAGCTGCTTCGCTTGCTTGCCTCCACCAGTGACGTAAAGGGACTTTCTGTACGTTTCTGTGGCAACACCCCATTTTTGTTGGTTGGTTGATTTGGGGGAGGGGACCAAACAGCAAGGTCATCGGTCCCATCGGATTAGGGAAGGAAATCACCCGTGTCTTTTCAAAGGAGCCAGAGTGGCATTTGCCTGAAGCGATTTAGCGAAATAACGGAAAACCTAAATCGGAATGGCCGGACGCGGGTCCTCCCGAAAGCGAGTCCAGTGTGCTAACCACTGCGCAATCTCACTAGGTCTCATTTTTGTTGAAGCTCTATAGATGGCTGTTGTTCACGCCCGGGTTCCCGGGTTCGATTCCCGGCGGGGTCAGGGATTTTCTCTGCCTCGTGATAGCTGGGTGTTGTGTGCTGTCCTTAGGTTAGTTAGGTTTAAGTAGTTCTAAGTTCTAGGGGACTGATGACCATAGATGTTAAGTCCCATAGTGCTCAGAGCCATTTGAACCATTTTGGCTGTTGTTTCGCCTGCAGCCATTTGGACTTGGCAGTTGAAAGCTTGGGAAGAAGGTTGCCCGTTGTGAGGGATCTACATTCGCAGAGTCTACTGTAGCTAATTACGCGGTACAGTCCGGTTACTATCTATAGGTAGGACCTACTCTTCGTTTTCGATTGGTTGTACCTGACCCACCCTCTCCAATATCACGGCACCCCTAAATGTGTAATACGAAATTTTCTCCTATGAGCATAGCTGTCTCGGGAAGTGTGGATTTGCCACTGTCGGTTGTTTTCGGTCATTTAAATGTTACTGTCAAACGCTAGCCAATATCTTTGTAGTCTAGTCCGCGCCTGGGCGGACATGTCGCCGTGGCAGTATCCACCCGCGTCCCGCGCGATCTCCACTCCATTGTTTTGACTTACACAGTTGCCAATCGCTGAGCCGTGTGGCGTCTGCGCTTATAAATGTGTGAGCGCAAGACAGTGATATTATCGCTTACAGTTGAAATTAATATTGTTGGTTCTTTAAAGGAAGGGAGAAACTAATCGTAAGTTAGCGGATATGCATGATGTAGATACTTGAGCGATAAACGATATTAAGAAGAATGCCGACTCAGTTTTGAAATACACTTTCAAACTCCATCGTGAAAATGGGAGTAAACATCGAAAAGTGACGAAGAAACCGAAATGTGAACTTTGGTAATAAGCTTCGTATTGTTCATTTTTACAAAAACGGTGACCTAACATTATGTACTAACCGTGCAGAGATATGACAACGTTCATAAAAGATAACCATATGCAGGCGACGTATGTTGTCTTTCTACAGTTGGTAATACAAAAACGGTTTTCAAACATTCAGTTAGTCCGGATAGTCGAGTCTCTGTTGTATTCTAAAGTAATCCTAATTCGCGGACACCACTGTCTTGGTTCTCTGTTGCGCTTCCTTTCACGATATATTGTGGCGTATGCATGACTACAGTGACCATGAGCGGTACGATACTTCGCTGTCACCGAGCGAGGTGTTGGAGGCAGTGGTAAACACGCTGGACTCAGGTATTCCGGACGACGGCGGTTGAGATCCCCTTCTTGCCTTTCAGTGGCGTTTCCCGCGATGTCCCTAAATGGTAGAGGTGAGGTGCCGGCATGTTTCCTGTGAAGCGTCAACGCCGAAGGACGTAGTCAAAGGGGGACGGGGGTCCCGATAAAATCCCCATTCACTGAGCTTCTAAATAGCGGCGCGAGATGAGCAATACTTCACATTCTTGTTGGAGTCGACGCAGCGAAGAGAGATAATAGTAAAAGTCGCAAAAGCCGACGGAAACGGCTAGGGCGTTCGTCGGAATGCTGTGCACGAAATGGAAACGACAACTCGGCAGAACACCTGGATGTGTATCTATGACTCAACGTGCCTATTATTGACGCGTGGGCCGCTTTTATCTTGGGCGTACTGTATAATAGTGCGTCACCCGGTGGTTGGAATGCGGTCGACATGAGACAACAAATAAGATGTGAATTGATGAGGTAATGTTTATCGTAGAGCAGCAGTGTGTGTGTGTGTGTGTGTGTGTGTGTGTGTGTGTGTGTGTGTCGTTTAGGCACGGTTAGCGCCCCGCGGCGACCGCAACCGCAGACATGGCTGTGACGCCTAGCGTGTTGCCTTACACTGCAGCCCACCAATATGGCCTTCTCACTTCTTCGGCTCGCTCGCTGCCTGCCTGTCTTCCGTTTCTCTCCGTTCCCCGGTTGAAGCAGACTCAGTGTGCTCGTGTCTAATGTCCTGAGAATCCAGTTCCATGTAGGCTGGAATAAAGTCGTCGATCGGTATTACTAAGCGGGTAAAATCAGCTATGTAGGCTACCTATCTAATGACTTCCAGGGCAACAAAAATTTTATTTTCGGCATTTCATATAATTGTTGACTGATTTTGAAAAATTAGAAGCTGTCATAATCTACTCAACACATTTTGCAGACGGTATTCACATAGACTGTAAGTACGCTGTTTAGGTTTTTATATTGGTAACGCCACGTAGCGCTCTGTATGAAAATCACTGGGTGCGCTGTGTGCAGTCTGTAGCTGGGTGGCATTGTTGTAATATTAGCTATTGTAGTGTTGGGCTGTCGGCTGTTAACAGCGCGTAGCGGTGCGCAGTTGGAGGTGAGCCGCCAGCAGTGGTGGATATGGGGAGAGAGATGGCGGAGTTTTGAAATTTGTAACACTGGATATCATGAACTGCTATATACATTATGACTTTTGAACACTATTGAGGTAAATACATTGTTTGTTTCCTATCAAAATCTTTCATTTGCTAACTATGCCTATTAGTAGTTAGTGCCTTCAGTAGTTTGAATCTTTTATTTAACTGGCAGTAGTGGCGCCCGCTGCATTGCAGTAGTTCGAGTAACGATTTTTGTGAGGTAAGTGATTTGTGAAAGGTATAGGTTAATGTTAGTCAGGGCCATTTTCTGGTAGGAATTTTTGAAAGTCAGATTGCGTTGCGCTAAAAAAAATATTGTGTGTCAGTTTAAGCACAGTCTTGTATATTGTTCAAAGGGGAAGTTTCAACACCACTGAATGAACCTGCCGAACTGTATCATTGTACGACACACAGTTCTGAAGAAATGACGTCGTAAACTGTCATATAAGCGAAATTGATGTTCTACAAACGGGAGTTGGATTCTGTAAATAATTTGGCGCGGAAACTGGCCTTCCACAGTCTAAGCCGTAGGACCGCGTCGCAGGTAGGACTCTATATTACAGTCGCTGATGAAAGCAGCAGCGTTTGGTTACGGACTTCACTCAGGTGCCACCGAGTCATTGAGAAGTGACATCAGAGCGATGTACAAATGCGTACTAGTTCAAGGGACGCCGTGACTTGGGCAGGTTATTGAGAATTCCCCGCTAACCGTATAGTAAAAATGGCATGTAGAGTACTTTTATTTCTAATACTTGTTGATGGTCGAGAGTAGTGTTTTCAGAAGTTTGCAGCCGGTTTCTAATTCTAGATCATTAATTAAAAGTTGCTAATAAAGTGATGGTTGAAGCAAAGCAGAAAGAGTCGTAATGTGGAGACACATTGCGTTGAGGCACCGACCGAGAGTTCGGATCTTGTTTCAGGAACAGCAGGGACTGAGAGTTCTGGGGGAAATACGAAGAATCGCCGTAGCCTCCACAGTGTTTTACTATTTAGTTTTTCTTTGAGTGCCACATCCACGACGGGTTAAAAACTACTGGATTGGGACTTGAATACAAATTCCTGCTTTTCAGGGACGGCTAGTTACCTTCCTGTTGAACGGGTGCCCACATTCAAGAGCCTGAGGAGTCCACCGTGTCTCTCTCCTTTTGTTTCAAACTCGTCTCCTATGACTCCTACGATACAAGCCTCAACAGTGGCAACGAAGACACAACAGAACGACTCGCCATTTATCAGCACTGAAGGCCTACAAGGATCAGAGAGAGAGACCTCTATACAAAAATACTTTGCACTGCATTTTATGCCTCAGTGGATTAATTCTCTGAGATGTTCATGATATTATGCACTGACAATGATTTGTGTTTGTGAAAATTGCTTAGCTGTGCCATGGTCGGAGTGCGCGTTAAACAGGACATTCCTTGTAACGGATGGATATGGCAGCAGGGTGACGATTCTTATGGAAAACCTGGAATTCACAGGGAATTACGTTTTACGTGGAATAAAAACAGGGAAATCTCGGGGAATTTCATAAAATCTCAGAGAATTCTTTATTTTTAACCTAGCATTGAAATTGAATTTTTTGAGTTTTATAAATCACAAATCTTAAAATACTCAATATTTCATAATTTGTTAATTCTATTCCATATTAATTATCGATGTTCAAAAGCTACGTTTTAAGTACCCTTTCTGGCTGGTACATAGCTCAGCTGAAAGGACAGAAAAGTCATTATTGTGCTATGCTGCTATATCACCCCCGCCGCCCCCTCGCTCCCTACCACCACCATTAATACATGAGGAGCTTCTTGACACCATCTTCCTCCTCACACTTGAATTTCTCACGGAATTTTTTTTCCAAGTTTGAGTGGCCACCCTGGTCAGCTTGCAGATCGGTAGAAGGCAAGAGCGTTAACACCTTCAGTAGTTTAGTACAGCAGTAAGATGTTCAAAATAACCATCGGGTTAAGACGACAGTGCTTTTTTCATAAAATATTTGTAACAACTGGCTGATTAATAGACATCGTTTGTGTGGCGTGTCCAGATAGATAACGTCCTGCGAAAGAACTGGTCCGGGTAAGAGTGAGAAGAACTTAGGTGCCACTTAGGTTATAACTTTTCTTGTATGTAATTCTTCGAGGATTTGACAACTGTGCGCGATTCTTGGGTGGAAATTATTCCAAATTAATGCGTACCCGAGAGTGAGGGTAAAGAACAAATTGTGTCCTGAGTGCCGCTTTGCACTGGAAACGGTAGCTCATTCGTCACGTTTCGTTCTCGCCGGCTTCTACAGAGGTGTGAGCAATGCCGAGACGATTGAATCGTCTCGCCATTTCTGCGCTGCACACCTCCGCCCAGCGACCCGCCATTAAGCACGCGGACGTTCGCCAGCGCCTGTCACGGTGGGCGTAATGACCGGGTCCGCGAAAGAATTCGCGCCGAGAAGAGAGGCGTGCAATTTGCACAGGAGGCCGGGCCAAACTACCGAGCCGGCTGCCGCGCGCGCCCCGCGTGGGCTGCCAAACAACCGCGTGCTCAGTCTTCTCGTGGGCACACACCCGACTGCCAGCGGTCTCGCCTCAGCGTGCAGGCTGCGGCGGAGTGAGACCTCCGGCGTCCTGGCGCCTCGGCTAATTCAGGGGTGCGATCGACGGGCTGTCTGCATCTGCGTACTTGCTCCGCAAGCCAACATACGGTGCACGGCGGAGGGTGCTTTGTACTACTGGTAATCACACCCTTTCCTGTCCCACTCGCTAATGGAGGCAGGGGAAATACGACTGTCTGTATTAGGGGTGTCCACCTTTTAGTTTGCCTGAGACGCACTTGGAGAAGGCGAGTATATTTAGGCCCCCATAACATACACCGAAGCGCCAAAGAAACTGCGTATTCAAATACAGAGATATATAAACAGGCCGAATACGGCGCTGCGGTCGGCAACGCCGATGTAAGACAAGTGTCTGGCGCAGTTGTTAGATCGGTTACTGCTGCTACATTGGCAGATTATCAAGATTTAAGTGAGTTTGTACGTGGTGTTACAGACAGCACATGAGCGATGGGACACAGCATCTGTGAGGTAGCGATCAAGTCGGGATTTTGCCCGTACGACCATTTCACGAGTGTGCCGTGAATATCAGGAATCCGGTAAAACATCAAATCTCAGACATCGGTGAGACCGGAAAAAGAGCCTGCAGAACGGGACCAACGACGACTGAAGACGATCGTTCAACGTGACAGAAGTGCAACCCCTCCGCAAATTGCTGCAGATTTCAATCCTGGGCCATCAACAAGCGTCAACGTCCGAGCCATTGAACGAAGCACGTGGATATGGGCTTTCGGAACCAAAGGTTTACTCGTGTACCCTTGATGACTGCACCACACAAAGCTTTACGCCTCGCTTGGGCCCGTCAACACCGACATTGCACTGTTGATGACTGGGAACATGTTGTCTGGTGGGACGAGTCTCGTTTCAAAATGTATCGAGCGGATGGACGTGTACAGGTATGGACACAACCTCATGAATCCATCGACCGTGCTTGTCAGCAGGGGACTGTTGAAGCTGGTTGGTGGTGGTGGTGGTGGTGGTGGTGGTGGTGGTGCAGTCGGAGTGATATGGGACCCCTGATACGCCTAGACACGATTCTGAGACGTGTCACGTACGTAATCATTCTGTCTGATCTCCTGCATCCATTCATGTCGATTGTGGATTCCGACGGACTTGGGCAATTCGAACAGGACAATGCTACACCCACACGTCCAGACTTGCTACAGAGTGGCTCCAGGAACACTCTTCTGAGTTTAAACACATCTGCTGGCCACCAAACATGAACATCATTGACCATATCTTGGATGCCTTGACTCGTGCTGTTCAGAAAAGAGATTTATGGACAGCTCTGCAAGATTCATGGTGTCAGTTCCCTCCAGCAGTACTTCAGACATTAGTCAAATCCATGCCACGTCGTGTTGCGGCACTTTTGCGTGCTCGCGGGATCCCTACACGATATTACGCAGGTGTAATAGTTTATCTGGCTCTTCAGTGTACTCCACACTCCCAACTCGGGGAGGGGGAGGTGGGGGGGGGGGAGGGGGCAAGAAAACTGTCTAAGGTATACAGTTCACTCATTTAAGTAACGAAAAAAGTTCTCCAAAATAAAATGTGTTGTGGGTTGGCAGGACAGCCAACACCGGGATACAAGAGGAAGTCGAAAGGCACGCGTTTTAGCTCACGCAGGCTGGCGTGAGGTCTGGAACAGGTCAAGGAAATTAGAATTTAGAAAAAACGGACGTGGCTGGTGGAATACTTAACTTTAATCCATAAATGGTGAACATCGCTCTTTACGATACATTATTCACAGTATCAACAGTAACTGGTACTGGCGCCTTGCTAGGTCGTTGCAAATGACGTAGCTGAAGGCTATGCTAACTATCGTCTCGGCAAATGAGAGCGTATTTTGTCAGTGGACCATCGCTAGCGGAGTCGGTTGTACAACTGGGCGAGTGCTAGGAATTATATCTAGAGCTGCCGTGTGGCGGCACTCGGTTTGCAATCACTGATAGTGGCGACACACGGGTCCGACGTATACTAACGGACCGCGGCCGATTTAAAGGCTACCACCAAGCAAGTGTGGTGTCTGGCGGTGACACCACAAAATGTATCCGATGTTCTAAAAAGGCACACTTTGCTAAAACTAGCAATCAAGGTATGTATCAGCTGGGATCTGGGCAATAGAATTTTTGTTTTGATTGATACGGTGTTGGCTGTGCTTATTACAATGTCAGCACATTTACGTATTTAGAATTTATTAATTGATGACGGTTCTTTACTGTTTTTATGATTCTTCGCTCTAAAAAGCAAAGTGGAACTAATTTCACATTTTACATATCAGATTTAATTAATAATTTTATATATAACTGGTTAAAAATGACACAGTATGGCATTTCAGTCTGAATTTGGGAAACTGATGTCAGTGTCAGGTTCGAGTGAAGTGGTTTCAAATTACAGGGTGTTCACTGAGGTGTTTATCTGAGGTTTTGTTTCTATTTTTGTTCTTTGTGTGATTTATTCTCAGACATAACTGTCACAAACGTACATCATTCCACGTAAATATCACATGTATAATGCACGACTGTGCAGCTAGGGATATTTGTCTCTGGAGGTATGATTTGTAAAAGTCCAAGAAAGATACAAGATAAAAAAATTTTCTTTTAGTTGGATGTTAGTCTGCAACACTCTGCATTCCACCCAAAAATGTTTTGGCAACGTATCTATGTTCCTTGCAGAAAGTATGACGTAAATACAAAAATTCTGATTATTGTTTTGGAATAATCGAATTTCGAATTCTTGCATCAAATAAAAAGTATGGCTGCTATTTCATCTCGTCTTCAGAATTATGTTTCAGTTAATCATTGCTTCACATAACAGAATTTTGCGAAGTTTCTGTTATTTGCCAATCATGTGATGCATGCTTAAGACTCGGGCCGCACTGAAACATGCTTTGGGCCGCATGCAGCCCACGGGCCGCAGGTTGAACACTCCTGAGATATATATATATATGGTTCTGTACGAGCCCTCATTTCTCTTATCCTACATTCGCCCTTCTTACGAGAAATGCGTGCCGGTTGCAGGAAGATGTATCTGCAGTCATCTGAAATTGCAAATTCTCTTAATTTTATCAGTAGTGTTTCGTGAAAAGAACGTAGTTTTCCCTCCGGGGATTCACATTTGAGTCCACGGAGCATTTCCGTAACAGTCGCGTATTGATCACACATACCGGTAACAAATCTAGCAGCATGTGTGTGGATTGTTTCTGTGTCCGACTTTAATCCGACGTGGTGACGATCCCAGGCACTGGAGCAGCACTCAAGAATGGGTCGTACAAGTGTTCTACGCTCCACACACTAACCTCATTTGCATTTTTCATTTTTTATTAGTTTCTTACCTGATGCACTTACTTACATTTCACAACACATACTGCCTTTTTTAGAATTGTTACTAAAAGCTATCTGTAAATAACTTGTCACACATGTCAGTTGTATTTATTTCTGTTCTTAAAGGATTTCGACTATGTGAAATGTTGACCAGCTATTCACAGTTGCATTTTTCTGTACATATATTGTTGTAATGATGTTATGTTAATCAGTAAATGCAAAAAAAAGCGCGTAACTTGGGCGCATAATTTTTGGTAATCGGGATTGCGTTCGTGCTGTCCTGGAAAAAAAAATCTGTCAGCTCTTAGCAACTGAAATGGTCACCTGACCAGGCCACAGTTTGCCAGTCATCTAGGGTCCAACCGACATGGTCGCAAGGCCAGGAGAGGCCCGTGCTTTTAGCAAAGGCGGTTCTAGGCGTTACACTCTGGGACCGCGCGCCTGCTACGTTCGCAGGTTCGAATCCGGCCTCGGGCATGGATGTGTGTGATGTCGTTAGGTTAGTTAGGTTTAAGTAGTTTAGGGGACTGATGACCTTAGAAGTTAAGTCCCATAGTGCTCAGAGCCATATTTTTGTTAGCCAAGCCACTGGTGTCGGCCGTCTGCTGCCATAGCGCATTGACGGCAGATTTCGCCGCAGTGTTCTAACGGATACGATCGTCGTACGTGTCAGATTGATTGCTGCGGTTGTTTCACGCAGTGTTGCTTGTCTGTTAGCACTGACAACTCTACGGAAACTCCGGGGCTCTCGCTCGCTAAGTGAAGGCCATCGGTCACTCCGTTGTCCGTGGTGAGAGATAATGGTGTTCTCGGCACACGCTTGGCACTATAGACGCGGAATGAGTCTGTTAACTCCAGTCGTGCGACAATAACAACGTCGGAAACCTTTTCACATAAATCACCCGCGCACAAATGACAGCTCTGTCAGTGTTCTGCCCTTTTACACCTTGTGTTCGCGACACTACTGCCAGTTGTATAAGTCCATATGGCTGTCGCATGACTTTTGTCCGTTCAGTGTATAAGAACGGAGCATCCCTGTCAGACAGGTCTACAACCACAACAAGGCTCTTCCGGAGATTTTCTTCTGTGGGTTCCACTAGGTTAAGCATTTGCCAGGTCAGAAAGCAGACTAATCCAGTGTCAGTAGTGTCTGATTCTCTGGAGAGAAACGGTACTGCGATTAGTGCGCATGTTACCGCGGCTGGTACCAACGACCCCGGCGAACTGAGCGCACCTGCGGCGTGTCCGCTCCACGGGGAGGGTCGCTGCCTCCGGCAGAGGGCCCGCGGGCTTCTGCCCGCAAATACGACAGGGGCGGCTGGAGGCGAGTGTCCCGGGCTATAATTAGGGACGGCGGGCGCCGTTTAGTCCGCGGTGCGCCCGGAATGCGGGGAAGCTCGGCGTGAATGTTTTTAGAGCGGCGTGCTGACGAATGTCGCCGTGTCGCGCGGCGGCTTAGTCACAGCCAGTCACAGTCGCTCGCCGGATGCCCGCAGTCATTCCCGTCCCGCCGCCTGGCTAATGGCCCAGTAACGTTCCGCCGCCCACTGACAAATATTGCCCCCCTTGACGGCGCTGAACACCCTCAACCGCGCAGCAGCTGACGGTATCGTAATTTCTCTCGCCTTGCCGTGAGCGAGGCGATTAACTTCTGGGCAACTTTATCCGCCGTGTCCCCCTCTAAATTAGCCTCCAGAGCGAGAGAGTCGATGCTACAGCGTCTCTGATATGTGACGAGGCGAGAACAACGGTGGTGTCGTCTGCCCGCTGTACGTCACGCCTAAAGCACATCAAAAGGCTGTAACAGGTCCTTCCTTCTACATTGAGGTGACAAAAGTCATGGCTTAGCGAAACGCACATCTACAGATGGCGGTAGTATCTACATCTACATCCATACTCCGAAAGCCACCTGACGGTGTGTGGCGGAGGGTACCTCTATCGGTTCTCCCTTCTATTCCAGTCTCGAAACTTCAACAAAAGCCCGTACCGAGCCACTGAGCGTCTCTCTTGCAGAGTCTTCCACTGGAGTTTGTCATCTCCCTAACGCTTTCGCGATTGCTAAATGATGTCTTAATGAAGCGCGCTGCTTTCCGTCAGATCTTCTCTCTCTCTTCTATCAACCCTATCTGGTACGGATCCCACACTGCTGAGTAATATTCAAGCAGAGGGCGAACAAGTGTACTGTAACCTACTTCCTTTGTTTTCGAATTGCATTTCCTTGGGATTGTTCCAGTGAATCTCAGTCTGGTATCTGCTTTACCGACGATTGATTTTATATGGTCATTTCATTTTAACCACTCTTAATTCCTACTCCCAGATAATTTATGGAATTAACTGCTTCCAGTTGCTGACCTGCTATATTGTAGGTAAATTATAAGGGATCTTTCTTTCTATGTATTCGCAGCACATTACACTTGTCTACATTGAGATTCAATTGCCATTCCCTGCACCATGCGTCAATTCGTTGCAGATCCTTCTGCATTTCAGTGCAATTTTCCATTGTTGCAACCTCTCGATATACTACAGCATAATCCGCAAAAAGCCTCAGTGAACTTCCGATGTCATCCACAAGGTCATTTATATATATTGTGAATAGCAACGGTCCTACGCCACTCCCCTGCGGCACACCTGAAATCACTTTTACTTCGGAAGACTTCTCTCCATTGAGAATGACATGCTGCGTTCTGTTATCTAGGAACTCTTCAATCCAATCACACAATTGGTGTGATAGTTCATCTGCTCTTACTTTGTTCATGAAACGACTGTGGGGAACTGTATCGAACGCCTTGCGGAAGTGAAGTACACGTGGTATAAAAGCACAGTGCATTGGCGGAATTGTCATTTGTACCCAGGTGAGTCACGTCAGGAGACTTCAGGTGAGATTATAGCAGCACGACAGGCATTAATAGACTTTGGACGTGGAATGGTAGTTGGTGCTAGACGCATGGGACATTCCATTTCGGAAATCGTTAGGGAATTCAGTATTCAGAGATCAGCAGTGCCGAGAATGCCAAATTTCAGGAATTACCTCTCACCAGGGTCAACGCAGAGGCTGGCGGCCTTAACTTAACGACCGAGAGCAGCAGCGTTTGCGTGATGTTTGCTATCAGACAAGCAACACTGCGAGAAATAACCGCAGAAATGAATGTGGGTCGTACGACGAAGGTATTCGTTAAGACAGTGCGGCTAAGTTTGGCGTCAGTGGGCTGTGGGAGCAGACGACCGACGCGAGTGCCTCTGCGAGCCGCGCAACATTGCCTGCAGTGACTCTCCTGGGCTCGTGGTCGTGTCTGTCGGACCGATCATTGGCTGGAAGTGGTTGTGTTCGACTGCTTGGAGACCATCTGCAGCCATTCATCGTCTTCATGTTCCCAAACGACGATACAGTTTGTATGAATGACACTATTGTTCGCCGGCCGGAGTGGCCGAGCGGTTCTAGGCGCTTCAGTCTGGAACCGCGCGACCGCTACGGCCGCAGGTTCGAATCCTGCCTCGGGCCTGGATGTGTGTGATGTCCTTAGGTTAGTTAGCTTTAAGTAGTTCTAAGTTCTAGGGGACTGATGGCCTCAGTAGTGCAAGTCCCATAGTACTCAGAGCCATCTGAACCACTATTGTTAGCAATTGGTTTGAGAAATATTCTGGACGATTCGAACAAAGTATTTGGACACCAAATCGCCCGACATGAATCCCATCGAACATCTGTGGGACATAACCGAGATGTCATTTCGTGCCCAAAATCTTGCACGGCTGTAGAGGCAGCTTGGCTGAATATTTCTATCGGAAATCTCTAACGGCTTGTTGAGTCCATGCGACGTCGATCTGCTGCAGTACGCCGGGCTAAAGGAGGTCCGACATGGTTATAGGAGGTATCCCATGACTTTAGTCACATGACTGTATATAGCTTGTAACTGTTAAGTAGTCATACCACAGTGTTGAACGGCCATTTACGAGGCACATCCAGGAAGTAAGAATACAAGCCTTGTGGAAGACAGAGATTTTCTTCTGCAGAGATGGCACCCATGACGTGTGAGGGCTTTGTAACGGTCGAATGAAGCCGTCGAAGGCCTCAGTCAGTAACGAAATACCTTCGCAGCAGCATAACATGTCTCCAGTAAGCCCTCCTTTTGCCCCACCTACAATAGGTGTGAGATTCATTTAGTCATTCGGTTCTTCAAAAATGGTTCAAATGGCTCTGAGCACTATGGGACTTTTGAGGTCATCAGTCCCCTAAACTTAGAACTACTTAAACCTAAGTAACCTAAGGACATCACACACATCCATGCCCGAGGATGGATTCGAACCTGCGACCGTAGCGGTCGCGCAGTCCCAGACTGTAGCGCCTAGAATCGCTCGGCCACCCCGGCCGGCCATTCGGTTCTTCACTCTGCGTAACGAATCAACGGCCACTATCTCCAAACTTAATGATCCGAGGTAATGAATCGTCAGAATGTTTCTAAGTTTGATATGTTGTTTAAGCAATGCCGTACCGACACCCACCACGAAGAACGAGGTAGAAGACTGTCATTTCATAACAGCTTGTGCAGTAGCCTAAAGAAAAAACTCGCAATGATGATGGTGTGACTCTTGACTCCTTTAGTTTTCAACATGTTTCACGAATTTTCTGGGTGAAGCAGCGTCAGAAAGACTTGAGTTTAAGTTGTCTGCACGGTGGGTGCCAAAAACTTTAACTCGGTAACACTGCGAAAGTCGCTGTGTCAGCTGCACGCAAATTTTATAAACGTTTTCAAACTAACGGTGAATCCTTTCTCGACTCAGTTGAGACTGGGAACAATACGTGCGTGTGGCACTGCACTACTCAGTGAAAAAGACAGTCTCTGCAGTGGCACGATAACTCGTTCTTCGTAGAGGAAAATCATCTCGTGTACGTTTCGGGATCGGAAAGGGCTCTAGGTGGTCGACTTCGTGCCCAACGGGACCACCATCAGTGCTGTTGCATATTGTGCGACGCTACAGAAGATGAGAAAAAAAATTTGAGACAGGAGACGGCAATGCTGATTCGTGGTGTGTCGCTCTTTGATGTCAACTCCAGAGCCGCGCGGATTGAGGCGCTATGTCACGGACTGCGCGGCTCCTCCCGTCGGAGGTTAGAGTTCTCCCTAGGGCATGGGTGTGTGTTGTTCTTAGCCTAAATCAGTTTAAGTAGTGAGTAAGTCTAGGGACCGATGACCTAAGCAGTTTGGTCCCTTAGGAATTCACACACAATTGAACATTTGTCAACTCCAGACCCCATTTCTACCGGGTCAGTCATGACCCGATCATGTCGTTTGGATGAAACATTGTGACTCACCCACCCTACTCCCCTGTCATGGATGGCACCCTCGGATTACCGCCTTTTCACTAAATCGAAGTAGTTCTTGGATGGACAGCGGAGACTGTGACAGACTACAGGAGGTGGAGTGGACGGTATACAAAAGCTAGTGCCCAGACTTCAAAAGCGCATTTATCTCAGCTTTGATTATGTGGAGAAGTAACATATTTTGGCACATACCATGTAATTTGCATTAAATATATTAGTTTTCGATTTTTAACAATTGTTGTGCTCAGAATGAGTTTTTCACTCTGCACCGGAGTGTGCGCTGATATGAAACTTCCTGGCAGATTAAAACTGTGTGCCGGACCGAGATTCGAGCTCTGGACCCTTGCCTTTTGCGGGCAAGTGCTCTACCAACTGAGCTACCCAAGCACGACTCACGCTCCGTCCTCACAGCTTTACTTCTGCCAGTACCTCGTCTCCTACCTTCCAAACTTTACAGAAGCTCTCCCGCGAACCTAGCAGAATTGTTTGCTCTTGCTTTCTGGATGCCCCTCATACGTTTGTCATACAATAGGAGCTTAAGGTGCCCTACTTGATGCCTTTGAAGAGGAGAGGAAGTTCTGGAAGGTTTACAGCTTCTAGGTGGTCTTCGTATAAACATAAGAAATGATCTGGTTGTTGGATTTTAGCTCCCATAATTATCGCCCATTGCAGACGCTCTACCGTATTTGATTCGTGATCGGATTGTCACGCTTGTACCTACTTATTAAAATAGTGGTTCTTCTGGACGAATGAGTTGAATTAAGGCTAAAATTGTGCAGTGAAGGAAGTAAAGTACTGAACAGGGAGTTATTTAACTGAAGCGAATTTTATCCTCGTTAGATGGGTAGAGATAATTTATTTGCTATTTTCTTTTAGTCTGTCACCTATACAAAAGAACAGACCGAATGTTGCAAATGAATTGGCTTGAATAAAGCACATAATATTTTAAAGTGATTTGAAATGTGTTTGTAATAACTAAGCATTATGCTGTTTAAAGGGGAGAAATCAACAAAGAATAACTTTAAAAAAATATACAATAATTTGGCCATCTGGCACACAGATATCCGTTCACCCGGAATCCAGAAGACACACGCTATTAATCTATTACATTATGCGGCATTGAAGGTCACAAATTTTGTGTTTTATAATTCTGGACTACACTGCTACAACACTACGCTACACTACGCAACTGTACTTCGTATTAGAACCAAGCTGGATCTCTCGTTTGTCTGGACGCTTGAGCCCCAGCGCGCTGAGGTGCAACTGAGGATTCGCTGAGGCAGAGCTTGGAGAAGTTGCTGTAGGTGGGTGTTCTGCCGTGGCGCGTCTCGTTATAGAGATACGTATTTGTTGAATTTGTAAATTCGAACTGCCTGGCAACAAACATATATCCTGCGTAGCTGACTTAATGTGTGAGCTGCTATATCGCTTCCTCTTTCAAAGGCAAAGGTTCTGAAACACAATCAATGTCTTTGGACAAATCATTCGATAATTCGTGGCACAGGAATATGAGTACACTCTTAGTCACTAGAAAGCTTTCTCGGCTTTACGGGTCTCCAAAATACGCGAAAAAAATTATTTTCCACCAATGAACGCTTTGCACTTTTCGCGCTTGAGCTATGTGAGTGTATAAAATATTGTCGGCTGCATGAATCGGCGTATATAATATTTTTAAATATCATTCATTGAACAATTCCTCTTCCTGACCAAGAGTACACTGACGTCGATGAGGAAATCGTACTCTCCGTACAAGTGAAAATTTCGAACGTACTGGTGGACCATACTTTACTGTGCTAACGAACTCGTGACACCTCATTAACCGACACCGTTCTCGTTTGTCATATGACAATCGGAAAGTGGACACTTGACCGGACTAGCAAGATTGATTCGTGCGTGATATGTGATCACGACAGCGAAGATATGTTTTCGAAATTCGATTTTCGTCTTCCGCAAGTTTTGTCGCATGTAAACCGAGTGTCACAGACGTTGGAAGACCTAGTGCCATTTCACAGCCTTGCAGGTCAGAGAGCGGATGTGATGCAAAAACATGTTTGGCGTAGCACACATTGTTCAGCTGCCGACTGCGGCAGATGCAGCTGGGCCGAATAGAATGGTTTTGTGAACGATAAGCGGGGACTGTTCCCACGCCGGCATCGCGATACGGCCTACGCGGCACGGCGGCCGCACTTTGGTCTCCCTGACCAACGTCGACCCTTGCCGAGGCTTCGAGTGTTGCAGTGTGGTTCTAGATTGTGTAGCCTTCCACGTAGTCCTGGATTGTCAGGTCTTTCACCGCACTCAGCCGAAGGAGAAACTCAAGAATATTACGAGAGCGTTACTGTAGTGGCAGTTCTGTGAACAGTGTCATATTACGTTGAAATAAACGTCATAGTAATTACGATATTACGTTGAAATAACCGTCCTAGTAATTACGAAAAAACGACGTTTCGTTGCAGGAGATGAGTGGTATTCTACTCCAAATGCCACCATGAGCAATAGTATCTGAAGATGGGAAACGTAGGCCGCAACCGTTACGATTGTGTCATAGAAGCTGATTATGTCTGATATAAAAGAAAGTTCAAGGAATTGAGGTAATGATGGGCTCCTATATGAAAGTCAGTAAACGAAACGAACACACACTCAGAAAATTGTTCAACACTCGGAGGTGCATTTAAGAATCCGAAGCAGTATTCGGAATGAGCTATTTTGAAACACCTATCAGGCCGTCTTAATTGAGGTACTGTGACTTCTCTCGATAATGCGAATAATTGAGAGTTCGATTTAACGCTCAAGCTGCTGACAAGAAATACTCGAACCTAGCATATGAGCTATCAAGCGAAAGGTAAAAAATAGTTCTGTAGTTTCACTAACATCAATATTTCTGTGCAGACGTAAGCAGAAACTAACAACTAGATCTCAGATTAAAGTTGATATTTTGCGTATTATATTATGAAACGCTTAAAGAAGTAAAGGAGTTTTGCTATTTGGGGAGCAAAATAACTGATGATGGTCGAAGTAGAGAGGATATAAAATGTAGACGAAATGGTAAGGAAAGCCTTTCTGAAGAAGAGAAATTTGTTAACATCAAGTATAGATTTAAGTGTATGGAAGTCGTTTCTGAAAGTATTTATATGGAGTGTAGCAATGTATGGAAGTGAAACGTGGACGATAAATAGTTTGGACAAGAAGAGAACAGAAGCTTTCGAAATGTGGTGCTACAGAAGAATGCTGAAGATTAGATGGGTAGATCATATAACTAATGAGGTGGTTTTGAATAGAATTGGGGAGAAGTTTGTGGCACGACTTGACTAGAAGAAGGGATCGATTGGTAGGACATGTTCTGAGGCATCAGGGGATCACAAATTTAGTGTTGGAGGGCAGCGTGGTGGCTAAAAATCGTAGCGGGAGACCAAGAGATGAATACACTAAGCAGATTCAGAAGGATGTAGGTTGCAGTAAGTACTGGGACATGAAGCTTGCACAGGATAGAGTAGTATGGAGAGCTGCATCAAACCAGTCTCAGGAATGAAGACCAACAACAACAGCAACAACATTTCCCTTCATCTGTTTCAACATATAAAACGAAAGGCATGTACAAATTTCAGAAAAGACATAAGAAAAGTTAAATTTTATTTTGTAAGGAAGTAAGTTATCTTATTCTGCTTCAGAAATCTGCGTTTTTTAGAACATTCTTTTAGGTGATCATTTTACTTTACTAATTCCCAGATATTTTTACTGTTCCCACTGCATCCACTGGTTTACCCCCGGTACTAATGGATTTTCCTGTTTATGTATACACAGTAGATGTATATGTGTCTAGGGTTAATAGTCGATCCTAGTACATACTATAGATCTTCATGAAGAGCTTGCTGCACGAGTCATTTTTCCATATGACAATTTCACCCCGTTACTAACTACTTGCTTAGTTCTGTCTGCTAGGAAGTTCTGAGTGTAGTCACGAAGCTGGTCCGTTATTCAAGAAGCTATTTTCTTCACTAATGGGAAGAGCGGAACTAAACCGGAAGGTACATAACCAGTTCAAACGGTGCGCCATTATTAAAGCAGTCGCCAGAAGAAAGGCGACGATTTTTTTTTTTAATTTTTTTTTTTCGGATCCACGTCAGGGACTAAGACTTCTGTTTAAGTTACGTTGTGGTTGGTGCTCCTACGCTTACTTTTCGTGCTGACTGCTGTACACAAAAAGCCTGTTTGCTTGGTTTCATATGTGTTTACAAAGGTAACATGGCGTAAAAGAAGTTTTTTGTTTTTTTTCCCCCTCGAGATCAAATGTAACACTCGTGCACTTCTGTAAAGATTAGTGTAGTTTCAAAGAAGTGTTTTCCCTGTTTGTTAATTAGAATCACATGAGATGAAACACACATCAGTATGTTTGATTTTCTTCAAGATTTAAAGATTTAAAAATGGCTCTGCCTGCGGTTTCTGCTGCTGCTGCTGCTGCACCCAGCGCTTTAACTATTAGTAATTAGCTTTGCTGTATCGTTACCTGTATCCAGAAAGAGAGAGAGAGAGAGAGAGAGAGAGAGAGAGAGAGAGAGAGAATTAATGGGTAGTATGCGCGTTACAGAGCTGTATGTTCAAAGCCCTGACATCTACGAATGTTTGCTGCAACAACCAGGCGCAGTCTTGTCCTGCCGTTCTCGGAGGACTGTATCAGTGGTCAGCGGAGAGCAAGTTTGCACGTTGGGGGTAGCAGTGCTGCCAAAACACAAACGATACCTGTGCTTGGTGCTTCATACCGAAAACCTGCCACTTTAAAACCGACAGGTAGAAATTGTTTGAGGCCACACAGTGAAACTGAAGGTCCGTTACTGCAAAAGCAGACGTGAGTGGTGCATGTGAAGGGCTGGAACTGCGACATTATCTTTTTTCCCTTTTCCACCACGTGCAGGAAACATTTCCAGCGTTGAGCGACAAACGGGTCGGCGCGCAGCAGCTGCTTTCTCGAGATTTGCAGGTTCGCTGCAGCCCGAAGTCTTTTAGATTTCTGCAGATGCAGGACGGGAGGGACCGAGATGAATAGAAAAAAAGTAGGTAGTTGTCAGGCTTTGTTCTTTGGCTGGTGCTGCAATCACGGAGCGCCGCGGCGCGGGATAGAACGTGTCCTAGAACGCGCCGGCTGCTATTGTGCGGGGTGCGGCTTTGTGTGACAGGGTGGGATGGGACGCGACGCGTACCCACCCCGTGACGGTTGGCAGGGGTGGCCGCCGGGGCCAGGGGTGGCGGTTGCCCGTAAGCTGGCGAAACCACTGTGGGAACGGGCGCTCCTCGCTACCCCGGGTCAAGGAATACTGATCTGGGTCGCTACCGTAGCACCGAACTGTAGTGGACTCGCAGCGCGTGGAGAGAGGGGGGCGGGGGGGGGGGGGGGGGGAGGAGGAAGGAGAGAGAGAGAGAGAGAGAGTGTGTGTGTTGACTAGTGGCAGGAATGATTGCCTATAAGTGGACATGCGATACGATTCTGAAAGTAGTAACAAGAACGAAAGATAACTGAAACAGAAGCAGTGTATCTGTGGAACGTTTATTTCCAAAACAAATACTGTATCAGCCAAGACTTGACAGTAAAATTCTCCTTGAAAAGTATGGTTATGAAGATGATGATGTTCTTTTTAAAGGCTATTGCTTCAAACTTTAAACGACAAAAATACTAACAAACACTACATCAGAAAGGGTGCAAAAACATAAAAAAATATGAAATGCATTTTTTTAATGATACGGTGATTTATAATTTTATTGGCTCTGAGCACTATGCGACTTAACTGCTGAGGTCATCAGTCGCCTAGAACTTAGAACTAATTAAACCTAACTAACCTAAAGACATCACACACATCCATGCCCGAGGCAGGATTCGAACCTGCGGCCGGAGCGGTCGCTCGGCTCCAGACTGTAGCGCCTAGAACCGCACGGCCACTCCGGCCGGCTATAATTTTATTAACTAACGTATCGTAGTATTGTTTTGTGTGAAAATGTATTTATTTATATAGAAATATGTTGTTATAGTGGTCTTCAGTCATAAGACAGGTTTGTTACAGTTCTCCATGCTGTACTAACCTGTGCGGCCCACATCGCTTCCGAATAACTAGTGAAATCTACCTTCTGAATCTGCTCTCTGTATTCATCACTTAGTCCACCTCTACTATTTTTACTCCCCCCCCCCCCCCATCCCCACATTGCCTTCCAATACTAAAATGGGGATACCTTGATGAGTGTGTCCTATCAACCGATCCTTTCTTTTGGTCAAGCTGTGCTACAAATTTCTTGCTCCCCAATTCTATTCAGTATCTCCCCATCAGTTACGTGATCCACCCATCGAATCCTAAAAGCTCTTTTCGAAAGCTTCTTTTCTTTTTTGTCTAAACTGTTTATAGTCCGTATTTCACTTCCATACCTGGCTACACTGCATATAAATACCATCAGAGAAGACTTCCTATCAGTTAAATTTGTATTCGATGTTAACAAATGTCTCTGGTTCAGAAATACATTGCCATTGCCAGTCTACATTTTATATCCCCTCTACTTAGGCCGACATCAGTTGTTACGCTGTCCAAATAGCAAAATTCATCTACTACTTTAAGTATCTCATTTCCGAATCGATTTACCTTAGCTTAATTTAATTCGACTACAATACATTATCATCGTTTTCTTTTGTTGATCTTCATCATATATATACTCCTTTCAAGACACTGTCCATTTCCGTTCAGCTGCTCTTCCAGGTCCTTAGCTGTCTCTGACAGAATTACAATGTCATCAGCAAACCTCAAAGTCTTTATTTTTTTCTCCCTGGACTCCAATTCCTACTTCAATTTTTTTGGTGTTTTTTGTTTTTTTTTTTTGTTTTCGTTTCTGCTTGCTCAGTATACAGATTGAATAACATCGCGATAGGCTACACCCCTGTCTCACTCCCTTCACAACCACTCCTTCACTCCGTGCCCCTGGACTGTTATAACTGCAATCTGGTTTCAGTACAAGTTGTAAATAGTTTCGCTCCCTGTATTTTACCCCTGCCACCTTTACAATTTAAAAAAGAGCGTTCCAGTCAACATTGTCAAAAGTTTTTTCTAAGTTACAAATGCCATAAACGTAGGTTTGCGTGTCCTTGACCTATCTTCTAAGGTAAGTAATGTGTCAGCATTTCCTCGCGTGTTTCTACATTTCTCCGGAATCTAAGTTGATCTTCCCCGAGGTCAGCTGCTGCCAGTTTTTTCATCCTTCTGTAAAGAACCCGTGTTGCTATTTTTCATCCATGACTTATTTAACTGATAGTTCGGCAGTTTTCACAGCAATCCACAACTTCTTACATTTGTATAAATTTAAATTGTGCTCCATACTATCGGACCTTTTCCTATGTGTTTTGAATAGGGACGAGTTATTTGCTGGTACATATGTTAGAAACAAGGAGAGACCAAAGAGGAGCTGACGGATATTTTTGATTTCTGAAAGCTGGCGAAGGATTTTTGTTTTTGTTCGAGTTAGTTTCTTATCATTGTTCGGATGAAATCTCATAGACGTAAGGAGCCAAATTCTTTCAGTGGGAAGTAGACAGCCCGCTGCAAGCGGTGGCCGGCGATCCCCTCGTCATCCCTTGCTCTGACGCCGCTGCACCCCTCGTGGTGGAGGGAGGGCAGTTGGCGAGGCGGCTGTTGCCGTTGCCACGCGGACTTTCAAACCCGCAACGGCGCGCCTGCAGCTGCGAACTTAGCCCATGGGTGTTCCCGTGTGCTTGCGCTTCCTTTATTCACAGGGGGAGACATACTTCCAGGTACAGAAATAATATACACCGCGGCAGGCACTTTTTCAGTCACATTACTGTCAACATTTTTAAAAGACACGAGTAAAGCGGGGTTGGTGGGAGATGGAGTTTAAAAGTGTCGGAAATGAACGGGTAAATTGTAGAGAAACGATACGTACTGTGTAGTCTGTTTGCAAACTGAAGAGCGAGCACGCCAGTCCCCCACTCTGTATACTACACGACCTCAAAAGGACTGGTGACAGTGTCTGCAGACGCGCCTGGGTTATGTTTATTTTCCACTGAATGTGGTAATACTGGCCGGCCGGAGTAGCCGAGCGGTTCTAGGCGCTACAGTCTGGAACCGCGCGACCGCTACGGTCGCAGGTTCGAATCCTGCCTCGGGCATGGACGTGTGTGATGTCTTGAGGTTAGTTAGGTTTACGTGGTTCTAAGTTCTAGGGGACTGATGACCTCAGTAGTTAAGTCCCATAGTGCTCAGAGCCATTTTTTTTTTTTGGCAATACTGTGCGGAGTAGGGAAACTAATAACTGCTGTACCTAAGATAAGAAACGCACACAAACATAATGCATGTAAGTCGCCACACGCTTTATTGCACCGCTACGCGCAGAAACGATTTTTAGTCTCAGTGTAAACAGTTGCCTCGTTCTTCTGGGAAAGGCCAATTCTCTCTCTACAATCTATGCTCGCTGTTTAATTTAGACTGGCAATGTAAAGCACCCACAAACTATTCAAACACAGCGTGCGTATAAAGAAACGCTCGCAAAAAGTTGCCGGCGCAGAACTATGCATCCAGTCATTCTTGCTACGCTCTGGCCGTGATTACAAATGGAAGCAACAATAGAAAGTACCCTCCACCATTCACATCATAGTGGTTTGTGAGCTGTACGCCGTACGCCAAAATTTTGTGTGTGTGTGTGTGTGTGTGTGTGTGTGTGTGTGTGTGTGTGTGTGTGTGTGTGTGTGTGTGTGCGCGACAATACGTATCCAAAGGCCTGTGGTGTGATTGCCGGTCAGTTGTAGGATGTTTGTAACCGCTTGTTTCAGCTCTGTTGATGCTTGTTAACGTGAGAAATGCTTCATTGTACCGTGGCTCGGAGTGCATGTTACACTGTATTGCGCACTGTAACTGACTCTGCAGCTCAGAGGCAAGAGGAAGGCGAGGGCGCACCACTTCCAATAGGACAGTTTCTAGTACAGCACTGTGGTGTACAAACAGCTTGACCTTTACGTATGAATGTAGGAGAATTGTATTCAAAGTAACTAACGAAATGTGTAGTCGGTGGAATGAAGACAATTTACGATCTATAGAAATAATACTTGAGGCATGTAGCTCTCATTAAGAAGAACGGGTGGCATTACTATTTCCGTCAGTGGGAGGAAATGCATAAGCGCCATACAGGAAATTCAAACAATTTTACAGTGTGCAATCTTGGAAGTCATACAACAGTTCCGTCAATAGTATATGACCGCCATCCCAGATTGCCTTGTGTAATTAAAACTCCTTAACCCCCAAACATCAGTTTAACTAAAGCACTATTCAAAATAGTCATGTAAAAACCAATGCAATATTACTGCTGATAGTACACTGGCAACTGTACTACATTACGTAAGTCGTTCCCTTTTAATTATGTCGCATGTCCCAGTTTTTTTTTTTTTTTTTTTTTTTTTTTTTTTTTTTTTTTTTTAAATCACATATAACAAGTCATAAGCTGTAATTGTGCCTATGGCAACTGGTAAAAAATTAAAGAGTATTCGTGTAATGGGGAATGGGAAGGGAATAGGTTTATAACTGGCAAAATTAAAATGACGTATTTCTATGCTTTGTAAACTCTTATAAAATGGTATTTATGAACGTCTACTGATCTTCGTAATTTATACGCTGCAAGTTGTCGATAATTGTTAACAAGCAGTTCGCCTCACGAACTCTAGCGCCACTCAGCGGCCTCTTCGAATGTATTACATCTAGCGGTTTAGTCCACTTGGTTTCCAATTTGTCCCTCAGTAGCAGTTTGCAGTTGTCTCCTGATTGAGAATGCTGACAAGGTCTACTGAACAATTGTATTTGATAGGAGTAACATTGGTAACCTAGAACGGCTAGTCTCTAATCAAAGGTGAAATGTAACATATTTTCATATGTTTCGATACCAGTTTTGTGTTGCATTTTATAGCCTGTGAAAATGTGGGAGTGTCGAAACGCATAGGTCGATTTTGGAAATAATAAAAAGCGTGGTCAACACATCTGAAGTTATTTAAGGAATAAGGGTGGTTTAGAGCGGTCCCTGTTGTCCGCTTCTACATTGAAGCAACGGAGTGGAGGAGTGCACGCGAATGCCGAGTACTGACTGGAGCGGCGGCGAGACGGGTCCACGCGGAGCTCGTACGCCGCGGGTCCTGTGAGTGCGTCGCGTCGCTTCGGCCGTTTGGAGGCCAAGCAGGTCCGGCGGGCACGCAGCCGGCAGCCGGATGTGGGCTAATTGCGAGCCTAACGGTAGCCGCCGCTCCGTCCTCAGCACTGTACACAGGTGCACTAGGCAGCAGCACATAACGCGCACCACTACTTCTTCACGTCCCTGTCCGTCACCGCCTGTTCGTGACTGCGTGCCTCACCTTCACCCTGTACATTGTCCGGCTGATTACATGCCTACATCTGTAATGTACACAAACCGGTGTGAAGTGCATGGCCGAGGGTACTTCCCAAGGGCTACCACACGCTAGGGTTTCTTTCCCTTCCAGTCCCGTAAGCAGCGCGGGAGCAGGGGTGGCATAAACGCCTCCGTGCGAGCTGTGATTAGTGTAATCTTGCCTTCCCAGTCGCTACAGGAGTATTAGGTACGGGGATTGTAGTACAAACATTGAGGTGACAAAAGCCGTAAGGTTCGACCTATACTTGAGTATTGCTCATCAGTGTGGGATCCGTACCAGGTCGGGTTGACACAGGAGGTAGAGAAGATTCAAAGAAGAGCGGCACGTTTCGTCACAGGGTTATTTGGTAAGCGTGATAGCGTTACGGAGAGTGGCAGACTCTGCAAGAGAGGCGCTCTGCATCGCGGTGTAGCTTGGTGCCCAGGTATCGAGAGGGTTCGTTTCTGGATGAGGTATCGAATATATTGCCTCCCCCTACTTATACCTCCTGAGGAGATCACGAATGTAAAATTGGAGAGATTCCAGCGCGCACGGAGGCTTTCCGGCAGTCGTTCTTCCCGCGAACCATACGCGACTGGAACAGGAAAGGGAGATAATGACAGTAAAGTGCCCTCCGCCACACACCGTTGAGTGGCTTGCGGAGTATAAATGTAGATGTAGGATACCTCCTAATATCGTGTCGGACCTCGTCTTGCCCAGCGTAATGTAGCGGCTCGACGTGGCATGCCCCCCTGCGGGTTCGGGGGTAAGAATAGGCCCGCGGTATTCCTGCCTGTCGTAAGAGGCGACTAAAAGGAGTCTCAAACGTTTCGGCCTTCTGTGATGGTCCCCTCTTGGGTTTGACCTCCTTTTTTCTTCCAAATTTCCGTCGTCAGTGCGTGCCATTTGGGGAAGGACACCTTACGTGGTGTTTTTGTATTGGTCCATCATGCTCCACCATCTTGCATGTTACCTATTGTCGTGTGGGGGGGACTACGCCCAACATCTTCTGGGTGGTCTCCTTCTCCCCTTGTGCGCACTCTTCTTCTTAGCGCCTACGACAACTGTGGACCCTTTAAACACCTAAAATCCAGCACGGTAGCCAGTCCGTTGTGGTGGGGTCGTCATGTACCCTCTTGGTGGTAGCCCCCTGACCACGCAGGGATCGCACTACAGATGCCTGAGCTGTTTCCTCCCCATGCATGCCAAGGAGTATGTGCCCATCTTGTCTGGGGCACGGGGACTCCGGGCAACGGGATATCGGCCAGGTACCCGTTGCTTTGGCTGGGTGGCGCCCTTGGGGAGAGCCCTCGTTCGGAGTAGGTGGCATCTGGGCGGATGTGGCGCAATGAAGCGCAATAAATCACATCAAGCTGGTGGTCGCACGGCCACCAGCGTCTCTAAGCGAGGTAGAGTCGACTTCGATGCTGCGCAGTATGACCCTCAGACGTTCCCCTCGTTGGCTGCGCCATGGGAGGGACGCCGATCTAGTGCCAAGCGGGAGCCTTACGTACCGCAATACCTTGTCTGCAGCAGGACTGATGGTGACTCCTTTCTTCCGACGAAGCCTATGTTTTTTGTGGAACACCTGGAGGATAAGTTTGGGGAAGTGGCGGGGTTGTCAAAAATGAGGAATGGGTCCATCCTCCTCAAGACGTCCTCCCCAGCCCAGTCACGAGCGTTGCTCTTGTGTGATAAGCTGGGTGACGTCCCTGTTACCGTCACTCCCCACAGTAGCTTAAATATGGTCCAGGGGATTATTTACCATCGTGACCTCTTGTTGCAATCCGATGACGAGCTGAGAGCCGACTTAGAACGACGTGGTGTGCATTTTGTCCGTCGTGTCCATCGAGGACCCAAGACAAACAGGGCGGCCACCGGTGCCTTTATCTTGGCCTTTGAGGGTGATGTCTTGCCCGAGAAGGTCAAGGTGATGGTTTACCGTTGCGACGTCCAGCCATACGTGCCTCCCCCGATGCGGTGCTTCCAGTGCTGGAAGTTTGGGCATATGTCCTCCCGTTGCCCATCCAGCGCTACATGTCGAGATTGCGGACGCCCCTCTCATCCTGATTCTCCATGTGCACCTCCGCCTGTATGTGTTAACTGTGGGGAGCACCACTCTCCATGCTCGCCGGATTGCCCCGTTCTTCATAAGGAGCGGAAGATAATGGAATTTAAGACCCTGGACCGGCTTACTTATCGAGAGGCTAAACAGAAATATGAAAGGTTGTATCCTGCTTCCCTTCGAACATCTTATGCTGCAGCCACGTTATCGTCGCCCGCACGAGCGACGGTTGTCGCTTCATCTGTGCCGCCTTCAGTGGGCCCTCGGGGCCATGTATCTCTGTCTGCCCCCCTCGTGCCTGGGGGCAAGCCTTCCTCTCTTGCCCCCTTAGCAGTTGGGGGTAAACCCTCTTCTGTCGCTCCCCCCAAGCTTACTTCGGGAGTGACATCTGCTCCACAACCGGGAGGCTCGATTCCTCCCCCTCCTTCTCCGGCGGCGTTGCCTCCGCCGGTTCCTCTCTCGCGGAAGGGGTCCCTCGGGGCTCTCCCTTCCTCCGTTTCTTCTCCTTCCCAGCCAGATGTCAGCCAGTGGCTGAAGGTTCCGCCACCTGCTGGTCGTAGGGCTTCTGCGTCGTCGTCAGCCTCCGACGCTCCTTCAGAGAAGCTCTCCCAGCCCTCTCACCCTAAGGGCAGACGCGAGAAGAAGGAACGGAATGTGTCCAAGAAGAAGGACGTTCCGGCGGTTTTAGCACCGCCTGCTGTACATCGTCGTGGCTCCGGGGATGAGGTGGAGATCCTCGCCTCTGCCGCGGATCTCGCCCTCACGGAACCCTTGGGGGCCTCTCCTATGGACTCAGCTGACTCTCCCCCAGTGGCGGCGGTTGGCTCTGAAGCGCTGTCTGCCTCTTAGTCGCATTCACGCCCTCCCAGTCCCTTCCTGCTTCCATTCTCCAATGGAACTGCGGCGGTTATTTCCGCCACCTGCCAGAGCTCCGGATGCTTCTGAGTGATTCCCCTGTTCTCTGCATTGCTCTGCAGGAAACTTGGTTTCCTGCACTGCGGACCCCCGCCCTTCGCGGTTATCGGGGATACTATAAGAACCGTGCTGCCTGTCAACGAGCGTCAGGTGGGGTTTGCCTCTTTGTTCACCACTCTGTCTGTAGCTCGCCAGTACCCCTTCAGACGCCTTTAGAGGCAGTTGCTGCCAGGGTTGAGCTCTCGCCGGCTATTACTGTTTGCTCTGTTTACATTCCTCCGGATGGGGAGCTCCCCCGCCATGCCTTGCCTGCGCTGCTGGCTCAACTCCCGCCACCATTGCTGCTTCTGGGCGATTTCAATGCCCACAATCCTCTATGGGGTGGGACTGTCTCTGATGATCGCGGTCGGGCCGTGGAGCATGTGTTGGCTCAGCTCGACCTTAGCCTCTTGAACACCGGTGCTCCCACGCATTTCAGTGTGGCCCATGGCTCGTTCTCGGCCATCGATCTCTCTATTTGCAGCCCTGGACTTGTCCCATCCCTCCACTGGAGGGTGCATCCTGACCTGTGTGGCAGTGACCATTTTCCCATCTATTTGTCACTGCCACAGTGTCATTCTTCTGGGCGCTTGCCCCGCTGGGCTCTCCATAGGGCTGACTGGCCAGCTTTTACTTCCGCTGTAACCATTGCGTCTCCCCCACAGGGTGACATTGACGAGGTGGTCCGTGTTTTCACCACGTCCATCATTTCGGCGGCCGAGGCTGCCATCCCCCGTTCCTCTGGCCTCCCTCGGCGGAAGGCTGTCCCCTGGTGGTCGCCGGAGATTGCTGAGGCTATTCGCGACCGTAGGCGGGCTCTCCAACGTCATAGGCGGCACCCGTCTTTGGAGACCCTCATCGCCTTTAAGAGGCTCCGTGCCTTCGCCCGTCGTCTTATTGCACGGCGTAAGCAGGAGTGCTGGGAGAGGTACGTCTCCTCCCTGGGCTCCCGTGTCTCGTCCTCGCATGTGTGGTCCCGGATCCGGCGGATTTATGGCTCCCAGGCCCCTCTGGGTGTCCCTGGGCTCTCCTTGGACGGCGCTGTCTGCACGGACGCTGCCGCCATTGCTGAACGGCTAGCCGCGCACTTTGCTCAGAGCTCTGCGACTGCATCCTATCCCCTCGCCTTTCGCTCTCTAAAGGAGCGAGCCGAGCGGACGCCGTTCTCCTTCCACACGCGTCGTTCTGAAACATACAATGCTCCTTTCAGCGAGAGGGAATTCCTCGCTGCCCTCGCCGATTGCCCTGATACAGCACCAGGCCCAGACTGCATCCACGCGCAGATGCTGAAGCATCTCTCAAGGGACTGCCAGAGACACATTCTCGCGATATTTAATCGCATTTGGAGCGAAGGCGTGTTCCCGTCGCAATGGCGGGAGGGCGTTATTGTCCCCATCTTGAAACCCGGTGCGGACCCACTGGCGGTGGACAGCTATCGTCCCATTACCCTCACCAACGTTTTGTGCAAATTGCTCGAACGTATGGTGGGGCGGCGTTTGTGTTGGGTCCTTGAGTCGCGCGGTCTCCTCGCTCCATCCCAGGGTGGCTTCCGTCGGGGCCGGTCTGCAGTGGACAATTTGGTGCGGCTGGAATCTGCTGTCCGTACGGCTTTTGCCCGACGTCAGCATCTTGTTGCTGTATTTTTCGATCTGCGGAAGGCGTATGACACCACATGGAGGCATCACATCCTCGCCACGTTGCATGGGTGGGGTCTTCGTGGTCGGCTCCCGGCTTTTCTTCAAAGCTTTTTATTGCGCCGCTCTTTCCGGGTGCAAGTCGGTGCCACCTCTAGTTCCTCTTATATACAGGAAAATGGGGTCCCGCAGGGCTCGGTGTTGAGCGTCTCCTTATTTTTAGTGGCCATTAATGGTCTGGCAGCAGCAGTGGGGTCGTCGGTGTCTCCTTCTTTGTATGCCGACGACTTCTGCATCTCATTTAGCTCCACGACTACGGGAGTAGCCGAACGCAGGCTGCAAGTCGCCGTTCGCAAGGCAGCATCATGGGCACTGACTCATGGCTTTCAGTTCTCTGCTGCCAAGACTCGAGTAATGCACTTCTGCAGGCGTCGGACGGTCCACCCTCATCCTGAACTTTACCTCGACGGCCACCTGCTTGAAGTGGTGGACACTTGCCGCTTCTTGGGACTCGTGTTTGATGCCCGGCTCACATGGGTTCCTCATGTTACTCAGCTGAAGCAAAAATGCTGGCGGCACCTCAACGCCCTCCGCTGCCTTAGCCACACGTCTTGGGGCGCAGATCGCTGCACACTACTGCAATTGTACAGAGCCCTTGTGCAGTCCCGGCTTGATTATGGGAGCCTGGCCTATGGGTCTGCGTCACCCTCAGTGTTGAAGTTGTTAGACCCCATACATCACTGTGGGGTTCGGCTTGCTACTGGCGCTTTTCGCACCAGCCCCGTGGATAGTCTACTGGTGGAGGCCGGGGTTCCCCCGCTGCGGATTCGCCGCCATCGTCTGCTCGCCGACTATGCTGTCCACGTGCATTGCTCGCCAGGCCATCCCAATCGTCGCCTGCTTTTCCCTGCCATGGTCCTCCATCTGCCCGAACGGCGACCTAGGTCTGGGCTTTCCGTTGCTGTCCGAGTTCAGTCCCTGCTGTCGGACTTGGGTTCATTCCCTCTTCCGCCTCCCTTCCGGGTCCATGCACCTACGCCTCCCTGGTGTTTGTTCCGGCCGTCCGTCCGTCTGGACTTGGCACAGGGACCCAAGGACTCGGTTCCGCCTGTGGCCCTCCGTCGCCGATTTCTTGCTCTCCTCGCCTCATTTTCGGACTGTGAGACTGTCTACACTGATGGTTCCCTGGTTGATGGTCGCACTGCCTACTCATTTGCTCATGCTGCTCATGTTGAGCAGCGCTCCTTGCCGGCTGGCTGCAGTATTTTTACTGCAGAGCTGGTGGCCATATTGCGCGCTCTTGAGCATATGCGTTTCTGCTCAGGTAGGTCCGTCGTGATCTGCAGTGACTCCCTGAGCAGCCTTCAGGCCATCGACCGCTGCTATCCCTCCTCTCCTCTGGTGTCCTCCATTCAGGAGACTGTTACCGCCATTGCCCGTTCTGGTCGTTCGGTGGTCTTGGTTTGGACGCCCGGTCATGTTGGCATCCCAGGGAACGAACGTGTAGACAGGCTGGCCAAAGAGGCGATCGACGCCCCGGCTTTGGAGGTCGGCCTTACGGCTCGCGACCAGCAGATGGTGTTGCGGCGTAAGCTGATTGGGATGTGGGCTGCTGAGTGGCGTGGCATGACAGCCCCGAATAAACTGCGGGCTGTCAAGGGGACGACTGATTTGTGGCGTTCCTCCCTGCGGGCTTCTCGCAGGGACTCGGTAGTCCTGTGTCGGCTGCGCATCGGCCATACATACCTGACGCACGGCCATCTGTTGCGTCAGGAGGATCCCCCCTTGTGTCGGTGTGGGTCCCGGCTGACGGTCGGCCACATTTTGCTGGAGTGTCCTCTACTGCGCACACTCCAGCAATCTTTTAATCTCCCGGGCACTTTGGCTTTGGTTTTATCCGACGATGCCTCCATGGCTGACAATGTTTTACATTTTATCCGTAGTAGTCGTTTTTATGGTTCGATTTAGGGAGGTCCTGCGCCTTTCCTTTTCCGTGTCTTTTGTCCTTGTGTCTGTTGCTGTTCTGGTGTGCCGTCAGATGGTTGACTCTTTCCCTTTTTTTCCTCATGGTCAGTCACCCAGCCTCCGGCCATCCTCCTTTCTTCTGTCTCTTTCTGTCTGGTGTTCCTCTGTCCTTTTCTTGTCTGTAGTGTTTCTTGCTGCATTTGTGTTCTTTTAGCGCCTGGGGGGACGTCTCCTCCCCCTTTGGTTTTTATCTGCTCTGTAGATTTTCGGCTCGCCTGATTTTGGAATGGGGGACTGATGACCTTCGCTGTTTAGTCCCCCTTAAACATACCAACAACCACCACCGACGTGGCATGGACTCAACAAGTCGTTGGAAGTCCCTTGCAGAAATACTGAGCCGTGCAGACACTATAGCTGTCCGGAATTGCGAAACTGTTGCCGGCGCAGGCTTTTGTGAACGAACTGACGTCTCTATTGTCTCCCATAAATGTTAGATGGGAATTCATTTCGGGCGATGAGGGTGGCCAAATCATTCGCGTGAACTGTTCACAATGTTCGTTAGGCCAGTCGAAACAATTGTGGCGTAGTGACGTGGCGCATTGTCATCCATAAAAATTGCGACGTTGTTTGTGAACATGAGGTCCTTCGAATAGCCGCAAATGGTGTCCAAGTAGCCGAACACGCAGAGGACACTGTCCGTGTTCATGTAAATACAGCCTACACCATTATGGAGTCACCACCAGCTTGCACAGTGGCTCGTTGACAACCTGGGTTCATGGCTTCGTGGGATCTGTGCCACACTCGAACCCTACTGTCAGCTCTTACCAAGTACAATCAGGAGTCACCTGACCAGGCCACGGCTTTCCATTCATATAGGGGCCAACCGATAAGGTCACGAGCCCAGGAGAGGCGCTGCAGGCGATGTCGTGCTGTTAGCAAAGGCACTCGCGTCTGTCGTCTGCTGCCATATCCCATTAACTCCAAATGTGGCCGCACTTGCCCAACGGATACGTTCGCCGTACGTCCCATGTTCATTTCTGCTGTTATTTCACTCCGTGGTGCTTGTCTGTTAACACTGACAGCTCTACGGAAAATCTGCTGCTCTTGGTCGTTAACTGAAAGCCGTCGACACTTGGTTGTTCGTGGTGACAGTTAATTCCTAAAATTTGGTATTCTCGGCACACTGTTGACGCTTTGGATCTCGGTATACTGAATTCTCTGATGACTTTCGAAATGGAATGTCCCATGCACATAGCCCCAACTACCATTCCGCGTTCAAAGTCTGTTACTTCTCGTCGTATGGCCGTAATCGCGTTGGAAATCTTTTCATAAGAATCATCGGAGTACAAATGACAGGTCCACCGATGCACTGCCCTTTTACACCTTGCGTACTCCATACTGCCGCCATATGTATACGTGTGTATCGCTATCCAATGACTTTTGTAACCTCAGTGTATCACTAGACTGATTACTCAATACTGCTACTTGAAATTTTGTTAGCAAGCTTGCGCCGGAAAGTTGGCTTCTTATCTTAAAACGTCCACCAGTTCAAGGTTTTTCAGTATCTCAAGAACGCTCGCTCATGTCTCAAAGAAACGTATCAATGTACGCTCTCTCTCTCTCTCTCTCTCTCTCTCTCTCTCTCTCTCTCTCTCTCTCTGTGTATATGTTCATTATTCTCTGTTAGTCCCATGTGGTATGGTTCCCACAGACTTGAGATATATTCTAAGCGTGCGATATTCTAAAACGGGATGCACACGTGACTTGTAAGCAATCTTGTTTGTGGCCTGACTGCGTTTTCCCACTGTCCTGGCAATGAACCGAAGTTTGCAACCTACGAATGACCTTATGTCGTCATTCCGTTTCATATCCCTACAAACTGTTACAAACGGGTATTTCCACGAGTTTTCCGACTCCACTTACGATTAATTGATTTTGTAGTCACAGGATATTACGTTCGTTTTGGTAAGTGCACAGTTTTACATTTCTGTACATATAAAGCAAATTACCGATCTTCGTATCACTTTAAATCTTATCCACGTCCGACTGAATATTTGTGCAGCATTTTGGTGACTGTACTTCATAATAGATTATTACATCGTGTGCAAAAAGTCTGAGTTTAGTATTAATATCGTCTGTGCCAGCTCATTAACATACAACGTAAAGTCGAAGGGTCTCATAACTCTTCCTTGGGGCATGCCTCAAATTACTTTCGCATCTGTTTGACTCTTCGTACCTTCTGAAAAATCCTCAGTCCAGTCACAAATTTCGCTTGATACTCCATATGATGATAGTTTTGTCAATAAACGTTGGTGTGGTCCCGAGAAAAATGCGCATTCGCATCGTAAACTTAGGTTGTTTCCTGGCCCTAAAGCAGTGCACCACGAGAATTTGTATGGCAAGCGGAAACGACTGGGCACGATAAGTTTCCCGATCATCGCCGTGCGCTGGCGCTCATGGTTAAAGTAAGTCGTCCGCAACACCTAACCCGGCGAGGCCACGTTGATGGGGGCGCGTCTGTCTGAGGGGGGCGTTGATCCTGGCGTCCATTGAGAGGATTAGGCCACGTGCAGGCGCCGGGATTCATCCCCTCCCTCTCCTCACCGCCATCGATATCACAGGCAGAACACTGCTTGCTAATCAATCGTTTGCATTGAACTTTTGGACCGGAGGCATAAAAGGCGCACTCACAAAGAGAAGGCCAATATGCGCAAGTATTATTATTATCATCATCATCATCATCATAATCACTTCATTTATGATTAGGCGTTTGAACGATCGCACAATATCTTCCAGGCTATAGTACCATACGGCATTATTACGACTGTTTTGTGATACTTTCTTTTAAACTGCCAACTATATTAGATTCTGATGATGGATACTTTCATCTGCATACATTACTTTTTTCTTACATAATAAAAGTGGCGCAAGTTAAAATTGCGTCTGTAGATAAACTTCGACCTATTACGCTAACCGCTCCACCTAAAAGAAAGGTACACCAAAGTGGAAACTTGTTTTTTCTTTTTCCTTCTTCATGTAGTCGTCAATCAGTTGTTCATTCTTGCATGCTGAGTGACTAATGTTTTTTCATTTAACTTATTTGTAGGGCCTGTGTTCGTTCGGAGCTATTGATCAGTTTCTTTACGAACAATGTATATGGAGTAACGTGGTGTATGTGAGGTATCTGATAGCTGCTTAGTGTGTTAAGTCGTCAAACGACGTGCGGCCTATATGCAGATGCCGAAACTGGGCAGGTGTGACGTAATGCATTTTCAAATTCTTCTTTAAAAAGCATTGGCGGAAAAATGGTGCAGTGCGTATGAATCTGAGCCGAAGTATAAATCACGCAGTACCTTGTAGGTTACTGTGAATTCAGATACCATCCAAGGTATGTGCATCTTCAAATTTTCGCGGGGCTACGGTTGTTGCATAGAATTTCGGGCGTGCAGCCGCATAAATTTCACTCCTCCTCCTAATAGCTCGGCTGTATACCGTCCAGCCATCTTCAGAGTGAGCCGAGGTGACTGACGCTCCAGCACTTGCTCCGTCCTGTTACACCTGCAGATCTCGACTTACTCTGAAGATGGCTGGACGGTGTGCAGCCGAAATATTAGAAGAAAAAGTGAAATTTATGCGGCTGCACGCACGAAATTTTATGGAACAATCATCAAAGCTCTTCATATGGCAATTGGCTGTTTGTAACGGTGATGCCAGTTAATGGAGGCGCTAAATATAATGGTTGCAGAAAACTTTTCGGAAGCCGGAGTCTTGCTTACTCTTCGTAGTGACCTTGACCTGTAAATGTATGTTACTATCGTAGGTTAGTACTTGCCCGTTAGACAGCTGCTGGGTGCCGTAATCCAACGTAGGGCATCAAAATACATACGAGTATCGCAGTCAGTCGTAGATAAGAGGGGAGCAAACAAGCAGTGGGCCGTGGTGCGGTCGCCGAAGCAGGGAACAGCCTGCAGCTGGCGGGCACGCAGCACTTGTAGCGCCGCTGTTGTGCGGGTTGCCGTCGGGCACAGTACAAGGCGCAGGTATCTGCAACTGATGATTCACTTCGTTAACTTCGGACGTAGCATTGAAAATATGCACTTAGAAGAGGAAAGAGATCTTAACGCCTGTGAGCTGACGATGGCTGATGGTTGCATGGTAGGTTGCTAATGTAATAATTCGTCACTTTCGCAGAGGGAGAACTAGCTAGTTAATTTTAAAGCTGCGTTTTAGGTTAGTTCACCTTCATTCAAAACACATTCTAGAGTTTAGTATCGTAACAGGAATATTAACTACTTCGTTGGAAGGAGTAATTCACCGTGGTAAGAAAAGTTGATAGAGGATTCGTAATTGTGTGTTATTAAACCTCTGCAGGCGAGCAGTAACAAGCTAAACTGCACGCACTTCTTGAAGTAGTACAGATTTTATTTTTCCTTTGTGCTATTTTTCCTCTTTTTTAGTATTTTTGGAGTTGCTGGTTCATATCCGGTAAATAGGGATGGGAAAAATCGACCGATAAAAACTGATCTTCTAGTTCTGAATAACCGGTATTTTTCAGTATGTTTTCGACATCGGTTACAACAGGTGTTAAATTTTTTTTATTAATAACCAGGTAAAAAAAACGAAATATCAATCGTCATAGCAGCAATGCTAAAACTTTTGGTTTTTAAATAAATCCCCTTTTTTTTCAAAAAGGAATAATTTTTGTTCGTAAAATTTCCATTGCTTCGAAATATTTCGTTGTAATAGAAAATGAGGAAAGCGATCAGTGCTATTTTAATAACAGTACCGACGAAAAAGAGCAACAAACACACGCCATAAGAATTGGTACAGCAGTGCCGAGACAATAATGAACATGTTACCACGTGACGTAGGTTACTAGAAGGTGTACATGTACATTTAGTATGAAAGACTTGCCCCATCTCGTCCATATGGATTTTCCCGCGATCGTCGTCGGACAGTTGTATTGCAGAGTGGCAACAACCGTAGCCTGGAAGTATTTTACGAAGTATCAGTGAAGTGCAGTGCTCCATTTGCTTAAAAAGGTTAAAAAAGAGGAACTACAACAAACTTGCGACGTCGTATGAGGAGAAAACTTAACACTTAACAATTTATTCACAGTTTACGATAAAAATTTATTTGTCGTGTCAGAAGCAAACTAAAAACAATATTAGATACATTACTACATACATACATACATACATACATTATGGTTTATAAATTAAACTAGTCAAGAATGAAATAAATGATTAGACACAGATTGTGTTGTCAAACATTAGGTAATTTTAATCTATACAGTGGATGCTCAAAAATTTGCAACGTCCAGTGCACTTCGTGTAGCGTTTACGAGGTTCTCCATGGTGCACACGGTTGGAGGTAATGTGCATTGTAGTAGATGTGTTGATGTCTGCACGGCAGCTCCGCAGTCACACTGGAGAGAGTCCACCTGGAAGCACCACCTCTCCAGATTACTCTTGGATCTTGTGACAGAAGAACGCAGGCGGTTGAGTGATTTCCATGTGGACCATTTCTCTGTGTGGCCTGGAGGAAGAACTTCTTGCGGAATCAGCCACTCCTCCAGATGCTGGCATCTGACCTGCCTCCCGGTGTTGATGTGGAGTGTCAGCGAGTGGTTCTGTACTGTGAAGGAATACGATAAAAATAGGAAGTAGCTAATCTGCTGCATGTGTCTACATACAGGTAACATGCCTTATCTGCTTTTATATCTTGAAAATGGACAAAGTAACACGAAAAATAGCGTTCTTCAACCTCAGTTTTCACCTTTAGAACTGACTGCTCGTAACGCCCAAATAGTGGTACGATCCTCGATTACAAGATAATTTTTGAGGAGAGGTTCAAAAAATTCGAATCTATAGGAGAATACTGGTGATTTTTGTAGTATTCAACCGCTTAGGCCTATCACTTGTAGAGAAAAGTAGCAAACGGTGCATATGACGTAAGTTTTCTTTGATTTGCCTATCTAATTTAATACATTGATTCTATGTATCTTGACACTGAGGGGGTCAAAAATTTTTGGTCTTTGTTCTGTTTATACATTTATTACAAGAAATAATGGGAATAATAACCCGAAAGTCGGTTATTTCAGAAACCCGTTTTTTGAACGGTTTCAAGTCGTGTGGGAGAAAACAGACAAAAATGATATAACTGAAAACAGGTTGTTTCAGCCATAACCAATATCACTACTGGCAGATTCAAGTGATACTTCTTGTTAACGTCATTCTCTATTACAATACTTATTTTACTCAATAAAATGCGAAGATGCTACAAATGCCACACCCAGGTACATGGGATTTCGATACTCTCATATTTTCACCACATGTTATTTGTGCGATAAGGTACACTGTTATCACAGATGGGGCCATGTAGCGTGCATCCGGTGACCGTGACACCAGTGGAAAGATAATCTCTTAACACGGTGTATCAAGCGAAAAGCTTCACATTTGATGTAAAACTACCTGGTACTTCGTGTAAGCATTCTGCATCCACCGCTAGAAACGTAACTCTGCTCAAGGGCTCCGTCTGATGTGTGGGTGTCCAGTGTTAGACGGGGTCGCGTCTGCCTTAGACAAACTGCTCTCTTCTAGATATGCGTGGAATTGGATGGAGAAGCGCATTTTCGAGAGAGAGCAGCACATCCTTTTGGGCCAGTTTTATGCTGTACAGTTACTGATCCGCATATCTGACTGTGAGGCGAAGTCTACTTTCCGTAACATACCGCACAGGGTTGTAATTTCGTATGAGATCAGATTTCTGAACAGACAAGCAGTTCAGCGGAAGAGTAACATCGTGAAGACACTCGGTGGATTTTCATGTGATGTTAGCACAAATTGGAACCCAAACTAACACGCAAAAATGGACCTAAGCTTTAATATACCCACATCAAAAGTACATAGAGCCCCAGTGGTTTCATTTCGAAAACACTTATAAAAACAGTAGGAGGAACTCCGGTTTACGTTGCAACACCGAGCGAGATGGCGAAGTGATCAGCACACTGGACTCTCATTTCGGAGGACAACGGTTCAAAACCGCGTCCCACCATCCTGATTTAGGTTCTCGTGATTTCCCTAAATGGCTCCAGGAAATTGCCACGATGCATCCTTTGAAAGGGCACGGTTGATTTCCTTTCTCATGATTCAAACAATGCGAGCCTGTACTTCGTTTCTAATGACCTCGTTGTCGACGGAACATTAAATTGTAAGCATCATTCCTTCCTTTTTTACAGGGTGGTCAGAAACAGCCTGGAAAGCTTGTAAGCGTGTTGCAGGGTAACTTGCGCTTAGAAATAATTGTAACGAAAAAATTCGATACGTTGCGCCCCTTGCGAGTCGGTTAGCCGGTCAGGCCGTTGCGTGTGCGAAGTCAAGCGGCCCGTCAGATACAATTAGTACGATATGGCAGTGCCCGTGTTATTCTGATTACGATGAAAAGTCTCTTTGGTCATGGATGGATTTCCAAAGGAAACTTTGCATCGTAATCAGAATAACACGGGCACTGCAGTATCGTATTTATCTGCCGATACCGGGCAAGCGACTTTCAAGTACAGCGTCTCACCTTACGGGAAAATACAGAATGGATGTACGAGTACAGGTCGCAGACGCACGGTTCACGGCATATGGAAGCTTGCGTCTGGCCGTAAGTCGTGCACGAGTAGGCAAACGGTAAGGCGATAAGCGGGGAATCAGGGTTCGAGTCCCGATCCGGCACAGGTTTTCATTGTCGTCATTCCATTCGGGAGCTGATGGTTGTCCTCATTCGCAATTCCGAATTCATTTAATGTAGATACAATCAGTGTCATTTGTTCTCACAGCGTAGACGATAGCGCACGAGACTCAGCGTTTGGCTTGGGTTCTATCGTTACTACCGTCCAAAGTTTAATTTTTGTATCGGTCTCTTGTTCGATTTTAGGAAACCAAACGAAGCACACGTTCGGCGACACCGTCTAGGGCGGACCGCTTGAATTTGCGCGCGATACGACCTGATTGGCTATCTTCAGTGCTAATTAGCTCGGACATGGCGGAACGTATGGAATTTTTTTCTTTTTCGTAACAAGAAGTAATAAGCTCAACCTACACTGCAACATCGTTATAAACTTTCCCGTCTGTTTCTGACGAAAAAGGTCTAATGAACTTATATCCGGAAATGCATGCTTTCCATGCTAGCGACCATTTATTCAGTCATACATTGTTACAGAGACTACGATTTAATACGCGTTGTACCACACAGCCACATTTACAGTTTGTGTTGAAAATGATTCCCCTGTGTCTCGACGCATGCGTGTACGCGCCGTAGCATGTTCCGTCTCCCACGTTCACAGGCTGCATCCGAAGAGTGTCAAAGGCATCAGGAATACGCTGCTCCATTGTCTCCATATCTGGAACGGACTCTGCGTGCGCGATACTTTTGAGGTGGCCCCATAACCAGAAATCGCACAGGTTGAGGTCCAGTGAACGAACAAGCCACGCAACTGGACCGCCTCGTTCGATCCTTCGACCAGGGAAGACCCGATTAAGATGCGTCCGGACGTTAACGGCGAAGGGGGCTGGAGCACCGTCATGTGGCAGCCACAGAACCCTTCGAATCATAAATGGAACTTTTTCCAGCAGGTGAGGCAAAGTCACACGCAAGAAACGCCGATAGTTCGGGCCTGTTAGGCGTCGTGGAAGGAAGACTAGTCCTAAAATACGGTCGCCAATTGAGCCGAGCCGAACGCTGTGACCGAGCGGTTCTAGGCGTTTGTCTGGAACCGCACTGCTGCTATGGTCGCAGGTTCGAATCGTGCCTCGGGCGTGGATGTGTGTGCTGTCCTTACGTTAGTTAGGTTTAAGTAGCTCTAAGTGTAGGGGACTGATGGACTCAGACGTTAAGTTCCATAGTGCTTAGAACTATTTGAACCATTTTTTTTTTTAGGTGTCCCGGCCCACACATTCCGTCTGCACCGATGCTGATGATTCGTTTTCACCATACTATGAGTGTTATGAACAGATGACTGTCACGAAAGTTGAAGATACCACTCCGTGTAAAGCTGGCCTCACCTGTGTGAATAGGATGGATCACGCAAATCCCAGGATCGTGGTTGCCTGGTGAAACTAGTGACAAAACTGCTCCCGATGCGGAAAGTCTGTCGCTAGTAAGCCCTGCACTCCCTTTAAGTGATAAAGTTAGTAACAATTGTCATCGAGAATGTTCCACACGGTCGTCTGGCTTACCCTGACGGGACAACTGACACGGCAGTCGCCTTCCACACTTTCCTCCAAGTCCGGTGTCCGAACATTTCAGGTACGTCCTTCATGGTTTCCTGCTTCCTGAAACGACCCCGTCTGAGACAAACGACGAAACACTGTTGCAGACATTGAATGCTGTGGTTGTTGTCGGCGGGGATAGGTCTCCTGTTACAACCTTGCTGCCCGCCGTCCGTTGCCTTTCACTAAGTGAACACTATGTCGGCAAGCTCTCGATTTTTTTTCTTTTCTTTTTAGAATCGTCAGGACAGCGCGAACGCAATCCCGACTACCAAAAATTATGCACCCTAGGGACGCGCATTTTTTTGTTTATTTATTAATATAACATCATTACAACAATACATGTACAGAAAATTGTAATTGTGAATATCTCGTCAATATTTCACGTAATTGATATCCTTTCAGAACAGAAATAAATACAACTGACATGTGTGACTACTAATTTACAAAAAGCTTTTAGTCGCAATTCTAAAAAAAGGTCAGTGTGTGTTATGGAATGTAAACAAAATGTAAATAGGTTCATCACGTAAGAAACTAATAGACAATGGAAAACGCAAATGAAGAAAGAGAGACAAAAGGGATACTTCTAGCGAAGGTATACATTGTAAGTGAAGTGTCCTCTGATAACCGTACAATAACGCGACTGATTCGAATACGGGACCATTGTGAACAACGCTGTATCACATCCACTACATTACCAATTACTATGTCAGTTCTGGTACAGCGCGTATTAGATCGCAGCCTGTTTAAGAAACTACGATTGAATAAATAGTCTCTAGCATGGAAACCATGAATTTCCAGACGGAAGTTTTGTTCTGTATCCTCTCGTCGATCAACCTCTAAAGTTTGTACTCGGTGGAAAAAAATATCGACTTGTATAATTGTGTATTGTCGGGGAGAGGTTTTGTAGCATGCTGACAGGCGAATGTCGCAGTACCACTGCAGCTAAAAGTGTAATTGCAATGTTCCATCTTTCCTTGCTCAGGACTCTGAAAGTTATTGTGTTTGTTGCCTATTGCTTCGACATGTTGTGTTCTACTGTCAACTAGTGTGTGTGTGTGTGTGTGTGTGTGTGTGTGTGTGTGTGTGTGTGTGTGTTTTGTTTTAATTAATGACGTAATACGGTGCTGGCTGCACTGTGTGGAGAGAGAGAGAGAGAGAGAGAGAGAGAGAGAGAGAGAGAGAGAGAGACGGAGTTGCTGACGCTGACGGCGCGTGTGCGCGCTGTGTGCCCGCAGGGGGAAGTTCGCGACGGTGCGCAAGTGCAGCTGCCCGCGCGGGGGCGGCGAGTTCGCGGCCAAGTTCATCCGCAAGCGGCGGCGCGCGGCCGACCAGCGGCAGGACATCGTGCACGAGGTGGCCGTGCTGCGCCTCGCCGCCGACCGCTGCGCGCGCATCGTCGCCCTGCGAGACGTCTTCGAGACACCCTCCGAGATGGCACTCGTGCTCGAGATGTGAGTATCGGGCCCAGGCCGGGGCTGCCTCCGGCTCGTGCTAATAACTACTCTAGTTCCTTAGGGCTCGATCCTGCGTCCATCACACTTCCTATTTTACGTCGGTGACCTCGTTGGACATAAGAGACCCAATATATTTTCTATCTGCCGGTGACACTAGTGCAGTTCTCTTTGAATATATTGCAGAAAGTTGACAGTCAGCAGCAGGAAACTCTGTCAAGACTTTCAGAGTTGCTCAACACGAACTGTAACGTTTGGGGGGGAAAAACTGTGTCAACATTAGCTTACCTCTTCAATCTGTTAAAAGGTGTGTCCAAGCAAGATTAAAATAAAAAATGCAGAAAATATTGATGCTACAAAATATTTCGGCATGGGTTCAGCAGGACATGAAATGGGATTCCCACGTCAGTAACTTGTCGGAGAAACTCTCGACACTGCTGCGTTCAGAGGGCCTTACACGGTACAAGAAGTTGTGGTGCAGGCATACTACACGCAGTTCAGTTCTTTCTTTCCCTAAGGAATCATTTTCTGGGGAATTGCTACTGGGCATAAATACATTTAGAGTGCAAAAAAAGACCATTGAGGATACTTTGTGGCCTTAAGAAATGGAATCCAAGTACACGTCACTTCGCTGAGTCTGGAGTTAAGTGTTTCATGTTAGTTTATCTTTGAAACGATCTTGTTCACAAGACACTATCTTACGAAAAGTGAACGACGATATGCACAGTTATTGTAGCAGAGGACAGTCAGATGTCCACCAAATGTTCTATGGAACGAAATCGTAATAAAAAAGTGTAATTCACTGTGGTGTCTCATCATGCAGTAACACATCACAGGAACAGAATCAGTGTGAAAGAACAAATTAATAAATAATTGCTTTTATTCTGCACAATAATTTCTAAACTCTCTAAACAGTAATCATTTATTAATTTTATGTCAGTCAACGAACCTTATATTGTAATATGTTTTCCTATTTTGTTTGTGCCGATTATTATTTTACGTTATTTTGACATGTCAGATAGCACTTGTACGGCCTGATTGCATGCTAAAGCTGGACCAGCCAGTATACAGCATAATACAAATAACGCCCCCGACAAGCTGTTTTGCAATATTCTAGTGTCCGTCTGCCGCTAATGTTCTTCCCCTGTATTTACATCTTCCAGCTCCAGATTAACTATTTAGTGTGCCATAGATGTCCCTTTTCCTGGTACGTCTCTAGATACACCTCTAGGTACACTTAGAGCTTCACTTACTCTTTTTAGGACTAACTTATTTAATATTCTATCTGTCCAATTACTTTCTAACATTCTTGGGTAGTACTTTGAATTTCTCCTCCTGATTACCGATGGTCGGTCCACGTTTCACTTCTAGAGGTACGCTTTCAGGAACTTCATCCTAAGCTCCTCATCAATATCTGATACCAGCGGCCTCTTGTATTTAAGGAAGGTTGCTTCGTCTGTGCCGAACCTTTGCAGTTGTACAGAGTCCGCCAGAAAAATGTATACCCTCTGTGTCAGGCTCTATCGAGATACCGATATTGTCGTTCGATTTGAGTTACGAATGTGTTGTAGTATGGTCTTGGGCTCAACAGATATTAGTACTTTCATCTCGGTATTGAGAAAAAAGATGGCAGGAGCACGCTTGACATTCGCGCAACGAAAATGTATTGTGAAGTGGTTTTCGAGTTTGATAATGCCGTTGAAGTGCAACGTCAGTGGAGGCGGGAGTTTGTAACAGAACCGTCAACCCGCCTAACAATTAAACAAGTTTGAATTGCATGGAACGATTTGTGATATTGACAAAGGAAGATCAGGAAGACAGCGTACAGCTACAAGTCCTGCTTCGTCGGCTCTCGTGTTGGAAACGTTAAGCACGTGCGCTTTATGGAGCTGACGGAGAGGTCTTCAGCCAACAGGACGGGGCGTCACCACACTACCAGCCAGATGACTAGTTTACGGGGCATTGGTTTGACGAAGAGGGCCCATTGAGTTCCCTAAACGGTCGCCAGATTTAAAACGTATGGACTTTTGCTTGTAGGGAACTGTGAAAGATAGCATCTATCGACGTAAGCCACGCACGCTGGAGGAACTTCGTCAGGAGAATACAGCGACATGTGCAGCCATCTCCACTGTAACATTGACGTAGTTGCCGCGACCACTCGTCGTTCTGTTGTGTGAACAGCCGAATTTTGAACATTTAAAGTAACCATGTGCTAAACCGATGGTTGTACAATATGTGTGATCAATTTAATAATTGTGAAATAAACACATGAGAAACACTTTTTGTTCCTTAAAGTGTGTGTACATTTTTCTGGCGGACTATAAATCTAAATACTGCAACGGCTCGAGGGACATTTTCCAATAATAATGTTCCGTTTATTTACCGGTAAAATGCTGTAAGAGGCTCTGTTTGGTGGAGCAAGACTGTATTTCAGTTGTTTGATTGAAGTATCTGATGTTGAATCTCTGTAATCTGTATTACTGTTGAGAAATTTCTTCTCACTTCCTTTATTGTTGTTCGGCGTATAGCATTGACGATAAGTTGCGACCCTCCTTTGCGTGTTGCTTAATAATGAGCGTGTCTTTCTTGATCTCCCTCTTGGGTTTAGTACATGTTAGTTACTCGTCTGTCTATGTCAGGAGAGTGAAGCTCTTGTTGCTTCTTCCAGTCCTCTCTTTATTCACAGGTGCTAGAAAGGCGAGATTGTCATACTAATCGCCATACAGTTTTCATATTTAACAGCACAATAAGAGAACAGGGAAGAACAGTGATAAAGATAGTGACACAGAATACTAAACGTCTTGTTACCGCTATACTGTGTTATAATAACATATGAAAAATTTCTACAAGCTAGTTATTCACTATTAATTTTAAGGAAAATCAGGAACTTTTGAAAATATCACGAAGGATTGAAAATCAGGACAGAATATAATTTCCAGTCATATAGCTACTGTACTAATTTCTTCGTACAAAATAGGAGATGTATATAATAGGCATACAACTTAGATATCACCACCCTTATTAGCGATTTTGAGCTGAAATTGAAAGAAGTAGATTCGTGATAAGAACTAAGATACTTTCAACTAAATAAACAAAAGGTAAAGGAACCGGCTTCAAATCAGCGTGGCCCCAAGAAAAACAATGGTTACGGAAGTAGATTGTGCTTCTTTAAGATAATTGATTAGTTCTTCCATGGAAAATGGCGTAATACATTCGCGATGATTGTTTTCGTTTTAGTTTGAGCGCATTAAAATTTGTCAATGAAAATCGTATAATCCGTCGCCTAAAACGCTGGTTGTGCATCACAGTGAGGTATACGAATGTAGCCCTTTGTACCGATAGGTGATTATCGATTTTAAGTCTTGCAATGAGTTGCAGTATACGTTGTATATCCGGTCACTGGTGAGAAAATAGGAAACATTACAATATCATGTATCAAAGTAATGTTAGCAAGTACTGGAACTGTTCGTTAAACTGTAAGCATGAGGCAGCAACTGACCGGCGAAGTGAGAACACGGCGACTCTCAAGTTTTCTATAGTGAAGTTGAGGCTTATTACAGTTTAATTTTTCGGAAGAACAAAACATAGTACTCCCGCAGTAATTTAAATAATACAAGGGAAAACTGTCAAAAGCACTTTGCAACATAAAGTTAATAATAATAATTATATTATTATTATTATAACATGCAAATTTCGTATGAGAAAACCCAGTACCTAGAAAGAGTGCCACAAGACAAATTGCCTATTGTGACTACCCGTGGGAAAATCGTACAAGTACCACATTTTAAGTACCTCGGAGAAATCATCGAGCCATCAAGGATCAACCTAAAGGCCAATGAGGAAAGAATAAAAAAAAACTACAGATAGCATATAAACCCAAGTAGAACTATTGTAACAAAAAGTCCATATCCGTTAACGCAAAATTTAGGCACTACAACACTATCGTACTTCCGGAGGCACTGTATGCATCTGAAATAACACAGATAGGTGGACAAACTAAAATCAAAGAAATAGAGAAACAAGAAAGGAAAATTCCCAGGAAAATTTTTGGCCCGATACAAGAGCAAGGAATCTGAAAGAAGAGACCAACATCAGAATTATAAAAATACACAGACAAGATTACGGATACAATAAGTTAAAGAAGAATGCAGTTCTACGGACATATCCACAGGATGAATGAAAACAGAATTTCAAAGCGAATTCTTAGTCATAAAGCAGGGGAAAGTCATAAGGCAGGGGAAAAACAAAATGGATAAAAGAAGTTGAAGATGACCTCAGACAAGCACACATAACAGTAAACGATGCAGAAAATAGAACTGAATTCAGGAACATCATCAAAAAACATAAATTTGGCACCACAACACAGAAGAGACCAGGATGCAAATGGACAGCGGAGCGAAAGAAACAACACAGTGAACACATTTGGGCTCAGAAAAAAACATAAACAATCATCATAAAGGAATTCAAGTTCAGACGCTCTCTTTAAATGGGAATAATCGAAAATAACAATAATAATGGTCACGAAAACAAAACACTTTGCTGTCAAAGAGTGTTTTGGGATCCCGGGACAGTTCGTTAGGGACCGTCGCGGTAAAATCGGGAAAGATGGAAACCATTTACTACATGGAGCAGCGCGATCGACCAAGCAGTGTTTTCCGCTGCTCAGTTAGAACAGTGTACATGTAGTAGGACAAACAGGGGCGCTTTGAGGCTCAAAAGATCAAAGTCGCCGCTTGGGATGTCAAGCTGAGAGGCGCCCAAATAGCAGTACTCCATGTGACTCTCAATTAGTGGCGAAAAGGGCTGAAAGTGTACAAGGGAAAGGCAAGAATAGGAGTGGGGCCAAATTACAGGTCTCGTTCCGGTCCTGACGACAGAGTGCCGAGCATAAACGATATAATCGTTCATTTTAGCATTTAACGTCCGTGTTTAGTGGGGAAACGCTCGTGAAGGATGTTAGCGCGTCTTAACGGCCTGGGACAAGTTTAATGTTGGGCACCACTTCGGCGATTGCGTTCCCATGAGTCGACAGCACCTGGCGTACACGCTAACCAGGCACTCGGCCGTCCGGAACGAAGCGGACCCGACGTTTCGTGAACTTTGGTTATCGAATGACGTAAAGCTATTTTTGACATGTATATTCTTTTTCCCTCCTTTGACCATCCCAGTGGTATTTGTCACCGTGGGGTGTGTGTGTGTGTGTGCGCGCGCGCGCTTGCGCGCACACACACACACACACACACACACACACACACACACACACACACACACACATTCGCATTGTTGGAATTCGCGCGTGCATTCCAATGCGAAAACGGCCCATCCTGTGTAACTGATTCTTCAGTTTTTTTCAGCAGCCCTGTATTTCGACCCTCTTTCTTTCTACATTACTTTTACCGTTCATTATTGTGTACCCTTGTTTTCTTCTCAGGTCATTTCTGTTGTCAATAATTTTCGTCCATTTTTGTAAGAACCCATGTGTCATTTCCATATAGTAGAGCACGTTTCCTTAAAACTTCGTCAAAGTTTTTCTTTCTGTTTCTTTGTTTAAATATTTATCACGTGCCATTTGTGTAACGCAGTCTTCAGTTATTATTTCCGATCTACTACTTCGACGCATATAAGGACTGTCCTCTCTCTCTCTCTCTCTCTCTCTCTCTCTCTCTCTCTCTCTCTCTGATACTTTTGATTATTGTATTCCTCCTAACAGTCTCTGTTCAAAGTGCCATAGTTTCAAATTTGTTGGTTGAAACGCTACTGTTGTCTTCACCATTAAAGGGAGTCCTTGAGCGGCTCTTTTTAAGATTTTTGCTATTCAGCACCGATTATGGGATCATCAGCCATTATGTATCTCATTTACTGTATTAGCCTGAAGATAATCCATGCTCTTAATTTGGGTGTGTGGGGGGACCTCGCGAGAAGCTTCGGTCGGAAACAGGGGACTGAGACAGTTTTAATTCAACTTGCTTCATAAATGCGCCAAATTCCGAATAGTATTCATTTTTTATTTTTATTTTATTTATTTTTTGTGACGTTACCGTCATTAGTGAAGATTACATTTTGCTCTTTAGTAGGAGGAAAATTGTGCAACACTGAACACGATAATTGTCAGTACTTAGACGTAATATCGACAATCTAAGACGGTTACAGTGCTGCCTCTGATAGAACCGTTGTTTCCCAAACGCTACCGAATACTGTTGTTTCATCTCGAACGAAGATACGGTTTCGTGTTGCGTTAACGTACCGGTACGTCTAGGGTCGACGACTCAAATTTTTGATGGCAGAGTTCTGGGGAAAAAGTGCTGCTTCGATTCGGACCACAGCACAGTAAATACACACAGAACTTGAAGTGTTAACTCAGGGGACTATGTACTCTCCTTATGATCCTCATCGATTTTCTTATTACAGAATATTCGTTTCTATTACATCTCAAAAATTAAGATGATTTATATGTAAGAGAGTAACGCAGCATAACGTAAATATCAGTCCTAAATTTTCATTAACGGCAAGATGAAAATTATTCTTGCCGATGGAATTATGAACACATGAAAGACAGATGTCTGTTACTTGACAAGCCGGGAAAGATTTCTTTCCAATTTATTGGCGATCGTCGGCGAATTGGATGATTTCAGAGGTGATACTAGTTAACAGTGGAAATGGCAGGGAGTAGAAACTTGTTCCACTGCGACAGTTTGAAGATGTGCAATGTTGATCGATTGTAGAAACGTAGTTGTATTTCCCTTTGTCATCCTTCCAGCCATAGCAGACCTCTTCGCAGCGGTTTGTGTAACTAGAACTTTATACCAACAAATGTTCCTTTATATATCTTTTTTTCGATAAGTGAAGATCACCAAGTCGTATGTCACACCACAAAGGCCCTCTCTGTAACATTGTTGGAGTGGCGTGATTAAAGTTTTCCGACTCGAGCATGGCAAAGCTACAGAAAACTGGCGCATGCAATTACGGTTGGGGAATTTCCTACCAGTGTTAACATGGCTGAGTACTGTTTCTTTCCCAAGAACACGAGGCCCGACTGGAGCATAGGCCCGCGAGGTGAGCGGCCGACTGACGTCACGGTCGTGACTTCACAGCCGTATCTGTCCGGCACGACAGGCGAAGGAGAAAGTCGCGGGAATAATTTGAAGTCTAAATGCCGCCAGCGTGGGTCAGTTTCATACAGTGAGGTGTAGAATACTGATGTCACGGCGCCAGTGTGTCGCAAGAGTCCTCGTCAAGCAGATTCTCGTTTTGGCGTGAACACCAAGCGAGAAAATAAAGGACAGGGAGTTGTGATAATGTCTCAGTAATAGATTCTGTAAAGAAATGTCGGAATTTGGAATAAATTAACTCAAGACTGAAAGACAGGTTTTCCTTCTTTCAAGGGTTCAACCTGTGGCAGATGGCTCCATTCATAAGTAAAATTAATTATCAAATGCTTACATGTATTAAGTTTCTTATTGAGTCTATCTTTCATTCAAAAATTATTATTTGCTCTCAGCTGATGACTAGCCCAAGTTTGTTGTTGTTGTTTCAGTTTTACTCTGCAGTAGTCTTGTAATTCTTAAGTGATCTAAAGAACACCTTCAAATTGTTTCCTGAACTTTCAGGGCATCTGGTGGTGAGCTGCAATATGTACTAGACCAGGAGGAAAGTCTGGAAGAAGTGCAAGCCTCCAGAATTATGCGACAAATATTAGAGGGTCTGACCTTCCTGCACGACCACAACATTGCACACCTAGACTTGAAGGTTGGTAGCTTGTATGGCTCTGGAATTGTACATAATATACTGATGCTTTTATGACACTAAGATTACACACACTCTCTCGCGCACTCTCGCACTGCACACCATCTATCTGTGCAGTATTTCTGTTCACCTTTGTCATATTATATTATTAATTTCACACGGGCATATCTCGTGGAAGAATATAATCATTGTGGTGCTGAGCAATAAACATATTGTACTCACCAAACAATGATTGTTTCCTCATGTGTTGCTGTTGCACTTTTGAATGCAATATTGCACGAGGCTAATTTGTGGTTGGTCTGTCAACTGTGAATATACAGATAAAACAGAGTGTACAGTTTTGTTTTGAATGAGAAGCAAAACTGTTTTCTGTTGGCACTGCACATTGTACGACATATCTCGGAAGTGGTCTTCCAGAAAAACAAAATCTACAGAAAATGTCTATAGAAAAGGCACCTGCAAATTATAAAGTAAATGTCTCTCTCTCTCTCTCTCTCTCTCTCTCTCTCTCTCTCTCTCTCTCTCTCTCTAAATTTCAATTTAGCATACTTTAAATCTCAGATTTTGTCCTATATATTTTTTAAATCGTATGATGTGACTAGACAATTTACATTTAGTTATAAGGTCCAAAATTAACCATCTGGAACACTCTTTGTTTATGATGATCTTATAATACATTTTCAGCCACAAAATTTACTGTTGACTGGTGCATACCCAAATTGTGATGTAAAGCTGTGTGACTTCGGAATTTCAAGAGTAATCTGCAATGGAGTTGAAGTTAGAGAGATCCTGGGAACTCCAGACTATGTTGGTAAGCGTTCACTTTTTCCCCCTTCCCTGTAAAGCAGCTGTGTTGGTTTTCTTCCCACTAATGAAATATGTTTGCATTTTGTTTCAGCACCTGAGGTACTTAACTACGAACCAATAAGCTTGGCAACTGACATATGGTAAGTAACTTGTATGTAATGTGACAATCTCTTATGATAGAAAGAATGACCAGCAATAAAAAGAAGTAAGGGATGCACGTAGATGTCAGGATATAGATTATAAGTTACAAAAGTGTCAGTGAAATCGAACAAATCAGGAGATGATTGCTTGGCATTTTTACACATCTTTTGGTTTTATAAGTTTCATAAAAGGTTTAGAACATGATACCCAATAAGTACACTCCAAGTATACTGTTAAGTGTGTCAAACATATTTGGATTCTTAATTTTGCTTCATTTGTTACTTAAGTTGATATTGCAAATTTTCTTCATGTTGGTCTTAAACACATACAAAATACCTTCTTACCCTGATCCAGGTGTACCAAAATAGCATTTAATAGCCCATAAACAACATGCTTATGGGGGCATAAATTGTATTTTCCACCAGTGTACTGCTTTCCTTGACATCCGCTTGAAATCAGATTTGTTCAAAGTAGACTGGTATCAATAGTACTATTACTGAAATAGTAAAGAGTGTCTATGAAATCCCTGTAACATTTTCATGGTACATAACTCATAGAGTATAACAAATTCTGTTGCGTAAAAACCTGATGGTGTCAACCAACATGATATCCAGGTCTGATCACCGTATGTGGGGTCTGGGTCAGAGGGAAGAGTGACAAACAAAAAAAATTACGGCTCTTAGAAGACTAATGTGTGCAGTTATAGGATGGTGAGTGCTGTGATGGACCTCTTTTTGTTTGTGACATAGACACTACAGCTTGTTGTATCAGGTAGGTAATGATAACTCTAAAGGCAATAGGAGAGCTATTCTCTGACAACAAGTGAATGGAATCAAAGAAAAATTGTTGCACACAGCAGACTATTTCTGTTCAGACTGTTTCCCAGTAACATTCTGACTGTAATAACACTGTAAGGAACTTCTCCTGTTTTTGAAACCTAGAGACTCATAATCACACACACATTCAGATACAAATAGAGATGGAAAAGAGATAACTTTGAGTATATGTAAGATTAAAAGTAGCATAACTACCAAATACAAATGCGGGGACTACAGAAATGTCAGATACCACCCGTCTGCTTTGACCCATGACGTCATCAATATGGCGGAAATGGCTGTTCCAAAACACCAATGCCTACGGAAATTGGAATTAGACATTTTCCTTGACCACAGCTGACGACACCAAAACACCAATACCTACACATAAAACTAGAGAGGGGGGGGGGGGGGTGCATCAAACACTAAAAGACGACATCTACATACACAACCAACTCATAAACTCCATGCCTAAATGACATCACACACCACAACACCCTTATTCATTGGGTCAAAGCAGATGGGTTGAATCGGACACTTCCATTGACCCCCAAATGTGTAGCTTCAAGAGGTTACCGCCTGTTTTGTATAGATTTGAGTTTGTAAATTTAAGAGGTTATTGCCTGTTTTGTACAGATTTGAGTTTAGGTCACAGGACTTCAATGATTTTGTATCAGTAACTTTTTATGTGCATTATTTGTAAACAGTGCACCTGACATATTTGTATGCATATGTAATTGATCGTTTGAGATTGTTTAATTTTCTACCGAATAGAAATCATGCATCTTATTTATTAACCTTAAGTAAATGCCATTTCAAAATATTGAAACTGTTTCAGGTCTGTTGGTGTCCTGGCGTATGTTTTACTGACTGGTTATTCGCCTTTCGGTGGAGACACAAAGCAGGAAACATTCTGCAATATTACTCAAGGAGAACTATCATTTCCTGATGAGCTTTTTGAAGGTATATCATCCTCAGCCAAGGATTTCATTTCTGCGACTCTAGTCAAGAACCCGAGGTAAGTGAGGTGTTGAATTTAATATTTTCCAGATTAACTTGTAGTTTACAGATTAATCTTTTTTGCCCTCCCCTTTAACTCTGTTATTCATTGCTCTAAAAACAGCTGAACAATTGAAATAACCTGAATACCGCACTGTCTTTATATCAATTTATTATGAACAATAAAAAAGAAGCTTTATCATTACACATTTCATGTGACGATGGAATTCAAGATTCTGTGCGCATTGCCATATTGTCCACTCTGAGGACAGGAACTTCCTTCAGCTTTCTCATTCCTATAAAAAGTCTGCATTTCTTTAGCAACGTCTGTTTCAGCTACCAATTCTGTATCAGTTGTAGATATGGCAGTCATTGCCTGTCTTTGGCTGAGCCAGGATGTAGTTTCATCTGTCTGTGTAGTGAGGACACCAGATGTTGACTGCAAAGGCTACAGCACTGGAGCAGTCTAGTATAAAACTGCACAAATCTGTTTCCGGCTGCTGCATACTGGAATACTCATTTTAGTCGCACTACATCTTCAGATGATGCTGAATAAAGTGTTAGAGACAGGATGCTAATACTGTGAGCCAAATCGGATCTCATTCCAAGCATCAGGTACATCAGTGCTCCAATTGCTTGTGGATAGGGAAAGTCACATTTCCCTGCACCCTTTTTTTCCCCTTGCGATTTAATAGATTCTCTTCAATAGGTGTTGCCCTTTTCAAAACTGAAACTCCAGAATCTTCCTTACATATTTTTGTTGACTTACCGTGACTTCACCATCATCAAAGCTTTTAATTTCAAGTCCAAGGACATACAATGCTGGTTTCAGGGTGATACTGAATTCAGTTTTCAGCCCTTCAGTGAACTTTCTGGCATCCTGCTGATCACTCACCATAACTAACCCTACATCTACATAAGGAATGACTAACAGTTTCTTTCACCTTCTTCTTCTGTGACATACAAGCACGGATTTGCACAGTTAGCCCTGAAACCTGCTTACGAGAGAAATGCTCAGAATCATTTATTCCAACATCTGTGTTTGCTTGAAGTCCATACAAGCTTCACCTTAATTTGCAAACACTATCTATACCATCACTTTACTCTTTTGGCTGGTGCATATAGTTTACTTCTTCTGATTCTCCATACAAGAAAACAATACTTACATCAGACTGCATCAGATGCATCTTCTTATCTGCAACAACACTTAACATTGAGCAAATTATTCACAGCTTAGCTACTGAACTGAAAATTTCATTATAACCTAAACCATAGCATTGATTAAACCCTTTGATGACAAACCTTGCTATGTATTTCTCAACACCCCCATCTGGATTAGTCTTTATATGAAAAACCTACTTACTGGGTATGGCTGTTGCTCTTTTTGGTAGCACAGTTAATTCCCAAACCACATTATCTTGTAATGACTCCATTTCATTTTCCATAGACTGTTTCCAGTGAGCACTTTCTATACTAAATACTAAGAATTCATCAATGTTGAATAATTTTGCTTTTGATAGGGGTGGGATGAAAAGTTGCTCTTACTGTTACCAGAACTGTCCTCTTGACTCTTTGATTTGTGACGTTTCTTTGTTCCAGTTGTTCTCTTCTATAATTTCTTGAGAAGCATAATTTCCGTATTTATTTTGCTCAACATTCTGTAATGGTAATTTGACTTGTCCTTCACAACTTCCAGGTCTTTTTGGCCTTTTTCTGCTGAGAATGGCTTTGGTTTCCTGTTTCACCCAAATTCTGCAATGCCCATCTCAATCGTATCCCAACAGATATGCATGACATATTTCTTTACATTTTCTATTGTTTTTTAGAACCCATTATACATAAATATTTTATTCTAGGTTTCTTACCCATCCACGGTGTTACTCAGGATTCTTACCCATTTGCAACTTGAAAGGACTAATACCTTCCACAGGTGACTTCGTAGTTCAATTTGCAGACACTTCAACCAACTCTGCCACATGGCTACAGAGAAATCAGCCTTTTTATATTTCATGCCAATTCAGCTGTAGTTCACTTCTAACACTCACTTCCAAGATTTTGTTTTTGTGTGTAGGGTGCTGCTAGCCTCTGAGTAACACCTGGTATATCCTTAACGGTCTATCAAATTCTCCGTTGTTGTCACTTACTGGCTCTTTGACTGTTGAAGAAAGTGTTTCAATGTGTCCTTAACTTCAGATGCTTATCGTATGAAACAGCAATACTGAAATTACATGTAGCTGTTCTGAACACAACCGTATATTTCTTCTTTAGAAAAGATTCATTATCCCCTTACCATATTGATTTTTTGGGAGTTATGTTCCAAAAAATATTTTTTATTAATGAAAACATCCTATAATGAATAACATTACATATAGACATATAAAGACAGCTTATAAAGCTCAAAATAATGAGTTATAAACTTTGAAGATCATAAATAATAAAGTCCCGAGTTTACTTGTGCAGTAGACTTTTACTGAAATATTGTGAAACTTGAAATCACTTTTTGGTTTCTGTGCAGCTGTGAAGTCTAACCATGTTTTTCATAACAGGTCTGTGTATGTACATCTTGAAGGAGCTGGCTGATGCACAGTTGATATTTTTGTCTTGTACCACTTGTGAGCACTAGTCACTCAAATGATGAACTATTGTTACTTTCAGTCTCTAATGAAGTAACATCACACCCTTCTTCACTTTCTGAGCCACTAAATTCAGTGTCAAATGCAGGATTACTATAGCCATCCTTTTTTGAAAGCTTTGCATAAACAATAATATAGGAGAGAGCCTGAAAGTGTGAGTTTTGTTGTCGAGTATCTAATGCTGCACACAGCGCAGACAATAATATCTGTTGTCTTCTTTCTCTAACTAATTGGCAAATGATGTGCTTTGCTGTAAATGCATGGCTCACAAAATATCTTTTCCAAGGGAACACTTGCCGCTGTACAAGAAATGTATTCTTAGTTGTGACTATGAACAACCATCAGCTGTAATCAGGAGCGCCACCAATGAACGTTTTTGCCAGACTGGGACTTGAACCAGCACAATTTGCAACCAGACACAAACTTCCATATGTCATCAACCATGTGTTTACAACCTGCATTTGAACATCCATTATATATATTTCCATACAGGAGAGATGTTTTACTTCAAAGTCGCTCACCCGGTGTCGGCAGATAAATATGGTACTGCAGTGCCTGTATTATTCCAAAATATGATGCAAAGTTCCTTTGGACATTCATGCATTTTCAAAGGAACAGACACTGGGGTGGCTAAAACCTTTATGAAATACAAGAAATGTATTTGCAGTTGTGAGTATGGACAACCATAATGGAGTGAAGACGGTAAAAATTTGTGCTGGACCGGGACTCGAACCCGGATATCCCGCTCATTGTGAGCATTTGCCTCACCATGTGGCTATCTGAGCATGACTCAAGGCCAGACCCAAACTTCCATATGTCATCAACCGGTAAGGCGTCCGCTCGTGATAAGCGGGAAATCTGGGTTTGAGACCTGTTGCGGCACAAATTTTCATTGTCGTCATTCCGTTATACAGCTGATGGTCGTCCACATTCGCAACTGCAAATAGATTTCTTGCACATCCTAATGGCTGTAGCCTCCACAGTGCCTGCATGCATGCCCAAAGGAACTTTGCATTGTAATTAGAAATAACACAGGCACTGCAGTATTGTACTTAATCATTTTTTTCCGTTTCTAACATTTTGACATGTCTCTTCCAATGTCATCATCTTCCATGATACAGCTGCAATAATGGATTCTCTTCAGTTGTGTTTACTAGGACAGTTTATTTGGGCAAAGTGGGTTGAATGTCTGTCTTGTACAATATTTTGAAAGGCTCCTGTGTTCCATGCAACACCAGTCCATCACCAATGTTAATCCAGCATTGTCTTGTTGATGACTTAAATTCACTTTTAGGATTCTGACCATGAGAAAGTATCAGTGAAAACAAGTTAATATAGAACCATTAAACATGCCGTAAATCCAACAGCATCATAGCCTATAGATGATAACCTAATATTGCCCCTTCCCACTGCCATTAAAGGTTCTTTTCAGCTGCCTCCACACTGTGTGGCCTGTCAAGTCTTAGAAAGTCTTTAAGATAATTTGAACAGTTGGTTACATGTCTTATAGTACTGTAGTTGACCCACCAAGATGCTTTATCTGCTTCAACTGAACAGACTTTTTCACAGATAGATATCAGCACAGCAGTAGCATTTTCACAGCTATCATAACTTCTGTTTAGATTGTATGGTGGTTTTCCATGAGAAATCCACTTTCTCCAACCCTTCACCCAATGATCCTTTTTTTGACAGTTATTGCAAATGTCACCCTTCCGTTACTCCTCCATAAAGAATTTGCCTTTCCCATTTTGTTTCCCTTTCCTCATATTTACCATTAATTCTTCTTTTGGTGTTTTATACTACTTTTAGTGTTTTGTCAATGTTCAAATTCTTCATATAATTCTCTTGAAACCTATGTAACTGGACTGTTACTTCGTCAGATGTGCTCTTTTATTGTGTGTGTTAGTAACACCCAATTTGGCTGATACATATTGAACTCATCTAGCAAAATTTACAACATTTTACAAACTAACATGAGATATAGCAAACCATTTATGTTTTTACTTGAAGTTCATTGTGTAACTTGTTCCATAATCTGTTAAGTCTTACTGTGTGGCTTGAAACATCTTCACCTGGTATCCAATTAAAGAAGATAATGTCTGTACAAATTTTAAGCAACTGAGCCTTGGATGTGGCTTGAAATTACTGTTTTAAGGTATCCATGTAGCACTTTTGATACACTTCACCACTGTTTGCATTTGTTATCATACACATTTATGAACTGTTTGCCTTACGATAAAAATCACACTCTTCTTTGTGCTTGTTGACAAATATTTCTTTTGCACCTTCTTCCAGTGGCTGAGGTTGTACTAATCTCTTGTCAGTTACATGCATTGTAAGAGGTATGCCCTGAAAATAAGTACTGTTTTATGGAAAAACTAATAAAAACATTTTCAAACTAAATTTTATTTTTACTACAAAGAGCATTTCTTAAACTATTTTTCTACATAGTTGCCACCATTATTGAGACATTCGTCATAGCACGAAACCAACTTTTCTATGCTGTCCTCATAGGAAGATGCAGCCAGTGAAGACAGCCAGTGCTGAACACTACTTTTTTTTGCGTCATTTTCTGCTTGTTGAGTTCTTTCCCAGGGGTGAGACCATCAGTGTGGTATGATACTGTGAAACACTGAGAAAACGTTGGCATTCAATTTGAAACAAAAGGTGTGGAATGCTCGATCAAGGCATTATGTTGCAGATCCCTGTTCCACTGGTGTCACTCAAAACCTTATTCAGCAACTTGGTTGGGAGCAGTTTGATCACTCACCTTACAGCCCCAATTCTGCAGCTTCTGACTTCCACTTGTTCCTGAACTTGTGGCACTATTTTGAAGGATAACATTCTGACAGTAATGACATCATGGGCAGCATCTTTCTATGAAGAGAGCGTAGAAAAATTGCTTTCCTGCTATGACAAAGGTCTAAACAATGGTGACAACTATGCAGAAAGATAGTTCAAGAAACGCTCATTCTTGTAAATATAAATTTTGATTAAAAATAGTTTTTATGAGTGTTTTTCCCAAAAAGTTACTTCCTTTCTGGATGTGCCTTGTACTTTCATGGTAATCTCATAAGTGTCCTATTTTTATTTCTCATATTTTCCAGTCAGCTTCTCCAATTAGTTGTTCTAAGTACAGTTTTCTCTGACAGATCCATTTCTGCAGAACTTTTATCTCAGTATACAGTATATGATTAGAATGCAATTTTTGAATACAAAAATTTTAACTTAAAACTCGGTTGTTGATAGCGATAACTTGAAAACACAACGGACTGTACTCTAAACTCAGTTGACAGCACTACAACCTTAACTGCTTACTATATTTGCTAGCATACTTAAAAGTTCTCTTTTCCACACTTAATTACACTTCCATGATTCAGAACAACATCCTCCAAAACAGTTACTTGCAACTGAGCCCATAACCTGTTAAATTTAATATTTTACTTGCAGTTTGCAAGTTAACTGTTTTGCGAACTTTTATTCTCGATCATTCAGTGTTCTAAACACTTGTACCCAATAAACTGGAATGCTTTCCTTAGCATTAAGTGCTACCAACCTTGCTTAGTGCTTAATTAAAATAAAAATACATTTAGAAATGTAACATAAAGTGGTTCTGTAACTCAGCAAGATTTAAGTGGATTACTTCTAGAAGCTAACAGAGCATAAATTTTACCAGCTGCAACCTTCAATGTTTATACTTGAATAAACATACGGAGGAGTGTGTTGGAAATACAGTATTGTTTAGTAAAATTAACTGAAGCTTTCAGTGAATTAGTGCCGAGTGATCCTTTATACGACAACTTTGGTTAATTATTGCCAAATGATGCGTCATCTCATAATCTGAATTTTCATGTCCTGCAGGATATTTTACTAAATTTATGTACTTATCACACACCTTATAAAGTACTTTGCACAAAGAAATAGTGCTCAAGTGCTCATTTGTTTAGTCATGTATTCAGTAAAAGACACCAATACAAAAATGCTGAATTGCGCAATACGTACAAAGTTGAATATGGTTTGTTATATCCTAGCTTCTAAACTTGCCTTCTTGTTCAGAGAGCACACACACGAATACTGTTGCCTTTGTTCCTAAAACTGCAGCCCAATACTGGTATGCATATTATCTGGGTAGTTACATGGAAAATAATTCTGGGTAAATTTGCACATCTCTGTTTCCACTTACAAAGAAGTAAGGTCACTGCATAATGGGAGACCAAAGTTCCCATACTTCTGAGTCTGAGTGCCAGGGCTAAAATCAGCATTCCTGCACAGCAGACTACACTCCTCCTGACAAATTCTTCAGTGTTGTTGTACAAGATATCAGAAAGTACACCTGATGAATATTTGCTGCTAATTTTTGTGCAGCAGTATTTCCTGTTTAAGAATTGCTCATGTCAGATGAGATTTTTTATTTTATACACCTTTTTTTATTACCTTCCCTGTTTGAAGCTTGTAATATAGGCAACTACAAGCTTGTCAGACCAGGTTATGTGAACTGTCTTCATGAGTTCTCTCTCCAACATATCCTGTCTCTTGGCTCTCTATAGTCATTGCTATTTACATTTCCTGTGTTGTTGCTTGTAAAGCCAGTATCGCTTCCCCTTTATGTTCCGTTTGGAAATGTTGTACTGGAGGGATGACCCTGTTAAGTCAATGTAAGAGTTCAAATTTCTCCAGTGTTATTGTCATTGCTATTTTGCATGTTGTGTTTGTATGTGGGAGAAGCTAATATGTCTCAAGAGTTTTTTCAGTATGTACACTCTAGTAATTTTATCAGTACATCAGCTGTATTATTAGACACATCACATTGAATCAAACAAAAAATGATTTGGTAGGCTACCAACTGCATCACACACACACACACACACACACACACACACACACACACACACACACACACACACACTACATTACGCGACAGCTTATTTATTAAGTTTTATCCTAACACACTCTCTATTGTCCAAAATACGCTGTACATGTACAATTATTTGTCTATCAAATCTCATTTGCTGGGGGGAAAAATGTTCCTGATAAAGGCACGAAAGTAGCAAGTTTTGAATAAAATACTAAAATACAGATACAATACTTAAAAAAGAAATAAATAAGGTTTATGGGCAGAATACAAGTATATGCCGACAGTTAGTTACCTCCATTCATTAATTGTCAGGTACAAAAGTACACTTTATTCCTAACAAAAGTAATAATTTGATTGCTGAACTGAGGAGCAGGAAATTGACATAATACAATAAAAAATTTCTTGTTAGAATTCATGCTCTTAACTTTTTGATTATTTACATATTTAGTTATGAGTGTGTAGGATGAGTGCTATATTTCAATTGATTCATTCTGTATTTTCCTTTTGTTGCTTCTTTTGCAGACGGAGACTGTCTACTCAAGATTGCCTTGCTCATCCCTGGCTGTGTGGTGCTTTCATCCATCCATCTGGTGGTGATGAGAGGTTGATTGTCGCCACCAGGACTGATGGAAATGATAGTGAATTGCTGCACAATGGCGAAGTGAAATATAAGAGGTGCTGTAGTGAAATACATTTCACAGAGCAAAGTGAAATGATGGAACAAAATGGACACTCTTACGAGCATGAAACACTACAGTCCACTGCTTCCTCTAAATTAGAAGGAGACGATGAAGTTAGGGATAGAGAATGTAAAGAAGCTGATGAAACACAAGTGAACCAAACTGGAGTCCAGTGTCATGAATGTGGTAATGGTATCAAGAATGAGGATCAGTTTGGAGTAATTCTTTCCAATGGTGTGGTCCATGAAAAAGACTGTAATGGTGAGATTGCCAGATCGGACTGTGTTGATGGCACTAAACAAGTAGAATGTAGTGAAGAAGTAGAATGCAACGGCTGTCATAATGTAGGTGAAATAAACGAAGCTAATAGTAGTAGTAGTAGTAGAGAACTAACAAACTATAATGGTACGACAGATGTAGGAAACTTAGTTCATCTTAAAGGAAGCAGTGGAGTTTCAGGATGTGATTTGTTTGTACACAACAAAGTTATAAGTAATGGTCTGCATCCAGAAACCACTAAAGGATCTTCAGAGGTGTCAAAAAACTGTGACGAGAGAGAGGTTTGTGAGAAACATGTGAATGGCTTCAGAAAAAATGACGACATAGTTGATGTAAATTTGTTTGTGGGACTGAGAAATACTGTGAAAGGATGTACAAAATCTGTTCCTGGACTGAATATAGAAGATGAATTGTATGTAAGAGGAACAAAAGAGCACAATGGAGATGTGGGAAACTCCAATGAAATAGAGATCGATGAAGAGGGTTTACCAGTAAAGCGCTCGAAGAACTGCTGTCGGCGGTCCTCATACCCTGTTTCGTCGTGTGCTTCGTGTGCCCAGTGCAAAGAGCAGTGCTGCCACCTACATCCCACACCTACCACAGACATCCTGAATCATATAGGAAGGCAACATCGAATTACCAGTATTTCGAGTCCTCCAGTTGAAATAACCGTGGACAGGGGAATCACTTGTTGAAACCGAAACATGCAGCCCCATTATTTGTGTATTTAGCAGTGCGTCAAGTGCAACAGACTCGCTGGCCGAGATTTGCTTTTGATGGTGCAGATAAAGTGAGAGTTCTGTGTAGCATGCTTGCATAGCACATGCTTAATTTTACTGAATGTGTGTGAAAACTATTTAGATTGTATGAGAGAGAATGTGTTGTATGAATGTCCCAAACAAATGTGTGATATTGTCACAATATATAGCCCCAAAACAAATTTTTCCAAAGCACAAGTGAATGGCCATTGTTGAAATACATCAGTTCGAAAGATAATTTGTGTCCATTTATTTATCAACATTTATTTATCATCAGCAGACCACTAAAATTACTTCATGGTCTTCAAAACTCTTACTACTCAATATTCACCGTTTCTCACCATGGCTGTAAAGTTGGTCGTTGCCCTGACATTCCCTCCTCTATTTTTGTTTGTACTCTTTCTTTTGTAATCGCAGAATGAGCTACTTACTGACAGCAGTGTATCTGTCAAGGATGTATGGGAATTCCTCCCATAAAATGACTATAATACTGTTTTTATGAATTTGTGACTTTAGTTTATATTAGATGACAGCACAGTGCTGTTATTTATTGCATATAGAAAGAAATGCAATGTGAAACTGTGGCATGAAATATTTATTTCATCTATAGAGGTCGAAGTGAAATAATATCTGGATTTATCAGCTTGTCTGCCTCCAGTACAAATATAATGAGCACAAATTTAATATTTTGTTATTGACCTGTTACATCTTGGGGTTTGCTGCTGGAGAGAGGTAGAGAGAATTACATCATATTCAGTACGTACCTCAGCCAAAAAGGTGTTTTTCTTTAAAGCACGTTGTAAAGATGATTAATTTCGAACACTAGGTATGAAAGGCATTTAAATTGTCTTAGTTAATTCAGTAAACTGAACATGTAATAATAATCAATTAAAACATACATATACAAGTAAAATGTAGTTTGTGTTTCTGGATTTATTCTGTACTGAAAGAAAAGTTTTTATATTTTTTCATATCTCTTAAATTAAGCCAAGGATAATCGCTGGTTGATAAGCTTCTGTGCCGTCATCGTAATAGAGGGAACATGAAAAGCCATTTTCTGACAGTGGACATGTACTCTATTTTATTTCTTTAGAAGCTGGAGTGGATTAATTTGTTGTTGTTTAACTGAAAGACTACAGTTACATGGTGACATGGACAGCTTTATTTCACAATTGAAGTCTGGTATACATTTTCATTTGCCTTTGTATCTTCTTGTATTCTGTCACTTTGAAATAATTTTATTTTTTGTAGTATTTGTGCAGTCATTTGAAATTTGTTTTGTTTTTATTGTATAAATATATTGGCTGTGTTTTGTGACATAGTTGGTGATAATATTTTCTTGTACAAGAATTTTCATTGGTTTACTGCAGATATTTCATTTTGCTTACCTATGTTTTACAGTAGTCTAATGCAAAAAAAGTCAGTCTTCAGTCAATGATTAAATGTAGTTTATTCCATGTTGTAAATATGCTCAGTTGTTGGGTTACTTCTGTACACCTAAGGCCAAAGATAGACATAAGGTAATTTTATTTTGTCTAAATCGTTCTTATTTCTAAAAGGTGTTTCTTTACATTTTTCTGTGTAACAGTATCTTGCAATAAATGCAATCATTGTTTTGTTGGAATTTTTATATGTTTATTCTCAAGAAGTGCACACATTTTATACAACATAATTGCGTAACTCTGCGAATTTTTTGCAGCCAAGTTTACCCGACACAGATGATGTCATGGAACATTTTGACAGACAACAATAACTTTTAATGTATATACATGGATATAGATAATGAAGTAAGAAATAAACAGGAAAAAATCTCAGCTGGAATAACAGTAATATAAAGTAGGATATTGCTACTCACCACATATAGGAAGCATAGAGCAGCCGACAGGCATATTTAAAAGCAGCCTAAGCTGTCAGACAGAGTTATTCTCTGGAAAAAAGGACGGAAAAACCACACACACACACACACACACACACACACACACACACACACACACACACACACCCAGAGCCCCTGTCATCTCTGGGTGCTAAGACCCGACAAGCCAGGCTGACACCCAATGACACCTCTGTGTGGTGAGCAGCAATCTTTCCTGCTTTGATACTGTTGAAGTGAAAACTAAAATTGTTAACAAAAGTGACAGAAGCACTTGGAGAAAGAAATTTTATCTCTCTGGACTGAAAGATTTTTCTCTCTACTCCAATCATCATTCATTCACTTTTCATAGTTTGGCTAAGTCATTCCTAGACCTAAGAATGTTTAGGTGCCAGGAAGCGACAAGACCAGCAGTTGTATTTACCAGATTATAAGACAAAGTTTTTGCCAAATTTGTCAGTCAGAAAATGTGGGGTAATCGTACATTCGCAGATTAAACTGTTGCTGCTGAGGCCAATGTGTTTAAATTGTTTAAAAGATAATATTTAACATTTACAGATGGAGCTTTGGCTGTTGAGGTTTTATGCAAATTTATTTTGAACAATTCCGAAGAGTTAGGGGATATCAAACAATACTTGCATTTGAAAATAGGCTCGAGATCTGTTGATACACCAAAGCTCTCGATACAGTATCGACCTTGCTCGAACAATCTTGTGACATTTGCCCCTAGGTGCTAGTGCAATGGATATGTGAGAAATTAAGAACAAAGTCATTATAACAAGCTAATGCTCTGCTTAAAAAATTGTCAAATTTGTCAAACACAGTAGGAAATAACATTCAATTCCATCAGCTTACCAACTTTTATTGTATTTGAACAGGTTTGCAACAAAAGTTCTGAGGTAAAGATTTTGTCCTTCAAAAGCCATTACTTGATTCTGAACCCAAGTTAATATTTTATTTGGTTATGAAAAACTAATGATTCATCAAGTGGTTTGCAAATGAGAAATTTTGTCACTAAACATGTATTAGAATACCAGGAAAATCATTACCAACTTTGAGACAGCTTTAGAACAAGATGATAACATCCAGATGAAACGAGAAGGAAAATTAATCTAGACTGAAATATCTAGTAAACGAAATAAATTGTATTACACTGACTATAATTATTGTTGTGAGAATACCCATTGTGGAGACAGTACAAACAGACGTCACTAGATTGCAGGGTGAGTGAAAATCCAAGAATTGGACTGAATAGTGATGTGATCTTTTATTTGTGTATTACAAGGGGCGTTCAAAATGTTTTGCCCAGTCGTCTCTAATTTGTTGTTGTTTTTTTTTTTTGTTTTTTGCAAGAGGAGAATGAAATTTTTTGTGAACATACGTGGAACATTTAGCTATTCAGTGTAGCCTCCATCAGCTGTGGCACATCTGGCTCAACGTTCTTTCCAAGATGTAAATGCATTTTGATAAAATTCTAGGAATTGACTTTTAAATCATCCCTTGACACATGAAATGTTTTACCACGCAGGTGGGCCTTCAGACGTAAAAATCAGACAGAGCCAAGTCTGACTGTAGGGAGGATGAAGAACAATTTTCCAACCCATTTTCCTGATTTTTCTCCTGCATCATAAGGGCGTTATGGTTTGAAGCTGTGGTCTGTGGGTCTTGATGGCAATGACGAACAGCAACAGTCCCGGTTGATTGTGGAGCCAGGTTCCAAAAAGTTAATGAAAATGACACCACACTGATCCTAGAAGAAGGAGGCCATCACCTTTCGGCCTGCTGTTTGTGAAAGTCTTGGTTTCTTCTTCCAATAGGAACCCAGATAATGCCACTCCATGGATTGGGTTTTGCTCTCATGTTTGGACAAAAATAAGCATGTTTCTTCCTGGGTAATGACACTGTCAAAACACTGTTTCCACTCTTCAGTAAAGGTCTTCATCAGACCCTCACACACATTCTTCCTCTTCATTTTCATTTTTTTTGCTGATAATCTAGGCACCCAATGTGCACAGATTTTCCTGTACTCTAATGGCTGTACCAGTGATACCACACCACCCAATAATAAACGAGTCACTTCAGCAAGATGTCATGTCATTACACATCTGTCATTTGTATGATGTGGTCAATGGTCTCCTTATTCACATCACTCACTGCCGTTGATGGTCTACCACATCGTGGATTGGGGGTGTGTCAGCTTCTGGTTCTACAAAGCCAATTAGAGAGCAGCAGGCAGACAATATGTTTGGTAGCAATAGAGACTGTAACACTCTCATGTCAATAGAGAAGCGAAATCCGCTATATGTATGGGTGGAAATCAAGTGTGTACTTAAGTCCCACAATAATCACAACCTCAGAAATTGCAACGTATCCAGAAGAAACAGCCAAATATTTGTGACAGCTGTCCTGTTAGGTGTGGTGGTGTTGGTGATACTACAGACAACAGGCTAAATAAACAAAATAGACAGTGAAGATAAAAATTAATGCAAATAATTTCTTTTTGTTTATTTTATTTCTCCTTGTGTTATCAAAATATAGACAACTAGTAAATGGTGTAAATTTAGAGTAGGTGTAATGTTAACATTTTAGACAGATCACTTTCAATGATAAAAGTTGGCAATCTTTATTAGTCACAATATGTTGAAAAATAAATTTTTCTTAATGAGCGTTTTAAAAGTGGGGGGGGGGGGGGGTCTGGGGGGGTCTTATATTCAGGATTGTCTTATACTTGGGTTAATACGGTATATTAAAAGGGAGGTTATGTGATGATGATGCTAAAATGTGCCAGTTTCAAATGCAAAATGTTATACTAAGAGTATATATGGACAAAACACAGTATACTGCAAAAAATAATTGATGCACTGTAAACAAATTGCTAACACAAGGATTTACAATGGGGAAGTGTTGGACCAAATTAACAGTGTTCATTTAGGTGTTTGCGTCTGTGATCACTCTGCAAATCTTCTGCATTAACAGACATAAGAGGTAAGTATTTTGGCTTGAAACGATACCCTGATTTTGGTTTTTTTGCAATGTTTTCCACATTATGGCTTTAAGCAAGCTAATGAGATTACTGATGTTATGACGACCAGGTACTTCAAGCAGTTTTCAAGTAATTCAATAACACACCATCAGATTTACCTTTCTGTTCATGGCCGTTTATTGTTTCTAGTTGCATGTATCATGATCAGACTGTATATTATTTACATCTACATAGATACTCCGCAAGCCACTGTTTGGTATGTGGTGTGGAGGGTACCTTGTACCCGCTATTAGTCATTTCCTTTCCTGTTACACTCACAAATAGTCAGGGAAAAACTGTCTATATACCTCCGTACGAGCCCCAAAGTTTTTTATCTTCATGGTCATTATGTGAAATGTACATTGACTGCAGTATAATTGTTCTGCAGTCAGCTTCAAATGCTGGTTCTCTAAATTTTCTCAGTAGTGTTCCCTGAAAAGATGATTGCCTTAACTTCAGGGATTCCATTTCCAAAACCTAAGTTGATTATGTGGTTTCATGTGGTGTTATTCTAGCAAAGCCAACCAGTACCATTAAAAGATAGTGGAGACCTTAAATAGTTCCTTCTTAGGCACATTTTCTTCAGGCTTCGAAGACTTGAATATTTTGTCTTTATTGCCACCAAGCGAAGTGGCGCAATGGTTGGCATGCTGGACTCGCATTCAGGACGACAATGGTCCAAACCCACGCCTGGGATTCTTGATTTAGGTTTTTTGTGATTTCTGTACATTGCACCAGGGCAATGCTGGGATTGTTCCTTTGAAAGGGCACGGGCGACTTCCTTCCCCACTCTTACCTAATCCGATGGGACTGATGACCTTGCTGTTTGGTCCCCTCCCCCAAATCAATCAATCAATCAACCAACCAACCAACCAATCAATCTCTCATGCCCTCCAGAGCTTGGCTCTGGAAGATCAGGTGTTGTGTAATTTCATCCTCCTCATCATTTTTACTTCGTCTACACTTAGGAGCTTCTTCCTTTGTACCCATCATGTGTAGGTGTTTCTTAAACTTCCCAAGGCCAGGCATGTGTCGTAACATGAGTTGTCTGTCTCTTGTTCAAACCTATGATTACAGAACTTCTCTCGAAACATGGCTTCAGCATCAAGAGGTTGCCATGTTTTTGTTCCAGTCATGTAAGTGCAGTTGTTGTGCCTGTCCTGATCAGTCTATCTGCTTGTTCACTGCCATTTATTTATTTAAATGTCGAGTTCTGTAGGACCAAATTGAGGAGCAAATTTCCTAGGTCATGGAACCTGTCAGTATGTGAAATTACAGCATAAAAGCAATAACAGATAAAAATGAAATGTTTATGTACCCAAAAAGGCAAGCCATAAGTACATGCAATCAATGATATAACGTAAGAATCAGCTTAATTTTTGAAGGAATTCCTCAACAGAATAGAAGAAGTAACCCACGAGGAAATTCTTCAGTTTTGATTTGAAAGTACGTGGATTACTGCTAAGATTTTTAAATTCTTGTGGTAGCTTATTGAAAATGGATGCAGCAGTATACTACCCACCTTTTTGCGCAAGAGTTATGAAAGTCCAATCCAAGTGCAGGTTGGATTTCTGCTGAGCATTAACTGAGTGAAAGATGCTCATTCTTGGGAATAAGCTGATATTGTTAACAAGAAACGACAGTAAAGAATATATATATTGAGAGGCCAATGTCAAAATACCTAGACTGGTGAACAGGCGTTGACAAGGGGTCCGTGAACTTACATCACTTATTGCCTGAACTGCCCGTTTCTGAGTAAAAAATATCCTTTAGAATGGGAAGAGCTACTGCAAAATATAATACCATATGACATAAGTGAATGAAAATAAGCAAAGTAGACTAATTTTTGTGTTGAACAATCACTTACTTCAGATAGCGTTCGAATAGTAAAAATGGCAGCATTGAGACTTTGAACAAGATCCTGAACTTGGTCTTTCCATGACAGTTTACTATCTATCTGAACACCCAGAAATTGGAACTGTTCAGTGTCACTAATCATATGCCCGTTCTGTGAAATTAAAATGTCGGATTTTGTTGTATTGGGTGTTAGAAACTGTAAAAACTGTGTCTTTCCGTGATTTAGTGTTAGTTTATTTTCTAAAAGTCATGACCTTACCTCATGACCTGCACTATTTGAAACCGAGCCAATGTTGCACACAATATCCTTTACTACCAAGCTAGTGTCATCAGCAAACAGAAATATTTTACAGTTACCCATAATATTATAGGGCATATCATTTATATAAATAAGGAACAGGAGTGGCCCCAACACCGATTCCTGGTGCACCTTCCATTTGACTGTACCCCATGCAGACCCTACATCACAGCCATTCGCAACACTGTGAATAATTCCTAAATGACTAAGGACTCGCAGCAGGTTTACCCTCTTGCTATTCCCTCGTCTCGCATGGATATTCTGCAACCAGTTTTGATCTCATTCCAGGGGCTAATGTAGATTTCAGAGCTGCTTGGCTGACTGAATGTATGTAGATGCTACAATCTTTGCAGTATCTACGCAAATTTTCCTCTGCAAACACTCTGATGGTAGTGGATATTTCCACCTGGAATATGATGGCTTGCTTCCTAGAGAGATGCCTTAGTCCAAGCTGGACCCATATGGTCCAACCCTAGCACCGCCTGTTTTCCACCCATCAGTAAGTGAGACTCACCTGAAATGGCATAATTTGTTGGTACTTCCACTGCCCCCTTCTTCCAACTGTTTGACTGAAGGACAGCTGGAAGTTATTTTGTGGTCAGCCGGCGTTTCTCACATCATTTCTGTATTTACAACACTCACTATATTCGTATGTGATGCTAGATATCCTAATGGAATCCAGTTATTTCTAGATTTTAACCTGTACATCCCTGCCACTGCCTCCATTACACAAAAGTGTAACGTGGGCATGCCCAGCAGCGTCTCCATCCCAGCAGTGGGTGTGCTGCTAATTGCACCTGTTATGGCTGAGCAGGACAATATCTGCACCTTGCCAAGCTGCTTGGCAGTCACCTTCTGCTCTACTTTATTCTACCATACTGTAGCCCCATAAATTATCATAGGTCTTATTACAGTGGTGCATATCCAGTACATACTCCTGCGATTTATCTTCTAGTGTGCATAAATATATGCTTATAAAAATACCTTTTGGCTTGGAATGTATGTTCTTTATAGTAGTGGTCCATGTTAGTTTTGCCATCCAGTGTTGCCCGTAGATAAGTGTTCTGTTGAGGAGCTTGAGTTTTCAGTATGCATGCTCGATATGCTTTCCAATGAATGGTAATACAATAGTTTTCGTGGGACTGACCCTTAAATCCTGTGCCTTGCACCATTTTTGCACAGTGTTCAGTGCACATTGTGCATTGTTCTAACACTACTGGCAAATTTGTCAATTACTACTGTAACTAGATTGTCTGCATATCCTGGGCAAAAGTAGCCTTCATTATTTAACTCATCAGTGAATTCATTGACCTCTGCATTCCACAGGAGTGAAGACATAAGCCCTCTCTGGTGGTATTGATCACCATTTTCTCTTTCATAATGGTGACTTCTACCTTTCTTCTAATTATCATGATCTTATGGTGGTCTCAGTGTCATGCTCTTCTCAACTCTAAACGGGGATTTGAAGGTCATATTTCTGAAAGCCCCCTTGATACCTAGGAAGATGCAGAGAGCTATTTCCTGAAAGTGTAGAGCATTTCCTACCTTCCAAACAAGTTGGTGAAGTGCAGTCTCACATGATTTACCTGTTTGGTATGAATATTGGTTTACATGTAGAGGAACCTCAATTAACCTCTTTTTCCATAACGTACACCTTAGCAAGTTTTTCTTGTGAGTCTAGAAGAAAGGAGGCTGGGCTGATCGGTCTCGTATCCTTAGCAGTTCTCCTCGATTCCAGAAGGAAAATGTCTCTCACTGTCCTCCATGCATTAGGAATGATTCCTGCTACTAACCTGACTCTGAAGAGCCTACATAAGACTCTAATTAACCCCTTTCCTGCTTGTTGCAGTAGAACTGATAAGATACCATCTGGGTATAATGACCTGAATTATTGAAACTTTTTTAAAACTGACACATTCGCTTTAGTCACCTATAAACCAGTGCCTCTTAGGAACTGACTCCTAGTCTGTGTTATCTCCTGGAGTGCTTTGAAGGAAGCCAGTCTTGAGGGGCACATCCAGCATCTCACTTGCTTTCCTTGTGTACCCACCACACTCCTTCCTTAAAGTACCTTCTGGATTAATTAGTCTTGTAGAGAGGATTGTATGAAGCATAGTGCTAGTAGCTGTACCTTCCACTTCCTCACAGAATACCTTCTAGGATGGTAGTGGCTGACTTGTTTGACCACAAGGTTGTATATGACAAGAGTCTTGTGATATTTTGCTCATTGTCCTTTTTTCTTACAAGGTTAAACAGTCTTCTTACATGTTTCCATTGCAGTTCAAGATTGTTGTTCCACCATGTTGTGCACATCTTGGTGATTGGGCAGTTTTCTGAAGGATTTAATGGCAGATGTCTGTCTGCGTTCGCCGCTTCCTCAGTCTACTGGATTCATTATTGAAGTTTTGACTTCATATAAGTGTGAGTTTAAGTCTTTGCTGTGTGAGTCCCAGTCTGTTTTCTTAGGATTCCTATAAGCTGTGGCCTATTAACAGCCATTTCAACCTCAAATTTGGTATTTATTGTGGTCCAATACAGATGGCTCCATCTTCACATGCCACTGTATGACAGAACTGACCATCAGAGTGCACCCAAATGTTGTCTTTTACTCCTTCCCTTCATCTATTCCTGAAGGTAGGTTCCCTATTCCTATTAAAGATTTCCAAGTTATACTCTAGTTAAAATTCAAAGAGGTGCTCACCTATGCTGTTGGCGTTGCTGCTTCCCCACACAGGTTGTGGGCATTGGTATCACAACTAACCAACAATTATTCCTTCTGCTATGAGCAATTTTCCACCAGTGTCCTCACTTCATGGGCAGACGGAGTACAGTCCTCATAAGAAAGGTAAAGGGAGACCAATACAATTACCCTCGTGTTTCCTTCCTCACATTGTTTCATCCAGGTGGTCACTGGAATAGATGTCCACCACTGGAACAAATGAAATTCCATTCTTAACATAAATGCACATTCTGGAGTACTTTAGATTCCTAGCATAAGTCAACATACCTCAATTTGCTCCGAGACCTGAAGATCTCCATTTTATAGAAAGGGTTCCTAGATCGAGGCCACATCCCCCTGCTGTCTTCCTAGATGATGACTGACGCCGGCAGTTGCCCCTTTACTGTGATGCAGGATTATTTGCAACACTTGCAGCCTTCAGCTTGTCACCATGGTTGCTTTGGGTGTTTTTGAGTATCCTGCTGGCAACCTGTAAGAACCCCGAGTACAATTTCAGGTCCTATTCTTGCACTGCTGTAGGGGATTTTTCGCAGACTTCCACAACAGGGGTTTGGCCATCCGATAGAACCTTTCGGTTGAGTACCCTCCAGTCCTTTTTCGAGACCTGGTTCTGTGCCTGTACTTTCTTGAACAGTCTTTGGGTGAGTGGCCTTAAGAAGTGTCTGTACACAAAGTGATATCTTTGTGGTCTTGAAGAGCTTAATCAGTGTCTTGACCAGCAGTTTCACTTACTCCCATCGAGATATCTGGCCAGCATCTCTTTAAGCCAATCCACTGTTCCCATCCCCGCACAGACAAAGGTGAGAACACCCTCATACGTATACTCTCCTCTGAATTTTGGGCCTGGACTTGCATCCTCCCAAGTCTTCTCAGAGAGAGCTGTCGCGACAGGCTCCGCCCGCTGCAAAGTTATGTTGACCAGTAGGTATCCCTGACGGATAATGCCATCCTGAAAAATGAGACTCAGGTGCTATAGATCTGTTTGCTATTTCTTCCCTTGGCTTTTTTTGGATCCATTTTTTCTGAGAAGTGGGAGTATTAGACTCTTAAAAGATATAAGGGGCTGATTACACTCTTCACTCTGAAACAGTGTTGTTTGGTATTCACTTCAAGACTTTTCAGTTCCCTCCGTTTATGTCTAGGAAGCCATTCTTTACCATCCTTTCTTTTTTGTTCTTTGAAAAGTTTCCCCCTCTGACCCCCAGACAAGGATTTGATCTTGACCTGGTCCAACTTCTTGGTAACAGTTTCCACTTCTTGGACTAGTCTGTGCGCAGTACAGTTGCTTCCATTGGTTGCAACCCTAATGCTTGGGTGTTTCAGGTCTCATAATATTCCTTAGTTTTTGTTTTGTTTTTCCGCGTTCTCCATTTTGGTCCCATGAGAACTGAGTATCTATTTGGTCAACATCATGGGACCCCACTCAGGGCAATCAACTGGCATCCCTGAAACTGCATTAATGACACATCTTCCCATGTGCCGTGCACCCCTCAGCATGGATAGCATCACACGTTCGGTTGGATATCTGCAGAATTGGGGAAGGGAGTGGGAATGGACACGAGAGAGATGGGGTTTTGTGGAATGCTCTTTGCCTTTTTCATCATCTAAAGCCTGTCAAGTGTGAGAGACTGTGCCAGTAGGTACACTACAGTCAGCATAGTCCTCAGCTTCATGTGAACATGAAAGCTTCTCTGCCTGCATGGTAAGTACTTCGAGAAGGCGAAGTCCTCTGGAGAGTGGTTTACGTAAATAATAAATTTAAAATATTTCTATAAATAAAATGTTTCTACACAAAATTTGTACACAGCTGTTAGTGCTTGTTACAAGTACATCGAATAACAAAATTTAAAAAATTACTCTGAATAAGAATTTAGAGATTTCATGTATACATTGCACATATAAAGAAAAGGGAGCATAAAAAAGTAGTATTTATTTAACAATGGCATTATAGCAAGTATGTGTCTCCACCCATATCAAATTTCTATTACATAATACATTCCAGGATCTGTTCTACATCCATCAAACCAGCGCACTTTGTATTTTAGTCAGAACACAGCCCCTCTAATGTTGCTGTATCTGTTTTATAAGTGTATACCCATGTACAAACACACCACACACAACTCCTCTTGCAGTTCCCATTTACGCTGTAAGTTTTAAATTTTATCTGTGATTTACACATTTCATTTTTTTATTCTTGCCATGTCTTCCACTTTAGGTCAACTACTGAATGTGATTCCACTGATATTTTTCATTAGTTGTAATAGACACATCATCATAGTTGCATTTTACAACTTTTCTGTTTCTTTCAATACCAATGTCAAGAATCTCTTCAGCAATGACACTTTGTTCTTGTGCACACTGTGTGTTAAGACATCTTAAACAGACACAACAAATCTCAATGAGTTACAACAAAAAACATGATACTTTCCTTCAAACATTTATCACAGCTCTTTGCCATTAAAAAAGTGCAGGCACATAGGCAGTACTAATAACAACCAATCTGGTTAACTAAAGGCATTAGAACATTGTGTAGGAGGAAAGGGGAGGTATGTCATTTCTGATACAGTAGTATTACTATGTGAGCAACTTAGAAGGGAACAGTAAATCATGAAATGTATCATGGAAGAACATTCGGATTTGAACAGTTCCCTTGCTGGAACATTGAGGCACCATCAGTTACCCGAACTTAAAAAATGTGTTTGAACAAATGAACCTTGGGCCAATTGGTATACCAGTACATGCTATGAGTGTCCGGTGTCCATTGGAAAGACCCGTTAACAGTCTCTTTAGATGACATGAAAGGTCTTTGTTAATATGCTAGTGGTAAGGCAAATGTGGCTAACTTAATACAAGTATAATAGAGGGAAACATTCCACGTGGGAAAAATATATCTAAAAACAAAGATGATGTGACTTACCAAACGACAGTGCTGGCACGTCGATAGACACACAAACAAACACAAATATACACACAAAATTCTAGCTTTCGCAACCAACGGTTGCTTCGTCAGGAAAGAGGGAAGGAGAGGGAAAGACGAAAGGATGTGGGTTTTAAAGGAGAGGGTAAGGAGTCATTCCAATCCCGGGAGCGGAAAGACTTACCTTAGGGGGGTAAAAAGGACGGGTATACACTCGCGCGCACACACACACATATGCATCCACACATATACAGACCCAAGCAGACATATTAAAAGGCCTTTTAATATGTCTGCTTGGGTCTGTATATGTGTGGATGCATATGTGTGTGTGTGCGCGCGAGTGTATACCCGTCCTTTTTACCCCCCTAAGGTAAGTCTTTCCACTCCCGGGATTGGAATGACTCCTTACCCTCTCCTTTAAAACCCACATCCTTTCATCTTTCCCTCTCCTTCCTCTTTCCTGACGAAGCAACCGTTGGTTGCGAAAGCTAGAATTTTGTGTGTATATTTGTGTTTGTTTGTGTGTGTATCGATGTGCCAGCGCTTTCGTTTGGTAAGTCGCATTATCTTTGTTTTTAGATATAACTTAATACAAGGATTGAGAAGCTACGCAACACACAAATAACTGGAGTTACGTGGGTAATCCAAAAGTATAAATAAATAAACAAGTAAATAAATAAATTGTTTATTTATCCATAATAACTTTTACAGTTGTGGACGTAGTTTGTTTATAAACATATGAACATTATAAGAGTTTATGCAACAACATTAAAAATCCTTGATAAAGTACAAACATTTATCAATTAACAGTTGCTTCAGTTTTGTCTTAAATATGTTTCCCTTCAGTAGTTTCATATTATCTGGCAGTCTGTTATAAAAATGTCTTCCAGCACAGAATGGACTAAGATCTGTTGCTCTTTTATTATTAATATTTCATATGGTAATCCTCTATTTTTCTTGTATTACAATTGTGGATTTCTCTATTGATTATACCATGCTCCATATTTTCTTTTACAAACAGTATAGTCCTGAGAACACACAATGAATACACTATTAGTATGTCATACTTAATGAAGTATGCTCTACAGGACTGATGTTCACTAATATTAATTACGAGGGCCGTTCAGAAAGTAACCTCCGGTTGATTTAAAAAAATACACCAAGTTAAATAAAAAGATTTTAATATATACATCTTACAACTACATCTTTGCACTATTTTTCTACATAGTCTCCATAGCGATTGAGGCACTTATCGTATCTCTTCACAAGCTTTGAAATTCCTTCTGCGTAAAAATCACCCACTTGTGCCTGGAGCCAGCCTGTGACCGCATCTTTGAACTTTTCGTCGTCATGAAGCCGCTGTGACCCGAGCCATTTCTTCAAATGCATGAAGAGGTGATAATCACTTGGCGCCAGGTCTGGGCTGTAAGGTGGATGGTTGATAACGTCCCACTTGAAGGACTCAAGAAGGGCCGTTGTTCTGCGAGCAGAGTGAGGACGGGCGTTATCGTGCAAAAAAACGATACCGGAAGTCAGCATACCACGGCGTTTGTTCTGTATAGCCCGTCGTAACATTTTTATTGTTTCACAGTACACGTCTTGATTAATGGTCATACCACGCTCCATGAATTCAACCAACAACACCCCTTTGGCATCCCAAAACACCGTTGCCATCAGTTTTCTGGCAGAAAAATCTTGCGAGGCTTTTCTTGGTTTGGTAGGCGAATTTGAATGTGCCCACATCTTTGATTGTTCTTTTGTCTCAGGGTTCACGTACTTAATCCAGGTTTCGTCACCGGTCACGATTCTGTTTAACAATGGTTCTCCTTCGTCCTCATAATGTGACAGAAAGTCTAATGCAGAGGCCATCCTTTGAGTTTTGTGGTGGTCGGTAAGAAGTTTGGGCACCCATCGTGCACAGAACTTACGGTAACCCAATCTTGCTGTCACTATCTCGTACAAGAGAGTCTTAGAAATCTGTGGAAAACCAGTAGACAACTCCGACATTGAGAAACGTTGATTTTCACGAACTCTTGCATCAACTGTCTGAACGAGTTCGTCAGTCACCAATGATGGTCTACCATTCCTCTCTTCATCATGAACGTTTTCTCGTCCACTTTTAAATAAACGTACCCATTCATGGACAACTCCTTCACTCATAACTCTTGGTCCGTACACGGCACAAAGCTCACGATGAATAGCTGCTGCAGAATATCCTTTGGCTGTAAAAAACCTCATGACAGCACGCACTTCACATTTGGCGGGGTTTTCTATTGCAGCACACATTTCAAACTGCCACAAAAACTAAACTAGCGCAGGTACGACGTTCACTCGACCACGGCTTGATGCCGACTGACCTGTTGAGTGCGTGAAGGCACAGATGGCGTCGCTACTCCCCCCACAACCCGCACTGTGACCAATCGAAGGTTACTCTCTGAACCGCCCTCGTATTATCCTAATTGCTCTTTTCTGGGCTCTGAAGGCCCTATCCATGTATACTATTGGTGCCCCACCCCAAATCTCGATAGCATATTGTAGGCAGGAGTGTATAATTCCAAAATAGATTTGTCTTAAGACAGGTGGCGCTATTATGGTAGCAAAGCTTATTAGCAGGGAGGTGTTACAGGAGTTTCATTTTCTTTTTACGCATGTACTTGATGTGCCCCATCCAAGTAATATATTTGTCTGCTATGATACCTGGGAATTTATGTTCATCAATTATTTCAACTCGTAACTCTGGGTCAGCACCCACTTGTCTCGATTTACAGTTTAGCGGAAACTCATCAGAATTGTCTTGCCCTTATTTAGTGCCAGTTTGATTTTGGTGAGATATTTTGTGATGAAGCTAATGTTCTCTCTATTATTTTGATCTGCTAACTATTTTGTGGAGTCCCAGCTTACGAGGTATCGTTGGCATAATTTACTAGGTTTGAATTTTGTGGAATTATTATATCATTGATGTACACATAAACAAGCAAGGTCCGATAATGCTTCCATGAGGGACTCTGTCCCTAAGAATTTTATGAGATAATTCTACTGTTAGTCTATGTTCCCCAGCTGTATGACACTGCTTAACACATTGTCTCCTGTCAGCAAGGTAGGATCTTAATAAATCTAATGCTATGCCACAGACTCCATAAGTTTCTAATTCTTATACAAGAATAAAATGATTTACAAAGTCGAAAGCTTTGAATAGGTGTAAAAAGTTGCCAATACTTTGTTTCCGTCATCAAGTTTATTCAATGCCACTTAAAAAAAAAGTAGCTGCAGCTGTTATTGTAGACCTGCCCTTCCTGAAACCATTCTGAGAACTTTTTAATAGATTGCACTTGCAGGAAAATGATTAAAATTGATCAAGAAGTAGCCTTTCCGACTACTTATTAAGTATTGGTGTCTAAAATGATGTAGGCCTACAATTTTGTAAATTGGTAGTTATTCCCCTTTTATGCACCTTATTTCAATGCTGGTGCTACAGAAGAATGCTGAAGATTAGATGGGTAGATCGCATAACTAATGAGGAAGTACTGAATAGGATTGGGGAGAAGAGAAGTTTGTGGCACAACTTGACCAGAGGAAGGGATCGGTTGGTAGGACATGTTCTGAGGCATCAAGGGATCACCAATTTAGTATTGGGGGGCAGTGTGGAGGGTAAAAATTGTAGAGGGAGACCAAGAGATGAATACACTAAGCAGATTCAGAAGGATGTAGGTTGCAGTAGGTACTGGGGGATGAAGAAACTTGCACAGGATAGAGTAGCGTGGAGAGCTGCATCAAACCAGTCTCAGGACTGAAGACCACAACAACAACAACAACAACAACAACAACATTTCAATGATTTTAACGTCAGGAAATCACCCCTGACTGAAAGAGCTGTTTTCAAATGTTGCAATGGCTTTATTAATTCATTACTGCATTCTTTCAGAAATTTGGCTGAGATGTCTTCCCAGCCACTGGATGTATTTGCTTTTAAGTTGGAAATGGTTTTCAGTCTTTCCAATTCTATAACACACACCTCAGGAAGACTGAATTACTGGGCTTTAGCAATTGTGGTTGGTCAATCACATCCTCCCTACTCATCTTACTAAATTAGTCTATGAATCTCTCACATACTTCATTCGTGTCACTCAGCAGTTTTTCATTGCCTCTTATTATTATGTTATTGCATGCTGCACTGTTGCTCCCAATGCCTATCTTATTTATTGTTCTCCACGTTGTTTTGCTAACGTTACTGGATTTCCTCATCTGTTCTACATACATATGTACTTTTAATATTGATTCCCTGTAGGTTTTTCTACAGGCTTTGTGTTTAGACTGGAAGTACAACAGTTTGAAGTCTCTATAAAGACTATATAAATCCTTCACATCTTCCTTTAATTTTATCATGTTAGGAGGAAGTTTAAGATTCTTGAAACTGTAAGTTTTTCTTAGTAGTTTTGGCCACTGGACATGCTTGATTTAAGACAATGGATTAATGTTGTATAAAATCTGTCCCACTTTCCATTAATATCTTCTGTTTCATATAGACCTACCTGATGCTAGTTTGTGTGTACCAGGTTTCTTTAATGTATGGTAGTCTAGCTTTCTTTCATACGTAAATAGGCCCCCACGAGGTACTATATCTTTGTCTCTATGAAGCTATAGGACTAATGACCATGATCTAAAATGTGATTCTCAACTGTTTTAACTACAGGGTCTTCATTGCTCAATTTTGTAATAAAACGGTCAATACAGGTCTGAGAATCGCATGTCATTCTTGTTGGTGTTGACTTCACATGGGTGTAATACCAACATATGTAAGGTAATTTATACCATTAATGGAGGAGTCAATGTTCACATCCCGTCCTATTACAGTCTGTTTTTTATGAGGTGAGAGTTTATCAACAAGTTTTTCAAAATGCCAAAAGAATTCTTTCATGTTACTTTCAGGGGATCCATAGAGGCTAGCTGCTGTCAAACTACTGTTTCTGAATTTTATTCCTATTGCAGCTATTTCAAAAACCATCTCTCATCCAAATTTATCTACCCAATCAATTTTTTCACACCAAAGCAAAATATGTACAATTTATGAATTGAGAATGTACTGCCTAAACTAGTACAATAACCAAAGCAATTGCAAAGCACAATAATGAACTTGTGATCTGCAAGTGAAACTAATCTAACAATGTTAACATTTTGCCGTTTTAGACCTTGTGAGCATTAAAAAAATTCTACTCTTACTTATAATGACTACAATATTACAGCCTATTTCAACAGTTCCTTCAACTTTATACTGAAACAATTATTGTTTTACGCTCACATAGCATAGAGTTCTAGCTGCATTGGTGAGCAGATGTCATGTCAGCACCGGTGAGCAGCACTGGCGCCGGCAGTGTTGAACGTTGGTGTTGGCGTTGGTGAGCAGATGTCATGCCAACACCGGTGAGCAGCACTGGTGCCAGCATTGTCGGATGTTAGGCTGGTTATTGCATTGGCAGCAATTGCGATGTGTGTGAGAGCTATGTACTTTTCACACCGAATCTCCTTAGTCAAAGTATTCATGGCGTAACTCTTCTTAGTCTAAAATGTTGAGGTCTACTCTCCGTTCCTTTGACATTATTTCTTTCTTAAGTCTTTTTACTGTGTTGCATCCACAACTTTCTTCCATTTGGTTTCTTGGACTCAATCCAATTACTTGAAACAGTTCTCTTATCTTGTTATGCCTGGTTGCTACGGCAACTCAAAATATCTTCTTCCTTTTTCTGTCTTAAAATTCCCATTTTCTTCAATTCCTGTCACTTAGGTCACCGTGTTCTAACGTTTTGATGATACGAGAAACAGTGTGAAACTGGATTGCATTCACCATTCACACCTCGCTCTCATCAGTTGACTTATGTGACTGGTCTACCCGATCCTCTTCTCTGGGTAATCAGCTACGTCGATCTCCCAAAAGCTTCTTCTCCGAAGACTATCGCTGGTTATAGGCATTTATTAGATTCTCTCTCTACTCTTAAAATAATTGGGTACTCATAGAATACTTTCAATTGAATTATAATATATTTTCAACTTTCACAGACAACTTCTGCAACTCAACTTAGTCATCAAACATTAGACTCTATTAAATGCATTTATAGTAACATTGGTCTAACAACCAAATAATTTATGGACATCACACATATCTTGCCTCATTCAGGGCTAAGACATGAAGCTATTGGGTGGGGAATTGTAGGACGCCCCTAGATAGGTCAGGGGTGCACTACACAAAGGAAGCAGTTACTCGGGTAGCAGAGTACTTCTGGCGTGCACATGGGGTTTTTTTAGGCTAGGCAGTAGTGCAAGGTGTCCTGATAGGAAGTTCTGAAATATTTAGTGAGGGTTGGAACGTGTATCAAAAAGACAGATTAGACACCCTAGGAGGTGGTGTCTTCATTGCAGTTGACAAAAATATTGTGTCTACTGAGGCCAAAATAGAGTGTGATTGTGAAGTTATCTGGACACATTTAACAGGGCTAGGGGAAATAAAGTTAATTGTTGGGTGTTATTACCGGTCACCAGGTTCCACCATGATAGTTCTAGAATCATTCAGTCTAAATTCTGTATCGCAGAAGTACCTGGATCATGCTATATTAGCCGGAGGCGACTTCAACCTACCTAGTATAGACTGGGATGTCTATGGATTCATTACAGGTGATACAGACAAGCCGTTGTGTGAATTACTTTTGAACACATTATACAAAAACTGTCTTGAGCAGCTAAATTGACAGATAACGCGTAATGGAAATATTTTAGATCTGGTAGCCACGGACAGATCAGACCTCATCAATGGTGTCAGTGTTGAGACAGGGATTAGCAATCACGATGTTGTCATTACCACTATGGTTACGAAAGTTAAAAAGTCGGTCAAGAAGGCTAGGAGAGTATTCTTACTAGAAAGAGCAGATAAGCAGCTGTTAGCATCTCACTTAGTAAATGAATCGACTTCATTTACTTCCGGTACGATGGATGTGGAAGAATTATGGGCAAATTTTAAACACATTGTAAATCACGCATTGGACAAGCATGTGCCGAAAAAGTGGGTTACGGACAGAAAAGACCCACCGTGGTTTAACAGCACAATTCGGAGAATGCTCAGGAAGCAAAGACAATTGCACACTCAGTACAAGAAAGATAGGGAGAATGAGGACAGGCAAAAGTTGGTAGAGATTCGTGCTGCTGTAAAAAGAGTGATGCGTGAAGCATTCAACCACTACCACTGTCATACCTTAGCAAAAGATCTTGCTTAAAACCCTAGGAAATTCTGGTTTTACGTAAAATCGGTAAGCAGGTCGAAGGCTTCCATCCAGTCACTCACTGATCAGTCTGGCCTGGCAACGGAAGACAGCAAAACGAAAGCTGAAATTTTAAATTTAGCATTTGAGAAATCTTTCACGCAGGAGGATCGTACAAACATACCGCTGTTTGAGTCTCGTACAGGTTCCCGTATGGAGGACATAGTGATAGACATCCCTGGGGTTGTGAAGCAGCTGAATGGGTTGAAAATAAATAAATCGCCAGGTCCTGATGGGATTCCAGTTCGGTTTTACAGAGAGTACTCTACTGCATGGGCTCCTTACTTACCTTGAATATCGCGAATCTCTTGCCCAACGTAAAGTCCCGAGCGTCTGGAAAAAAGCACAGGTGACGCCTGTATATAAGAAGGATAGAAGGACGGATCCTCTAAACTACAAACCAATATCCTTGACATCGGTTTGTTGCAGGATTCTCAAACATATTCTCAGTTTGAATATAATGAATTTCCTTGAGACAGAGAAGTTGCTGTCCATGCATCAGCATGGCTTTAGAAAGCATCTCTCCTGCAAAATGCAACTCGCCTTTTTTTCACAGGATATCTTGCGAACCCTGGGTGAAGGGTATCAGACGGATGCCATATTCCTTGACTTCCAGAAAGCATTTGACAAGGTGCCCCACTGCAGACTCCTAACTAAGGTACGAGCATATGGAATTGGTTCCCAAATATGTGAGTGGCTCGAAGACTTCTTAAGTAATAGAACCCAGTACGTTGTCCTCGATGGTGAGTGTTCATCGGAGGTGAGAGTATCATCTGGAGTGCCCCAGGGAAGTGTGGTAGGTCCGCTGTTGTTTTCTATCTACATAAATGGTCTTTTGGATAGGGTGGATAGCAATGTGCGGCTGTTTGCTGATGATGCTGTGGTGTACGGGAAGGTGTCATCATTGAGTGACTGTAGGAGGATAAAAGATGACTTGGACAGGATTTGTGATTGGTATAAAGAATGGCAGCTAACTCTAAATATAGATAAATGTAAATTAATGCAGATGAATAGGATAAAGAATCCTGTAATGTTTGAATACTCCATTAGTAGTGTAGTGCTTGACACAGTCATGTCAATTAAGTATTTGGGCATAACATTGCAGAGCAATATGAAGTGGGACAAGCATGTAATGGCAGTTGTGGGGAAGACGGATAGTCGTCTTCGGTTCATTGGTAGAATTTTGGGAAGATGTGGTTCATCTGTAAAGGAGACCGGTTATAAAACACTAATACGACATATTATTGAATAGTGCTCGAGCGTTTGGGATCCCTATCAGGTCAGATTGAGGGAGGACATAGAAGTAATTCAGAGGCAGGCTGCTAGGTTTGTTACTGGTACGTTTGATCATCACGCGAGTGTTACGGAATGCTTCAGAAACTCAGGTGGGAGTCTCTGGAGGAAAGGAGGCATTCTTTTCATGAATCGCTACTGTGGAAATTTAGAGAACCAGCATTTGAGGCTGACTGCAGTACGATTTTACTGCTGCCAACTTACATTTCGCAGAAAGACCACAAAGATAAGGTAAGAGAGATTAGGGCTCGTACAGAGGCATTTAGGCAGTCATTTTTACCTTGTTCTGTTTGGGAGTGGAGCAGGGAGAGAAGATGCTAGTTGTGGTACGAGGTACCCTCCGCTGCGCCCCGTATGGTGGATTGCAGAGTACGTATGTAGATGCAGATGTAGATGTAGATGTATAAGTAAGTTAAAAGTCTATTCTCAATTGTTCATTTGTCTTTATACAATAATCAAATTCACTAACACAGCAAAGAATGGCATATAATTACTCTGTGTTCTTTCACACAGCGCCTGTGGCGCTAGTGGCAAACACTTGTCGTCATCAGTGGACTGCCACTCTTACAGTCTTCTTGTAGCAAAATTCCAACCAGCAGACAAACAGGTGGCGCAGTAGATAGGCTTCCACTCTCCCACTTATATTTAAAATATTGTGTGTTTGAGATGGTAGAAGGATGAGCGGTTCTAGAATTTACGCGGAAATTCTCGAAGCACTACAAGCTGTCTTCAACTTTTTCTTGTTTGGTCAAAACATTGGGCTGGTGGTCTACCAATCAATTTAGCGTGCAGTGAAGGGCATCACTAAAAATTATAATACAGAAGTAGGGCAACTCTATTTTTGGGAGAGAGGATGGAGTGTGAGAGAAGATAAGGACAAAGAAGAATATTAGTATCGCCCAATGAAACAATTGTAGATATTTTCTTCTAGCTAAATTTTCATCTTTTATTATTGTTTATTTTGCTGCACTGTTTAAATAATTTAAGCAAAGTTCTGTAGATGAGAGAGACAAAAACCTTCCAGAGTTTCGGTATGGTTGTGGGAGTTGTTGCTTTTTTTGCAGTTTAGTTCAAGCAGTTCAGTGAAGATCATCTTTATGCAGTAATTTCTCAAAAGCAGGATGAAACAGCAAGTATTGCATGTAAAACATTGACTTTATCCTGATGTTGTTTAAGGGTTAAAAGCAAACAAACTGCATTTTTTCTGTTAGTATTTATTTAATACAAACCAGTTTTTGGCAAATTACACTATTATCAGGTACCAGCTGACTACAATCCACTGAAGGTGCAAGAAGCCAAACCTTGAAAACTAAAGATATTACCAACATACAGAATCTTTAGTCATGTTATGAAGCAGAAAATGTCAAAATTAATATGTTTAACGTCGTACAACTTTGTAGGGAAAGAAGATGAGTGTGGATAAATTACAGTCTGAACACTGGCAAATGTATGAGAACTGTATTTCAATACAAACATTACATGGATTCTAATTGCTGCTACAACATACACCTTGACACAAAAATATTATCATTGATTTCTGCACTGGGAAGACACAAGCTACTGTATATGAAGGTAAGTCAAAAAGCACCATCACAACATTTGTAATTTTTCAATGTATTCACCTTGCTTTTCATTGCATTTGGTCTATCATTGCACAATATTTCCAATTCTCTCAGAAAAAAAAAGAATGTTTTGGCTTAGCAGCAACCCACCTTTGCATCCCACTTCCTCTATCCTGGAGGTGAGTAAATGAACTGTTAAACTATTTTGAAGAATTTTCAACAAACTGAAATCCAGTGTGGTGATACCAGGACTGCTGGATTCTCCAACACTTCAAAATGCATAATCTGAAGAGTTTCAATAGTATGAGTGGTGAAATGTGGAAATGATATATCAGTGAAAATAATCCATTCTAAAAAATTTAGTTACTAGAGAAAAAACCTACTCACCAAGTGGCGGCAGGAGAAACCACGTATGAAGGTTAAGCAAAGTAGAGGTTTTTGAAGCCAGTGGCTCCTCCTTCCGGCAGAAGGGTTGAAGTGGAAGGAAGGGGAAAGAAGGAAGGAAGATTGGGCTTAATGTCCCATCGACATAGAGGTAATTAGAAACGGAGCACAAGCTTGGATTGTGTTAAGGATGGGGAACGAAATTGACCTTGTGCTTTCAAATGAACCGTCCCTGCATCTGCCTGGAGCAGTTTAGAGAAATTGTGGAAAACATAAATCTGGATGGTTGGACGTGGAGGTAAAGTGGAAGGAAGAGGGATGGAGAAAAAATGATTGGTGTGCTTTAGGAAATGGGAAGAGTTCAGAAAAGTTGTCGCCCAGTATCCCCGGTCGATATTGGGGAGGGTGATGGGGGAGAGGTGGGAGAAAGGGATGAAAAGTTGTTTCAGGTGTGGGGGGCAAAATGTTGGACAGAATGGATCTCATTTTAGGGCATGATTTTAGGAACTCACAGTCTTGTCAGAGTAGCTGATTCATGAATTTAATACCAGAAAAATACTGAGTGACAAGAAATGTACTCCTAAGTTGTTTTCTGGAGGGGTCAGCAATACAAGGTTTGTATGTGATGGCCCGGGAAATCTGCTTTTGAACTAGGCTGGGGGGTCATTATGTCCAGTAAGGGCTGAGGTGAGAATGGTTGTGTGTTGCTGTGAAGAGTCAGTATCTGAACAAACATGTTTGGGTCAATTCATTTCAAATCATTCAGGCAATGTTGCTCAACATTTTTTATTTTTCTGATTTTTTATCATGTGTTCCCTACAAGTGGAAACTCTCAAAAAACTGTTTGAAAAAAATTCATGTCATAGTTTTTTTCTAGCAGCCATTTTTATAATGGTTGTTGGGCAAATTTTAATGGAAAATGTGGTTTGCGGGAAGTTTATTTGGCAAGTTATTTTAAAGATATCTGAATAATTCTGAAACCAGTGAGTTCAGCATGAAATGCACTCCAGGCATACATTTTTAAAAAATTTTTGTCGTGCAAGAGTGTCAGTCAAACTTTTTCAGTAAAGACTCAGAAAAAAATTGATCAATTGTTACTTTTCAAGACCATAAATTTTTATGAAGGAGGAGAGACTCACTAATAATATTTTATTCCCAAACTGTGTAGTTGCATAATTAGCTGCAGTATAAGGCTTAGTTCTTAGAATGCACTCCTGTTTTTTCTAGAGCTTTTCAAAAATGGCCAAAACCATTTTAACATCAGTTTTCATAGGTCAATATTTAAAATGGGACTGAATGAAAACAAGTGAAAATTTTACGGAATGTTCTTTATATGCAAAGGAATCTCTTACAAAAAATTATGACAGACTCAACTTCATTGAGAGCAATGGAGCAGTGAATTTCAGTAAAAACGAAACCCTTCTACGTGCTCATTCAGTGCCAAGTTAGGAAAAAAAGGCTTGAAATTATTACAAATTACATAGGCTGAATGAGGTTTAAACCGTTGCAAACAATAAATGATCAAATATTTCTACCTTTAAACAACAGGTAACGGTAAGAATAGGTAAGAGTTCTAATTCTTAAGCTTAACTTACCAATACATTTGTTGTACTACACTTGCATACAGTATACACACAATAATGTTTGTCTATATATTTAGATTTAAACTTTAGTTGTAACTACTTGCCAGTTGCAGTTTTCATTAGACAGCTAAACAAACACATTTCATTGCATAGTTTATCAATTATGTTGTGTGTTCTTTCAGACCCTGTTGTGATTTCCAGTTCAGTCACTTTTCTTACTATTTTCTTTGCAGGCACCGAAGCAGCATCATTTTTGATAAAACTGAAAGGCAGTTTTTGTTCCAGAAGGGTGAAAAAAATGCACCTAAACATCATTGTTATCTTCACTTTTGTCTTCATTTTTTCCAAGCCACCAGTTCATAAACACAAACAATAAAGTCATTATTTGTGGAAGATGATATTTTTTAAGAAGTATTGAAGGTTGATGATCATCAAAGTTTGAGCCTTTGGAAGCAATAATGCATTTTATTTGATTTCACTTATGGAGAGATATGTATGATAGCTTCTTTTTCCTTTAACTGGTAAACATCATTCAAATCTTTCAGTCAGTTTTGTTTCAATTTGTTCAAGTGAAGAAACAAATGTATATTTAACTGCAGTAATATTCTGTTGATAGTATTTGAACATATCTTATGAAGTCAGGATCTATTCTGTGTAATGTCTTTGAAGGTAAGCTCGTGTAACTTCTCTCTCTCTCTCTCTCTCTCTCTCTCTCTCTCTCTCTTTTATTTTTTTTTGTCCATCCTTTTAGCAGGAGGTCTCTGGGACGACGGCCGTTTACTATCATGACAAATAAAAACTGCTGCAGTTGATGGTTGGAGTGCTGACACATTATCTGCGTATCCAGTAATGCTGGCAACTGATGTGTTATGCATGGGGACCTTATCAACCTGTACTGCATCAAAAACAGCCTGAAGATAAAGCACTGAAGCATTGAAACTGGTAGCGATAAAATAAAATCATTAGGACGGCTGTAGGTGTTTTTATTTGTCTCATTTTGTTGTTCCCCCTATCCCATCGCAAGAATTCTTTCTGTGAGATGAGGCAAAAAAATTCCATTCTGCTAGTAAACCAAAATCATTTTTGTGTTGTTAAAAATATTAATGAAGTTTTTCTTATTTTTTTACTGGCTGCTTGCACCATCACTAAAATTAATGACCATTTCAAGAATGTGTGATATTCTTAATGCCCCTAATGAGGTGATGCTGTAATATGTGCACAGTTGTGGTATTGTGAATCAGTGTGGTCACTAATTACAGAAATAGATTTGCAACATAATTTGCTTCTTTCTGTTTTAAAGTAAATGACAAATGGGTGCAGTGTTGCTTGTGTATTAGTCCAGTGAAAAGTTTGAATTTAATCCTGTACTGTAAATGTATAGTTCTCTGCAAGATCACCAATCACTGAGGAGGGGTTCCTTTCAGGTTCTCTTTTGTTTCCTTGAAGTATTGGGCTTGAGCTTTTGAGATAAAGTGATGGGATTTTAATAGCACTAGCATATTAACGAGGGAATGCGAAATGAGCTCATCTCTATTGGTTTATACCTACTGTTTGAAAATTACTTCATCAGGTAAGATGCCAAGTTCCTTTTTTAAGATGTCAAGTAGGGTATCTGGTCCAGGACATTCTGCTTTTTTCATCATTAGTGTCACATGCCAAGAAAGCTATCAGGCCTTTATAATTTGCATTTAGCTTTACTCCTTCTACCATAAGCTTTGTGTTTTGATGATGCCTGCAAAACCATACTCTAGGAATTCCTGATAAATGCACCACTTTGGTCATGGAGCGCAAAACATAGAGTGGCCAATTTTATGATCTGATTGTTTCTATTTGTAGAGGCTATAGAACTCATTCAGCAAGAGAAGAATTAAGCTTTTCTGCTTCTGCACCATAACATTATTAATCACAGTTGAAACACACTCCTTTTTGCCAGAACATGAGTGATTGTTTTCATCATCCTCTTAAAAGTCGTTAACACAATTAATAAGAACTTCATTTATTTTGTTAGCACCTCGTCATTTTTAAAGATGTGGTAAGATACCTCGATGATTTACCTGCTGCCTAGTTAACTTCACCATGTATTCAGAAGCACCAAATTCCTCAATTAATTTTTTCTTTGACCATGATCTTGGCAAATGGCTAATTATCTTAATTTTATCATCTTTACTAGAAACTTTGAATTTTTCTTCTGTTTTGGTAATGAGTATATCATACACACTTTGCACATTTTCTGTGTTCTCATTATGGAAAGATTCTTACAATTATTGCTTGACTGCACTTGTGATTTTATCAGTTTTTCATTGTAAAGCTGACAGTTGCTGTTATGTGTTAAGATTTGTTATTTTACACGGAGGAGATAATTCCAAAATTTCACAAATGGATTCTGCCTGATGCAATGGATTATCCTCAATTAATTCAGAAGGCCTGGGAAGAAATTCAGGATTATTTTCAACACTATTTGCTGGTTCTTCAACTGGTTTTTCTACAGATATTCTTGATGCACAAGTTGGACCTAGAGCTTGTCCAGGAATTAGGTTAATATTCACATTTTTACTCTTGGAAAGGTGTTCAACTAGCATTTTACACAAATGATTTTTAACTGTTTTTTTCTGAGTGAGAAATGGGTCACAACATTTTTTCCCAAAAATGTGGTAGTATTTGTCTAAATATTTATCTTTGTGGTAATGGCAAATATTAGTAATTTTTTTGAAATGCTTAATTTTAGCAGACTTTGTTCTTCAGCTGGCACTTCTTTCTTGTAGTGCTATTTATGATGCTGTTCACAGCTCATACTTAATACACTCCTGGAAATTGAAATAAGAACACCGTGAATTCATTGTCCCAGGAAGGGGAAACTTTATTGACACATTCCTGGGGTCAGATACATCACATGATCACACTGACAGAACCACAGGCACATAGACACAGGCAACAGAGCATGCACAATGTCGGCACTAGTACAGTGTATATCCACCTTTCGCAGCAATGCAGGCTGCTATTCTCCCATGGAGACGATCGTAGAGATGCTGGATGTAGTCCTGTGGAACGGCTTGCCATGCCATTTCCACCTGGCGCCTCAGTTGGACCAGTGTTCGTGCTGGACGTGCAGACCGCGTGAGACGACGCTTCATCCAGTCCCAAACATGCTCAATGGGGGACAGATCCGGAGATCTTGCTGGCCAGGGTAGTTGACTTACACCTTCTAGAGCACATTGGGTGGCACGGGATACATGCGGACGTGCGTTGTCCTGTTGGAACAGCAAGTTCCCTTGCCGGTCTAGGAATGGTAGAACGATGGGTTCGATGACGGTTTGGATGTACCGTGCACTATTCAGTGTCCCCTCGACGATCACCAGTGGTGTACGGCCAGTGTAGGAGATCGCTCCCCACACCATGATGCCGGGTGTTGGCCCTGTGTGCCTCGGTCGTATGCAGTCCTGATTGTGGCGCTCACCTGCGCGGCGCCAAACACGCATACGACCATCATTGGCACCAAGGCAGAAGCGACTCTCATCGCTGAAGACGACACGTCTCCATTCGTCCCTCCATTCACGCCTGTCGCGACACCACTGGAGGCGGGCTGCACGATGTTGGGGCGTGAGCGGAAGACTGACTAACGGTGTGCGGGACCGTAGCCCAGCTTCATGGAGACGGTTGCGAATGGTCCTCGCCGATACCCCAGGAGCAACAGTGTCCCTAATTTGCTGGGAAGTGGCGGTGCGGTCCCCTACGGCACTGCGTAGGATCCTACAGTCTTGGCGTGCATCCGTGCGTCGCTGCGGTCCGGTCCCAGGTCGACGGGCACGTACACTTTCCGCCAACCACTGGCGACAACATCGATGTACTGTGGAGACCTCACGCCCCACGTGTTGAGCAATTCGGCGGTACGTCCACCCGGCCTCCCGCATGCCCACTATACGCCCTCGCTCAAAGTCCGTCAACTGCACATACGGTTCACGTCCACGCTGTCGCGGCATGCTACCAGTGTTAAAGACTGCGATGATGCTCTGTATGCCACGGCAAACCGGCTGACACTGACGGCGGCGGTGCACAAATGCTGCGCAGCTAGCGCCATTCGACGGCCAACACCGTGGTTCCTGGTGTGTCCGCTGTGCCGTGCGTGTGATCATTGCTTGTACAGCCCTCTCGCAGTGTCCGGAGCAAGTATGGTGGGTCTGACACACCGGTGTCAATGTGTTCTTTTTTCCATTTCCAGGAGTGTACTTGAATGATGTGTTATGCCTGAAAACAGTTGGAGATGGGAGAGTTAAAGTCTACACTTCCAAAACTCTCATTGTCCATTGACTTGGGTGACTGCAAAGAAAATAGTACTAAAAGTGACTCTATTTAAACTCGCAACAGTGTCTGGTAGAACACACAACATAACTTATGTTTGTTTAACTCTGTAATGAAATTTGCAGCTGGCAAGTAGCTACAACTAAAGTTTAACTCTAAATACATAGAGAAACATTATTATGTGTACACTGTACGCAAGTGTAGTATAAAAAATGTATCGGCAAGTTAAATTTAAGAATTAGACTTCTTACCTATAGTTATATAAAAGTAGAATTATTTGATCATTTATTGTATGCAATGATTTAAATATCATTCAACCTACGTCAGTTGTAATAATTCCAAGCCTTTGTTCCCTAACTTGGCATTGAATGAGCATGTAGAAGGGTTTCATTTTTACTGAAATTCACTGCTTTATTACTCTCAATGTAGTTGAGTCTGTCATGATTTTTTGTAAGAGATTCCTATGAGTATAAAGAACATTCTGTAAAATTTTCACTTGTTTTCATTCAGTCTCTTTGACCTATGAAAATTGATGTTCAGAGGTTTTTGGCCATTTTGGAAAATCTCTAGAATAAACAGTAGTGCCTTCTCAAGACTAAACCTTAGTTATGTAAGTACTCAGCACAGAAATAACATATTACTAGTGAGTCTCTCTTCCTTCATAAAAATTTATGGTCTTAAAAAGTAACAATTGATAATTTTTTTCTGAGTCTTTATAGAAAGAGTTTGACTGACTCTCTTGCATGATAGAAAAAAGTACAGCTGAAGTTCATTTCACGCTGAACACACTGGTTTTTTTAATGATTCTGATATCTTTTAAAGTAACTTGTTAAAAATAGATCACATTTTTCATTAAAATTTACCCAACCACCATTTTAAAAAAGACTGCCAGAAAAAAACTATGGCTTACGAATTTTTTTCAAACAGTGTTTTGTGAGTGTCTACCTATAGGGAACTCATGATAAAAAATCAGGAAAATAAAAACTGTTAAGCAACAAATTTACTTCTATCGGTTGATTTGGAAAGGGATTGACCCATTTGCCTCAAATGCCAAGGACATATTGTAGGGAATGTGTGCCATGGAAAAAAAGTACTGTTGTCTGCCTGTATGTTTAATGTGAACGGAAGTGTGTATCTGACCCTTGGTGAGGATCAAGTCAACATTAAGGAAAGTGGCATGAGATTCAGTATAAGACGATGTGAAATTGATTGAGAGAATGTATTTCAAAATTGCAAATTTTTAATAGGTCAGCCTCACTGTCAGTCCCTATGGCAAAGATGTCAGCAATGTATCTAAATCAAACTAGAGGCTCAAGGCTTATGGGCTCCAGGAAAGCACCTCCAAGTGACCCATTAAAGGTTGGCACGGAAGAGTCCATGCTGGTTCCCATGAACATGCCTCTGATCAACTTGTATGTCTGCCCCTCAAAGGTAAAATAGTCATTGGTAGTATAAAGCTGATTGAAGTGGGGAGGAAAGGTGTCATATGTTTGAAATTAGATGGGCACTGGCTGAGGAAATGTTCAGTGGCAGACAGATCATATACATGGCTGATGTTGGTACAGAGTGAGGTGGCATCATTGGTGACAAGAAGGGTGCGTGACAGGAGTGGGACAAGCACAGATTTCAGATGACGCAGGAGATGGTTGGTTTCTTTAATATAGGAGGAAAGTCATTGCACTATAGGCTGCAGATGATGAGAAACTAAGGCAGGTATGCATTTGGTGCATGCTTTGAACCCAGAATCTATGGTATCGCCAGAGAGATTAGGTTTCTGGACCTTAGGAGGAAGGTAAAAGATGGGAGTGCATGGTTTGGGTGGGCTAAGAAGTTCTAAGGATTGAGATTGTGGCAAATACAACATTAAATATGTCAAAGATATTGATAAATGAACACCAATCAAATAATCACAGGCAGTACTGTGTGATATCTCTGTGATCATGTTTATCTTCTTTGAAGAGGTTGTACTAGTGCTTGTTGCTTGAGTGTGACTCCGTTCTTGCTATATACAAATAAAGTGTTCGATATTAAAAGTGTCTTCAAGCATTGTCGCTGTATCTGAAACTGGTGATCCCAAGTTTCAGTGAATGTGTTTTTATTTTTGTTAGTGTATCTTTATGTTCTTTCACTATGGCTAAGATATCACACTCAGTGAAGACATAACAGCAAAGTTTGCCATTATCCACTTTTGTTCCTCAACCCGCTACAGCTCCAGCTCTCAACAAGCCTTCTGATGATGGCAACAGTTCAAGATTGGGTGACATGAAAATTCTTTCTTTCTGGCCAACTAAGCCTCAATTGTAGTTTTCTCAGGTAGAGGTCATTTCCCAGCTTCACAGCATTGTCTCCAACATTGAAGATTTGCTGTGTTTACATGCCAATTGGAACTGAACTTCTTTGAACAGTTAGACAATATTTTACAACACTCTTTTACTGTTTTTAAAGATACTGTTTTACAATGTTTCTTGATCCCATTGTAATCACATCTGAATCAAATATTGGACAGTGATTTCACAGCCAGTGGTTCCCTAGCACAAGTGGTCCATTCACTTGACACTTTGGCAGTAGTAGAACTCTTAACAGAAAAATCAGTTAAACTCCCTTGGCTGTGGCAACTACCTCAAGATGTGTGCGCAATACTTTCTACATTCCCTGAACTTCCTGTTGATGGTTTAGCCATGAAATCTGATGCAATAACAACTGCTAGTGTTAATGATAGTAATTCATGTGTTGCTTTAGACAAGGTTGCAGAGGGTGGCCGGCATTGTGCATGCCGAGTGAGGGTGGCCCAGACTCGCATATTCTGCATGCTAATTTCAGCATAACAGAGTCACCAATGGACAGAATTTTCAGTGAATTGATTAAACCTAATGCCAAGTTGGATGACAGCAACCAGAAGGCTGCAAGAAAGGAATACGAACATTCTCATTGCCAATGTGAATTATGTTGGATATGGAACAAGATTTTTCTCCAACATGGTCTTTCTTGGTGGCAGTGGCTTCAGGGCCTATATTAGGTGTCAATTTTCTGACTCATTTTTCCCTTGCATTTGACTTCTCTAACAGTCAACTGATAACTATTTCACATGCAGCTAAGTGCAGATCTGTGTCAGATCATGTTACATGCAATGCATGTGGTTCAGGATGCATGAAGATATTCGTGACTTGTGTGTCATCTATGAAATAGAACACAGTCCTGTTTCCCCCCTTGTCTCACTGTGGAACACACTTGTGTGTGTCATGCAAAAAGAGTTGGACACCCATTTCTTGTGATTCTGTGGAACCAGTTGGATTAGTCATCGAATGTGCAGTATCAGAACAAAAGGTTGAGCTAGTTGAGTTTTCTATCACCTGGAACAAGAAGAGGCAGATGTTTTGGACAAATGCAATGTGAAGGCCACAGTGAGACCCTAGGTATATTTCACTTGTCACTACAGATGCAAACAGCCATGAGTGGCAAGGCTGTATGGAAGGGACTTCTCGACATGGAATGGGTGGCAGCTTTTAAAGTGGAGGTATTGCTGGTGGTTGGTAGGTTTGATATGAACAGTGGTACTGATGGAGGAAGTAACACTGACATGACACAATACTGAACACTGAAACTGCATCAGCGCTTACAGCTTTGGGACCAGATTTTTCTTTACATGTAATTAGGTAAGACTATGATGAAAGTGTCACAAGATCATGTATGCTATGAATCATTTTTCAAGAAGAACTGTGGAGAAAATGGGGTGGAAATGGTGGAAAGGATGATTGAATTAAAATTTTATACTAATAAAGTAAGAACATTGTATTACATATTATAAATATCAAGGCAGAATTAGTTAAAAAGAAAAAAAACTAAAATTCAGAAAGGAATAAGTAACTGTTGAATGCACACGAACTATTATAAACAATGCTCATCATTGGAGATAATATTATGGATAGGTGTATGGAATCAGGAAATAAGGGGAAGGTGTAATAGCAAATTATTCATACATACATAAATGCATGGATGTCAAAATCGTTTGTTGAACAAGTACTGGCACAGTATTAGCAAGCTATAAACAATTAGTCAACCGATTCATTCCTGCTCAAACCAAAGAGAAATGTAACTTATGCTATGGGTGCACTGGAGGTTTTAGGATAGTTGGAACTCTTGAAATTTCAAGGAATATTATGGTATTAATCTTACACAAGGATGTGTGCATGTATATTTTTCTAGCTACCCTATGAACAAAAAGACATTAATTACTAAAAATTTCTTTCTACTGTTCTCTGTAAACTAGTTGAAGTAAATAATTAAATACAAGGTGTACAGCTTTGCTTCCACCATTTGCCGATAGGTGGCGACAAGAGTAAGTAGTGGTCGAAAGAAACAGATCACAGACATCAGATAGTTAGCTTGGACCTTGGTCAACATAACCTCATTCAAACATTAGTTGATTTGTGTCTGCATCATAAAGTTGTTCTTGATCAAAAATGTCAGTTTTCGAGCCTAATTCTCATCATTTGCGGGAGGTGTTACTGTTTTGTTTCAGTATGAAGAAAACAGTGGCTGATTCTCATCAAATGCTCTCAAGTACATATCATAAGGACGCTATTAGTGAAAAAACATGTCGTGAGTGGTTTCAATGTTTCAAGAACGGTGATTTTAATATTGTAGACTGGCATAGTGGTGGAAGAGAGAATGTTTTCAAAGATGCAGAATTGGAGACATTGCTGAGTGAAGACTCGCGTTAAACTCAAGAAGAATTCGCATGATTAGTGGGAGTGACACAGCAAGCCATTTCAAAACGTCTCAAGGCTATGGGCATGATTCAGAAAGAAGGAACTTGGGTCCTGTGGGAGCTGAAACCAAGACACATTGAACGGCATTTGTATTTTGTGAACAGTTGCTTCAGTGGCAAAAACGGCAAGGATTTCTGCATCGTATTGTGACTGGGGATGAAAAATGGGTTCATTACAATAAACCTAAATGCAAAAAATCATGGGGATATCCCGGCCATGCTTCCACATTGATGGTCAAACTGAATATTCACAGCTCCAAGATCATGCTCTGCATTTGGTGGGACCAGCTCGGCATCATGTACTATGAGGTGTTAGAACCAAGTGAAACAACCACAGGTGCTTTTTATCAAACACAATTAATGCATTTAAGCAGAGCATTAAAAGGCAAATGGCCACAATACAGTGAGAGGCACAATAAAATGATTTTGCAGCACAACAACGCTTGACCCCACATTGCAAAAGAGGTCAAAATGTACTTGGAAACGTTAAAAGTGGGAAGTCCTACCCCACCTCCTGTATTTTCCAGACATTGCTCCCTCTGACTATCACCTGTTTAGATCAATGGCACATGGCCTGGCTGACCAACACTTCCAATCTCATGAAGAAGTCACAAATTGGATTGATTTGTGGATTGCTTCAAAAGATGACCAATTTTTTCAACACAGGATTCATACACAGCCCGAAAGATGGGAGAAAGTAGTTGTCAGTAATGTAAAATACTTTGAATGACACATGTGTAACCAATTTGTTTCATTAAAGCCTCAAATGTTGGGGAAAAAATGGCAGAAGCAAAATTGTACACCTTGTATTAAAAAACATAACTATTAAAAAAACATAAATGTTAAAATCATTCGGACAATAACTGTGGTAATCTTTTGCTCATTTTACCCCTCCCATCCCACAAAGAGGATGTTGGCCAAAAACTAAATGGAGAGTAATATCATCAAACAGCAACATTTCTGTAACTTCAATTGGGGTTCGTATGTTTTTTTACAATTTAGCACTGGACTCTGTACTCCCTCACTATTAATTTGGAGAGAGAATAAAAACTGACATTAATAAATGATTTATGTGCAAGTTTAGATTATGAGTAGAGCCAGAATTTAAATGGTAAAGATGTAGAGCTTTTTCCACAGTGAAAACTTAACGTATAAATTGCAATCGATGCACTTTAAAACCATTGAATTGCCTTTATTGAAAGGCCACAGTCTCCATAAGCAAAACCTAATTAATTGGGGATTTACCTGTTAAGTATCACATGCCAGCATCAAAACTGACATGTTTCATGAAGTGCACATAATCTTTATTCCATTCATGCTTTATGCACATTTCAGAATCATTACCGCTTCAGACCTATAGCTCCTGAATAATAACATAGCTGTTTCACCTACTCTGCCATCTCAGTACATATGACATCTGAAGATACGTACACATGTTGAGTTTTTTGGCGACTACATACATACACTAATCAGCCTGAACACAATGCCCACCGCCCACCATGATGTTGGATGCCATCTGGTGGTGTTGTGGGCATTTCATGCAGTAACAAAAGAATGTAAGTGGAGCAGATACGGACAGGGGATCACCCTAGCAAAGATATGGGCTGCAAATGGGGAAATCCATTGATATAAGCAACTTTGACAAAACAGTAGATTATTATTATGCAAAGCCTTCGAACGGGTATATCGAAAATGGTGAAGCTGGTCGAATGTTAGCATCTGCAGAAAGAGGTAGAAGGACAGTGAAATTACCACTGGGTGCTAAATGGTTGAACATTCACGACACTCACAGAATGTGAGGTTCGGAAGTTTCTGTGCTCTGTAAAGTAGGATAGATGATGATTTGTGACACTCTTGCTAAAAGAACACAATGTTGGTGCATGCATAAGTGTTTCAGAGCACACTGTACATCGAACATTATCGAACAAGGAGCTCCATAGCAAAATACCCCTACCTGCTCACATGTGGACCAAATGACATCATCAGTTACAATTGCAGTGCACATGAGGCCATCAGGATTCGATCATTGATCAATGGAAATGTGTTGACTCTTTGGGTGAATGGCATTTTTAATACACTAGGTCAATAGTTTTCTTAAAAAACACCATCATCAAGGTAAATGGCAGTTCAAAACATGAAGCACACCATGGATGCTGCCTGGTGGAAGCAGTATTATGCTATGGGAGACATTCTCCTGCACTTGTGTGGAACATATGGTATTAATCAAAGGCACATTGACAACTGTGAACCACCTGCATCCCATCATGCTTGGTGTCTTCCCTGATAGTGATGTCATCTTTCAGTAGTATAACTGTCCATGTCCCCAGAGCCACAACTATGCTACAGTGATCTGAGGAGCATTGTAGTGAAATCACGCTGATGTCTCAGTGACCAAATTTGCCTGATATAAGTCCTATGCAACCCATCTAGGTGACTATCAGGTATTATCACTGTGTATGCAAATCAGTGCCCCTTATTTATATGATTTACATGACCTGTGCATAGATATCTAATGCACCATACTTCCACAAATCTACCAACAAAGTGTTGGATCCCTGGTACACAGAATTACTGAAGTATTTTGTTCCAAAGATGGGCAAACAAGCTATTAAGCAGGTGGTCATAATGTTTTGGCTCACCAGTGCATGAAAATCCTGAAAAATGAAATTGAGTTCTCAGGTAACAGCTGTGCCTTAAAAGATGACAGGTTGAAATTACTGCAAACCAGTTTCAATGATTACTTCCTCACAGCAAGAGCAAACACTACCTGATTGATATTAAACAGCTCAATACAGATGCATTAGCTTTACTACAGTAGATACTGCATACACAATAAACAGACTTTTGATTCAGAATTATAGCCACTCTGTATACTAGAAAAATAATTATTGTGGTTGTGGCGGAGTATTAAAATTTTGTGCTGTCTTGATAAAACCAACCTTGAACTATATATGCACTGCCAAGAAATTACTACACCTGGAAAGATGAAATCTATTTTGATCCTATGATGGCATATGTTACCTGGGGGATAGTAGATGTACTGTTAATGGTTTCAGCATCATCCACCAACAGATAGCATAGTGGTGCAGTTACCAGAGCACCATCTGCATCTAACCTTTAACAGGGAAAGCTCACAGCCAGAAGGCTCAATGTGCTACAAACATGTGAAGCAAGCAGGCAACCATGCCAAGGAGACACACACATGCTTCCTACAGGGGTCAAATTGTTGCCTTCCAAGAGGCAGGATGGTCCTTTCTGAGAACTGCCACACAAGTTGGACATGCTGTGTCAGTTGTGCAGTGATGCTGGTATCAGTGGTCACGTGAACATTCTCAAACCCATAGATGAGATTCTGCATGTTCACACACACAGCACAGACACCTGCCATAATGTTTCTCATGTACCGCAGTGTGTCAGCCTCATGATGACAATCGAAGAGTTACTCGTGTGAGAAGCAGTGGCACCAAAGACAAGAAAGCTGAAAACAACCGGGAGAGTGGATTGCTGACTCCCTGACCCTTCCTACTCCATTTGCATAACGCTATTGTCAGAAGACTACACAGCAGTCAGTTGGTCCCAGTTAGCCCATCAGGGCCAGAAGGTGGACCTTTGCTTGCTTTTTATTGTTATGTAATTTCAATCTAATATCTGTATTTTACCATTGTACTGATGACTTCTTGAATATTATTGACTTTTATGATGATAACATTTGTAGCTGATAGCCAGATTTTATCAACACATTTAAAGTGTTCTGATAAGCCATTCTTTACACTTTAGATATTAAATTACACTATAGTGGAATGATGCAGGACTCCTTTAACACAAGCAGCTTTTGCTTTGGGTGGGGTGGGGGAGAGGTGGGGTGGGAGGATATTTCTAATACTGGCTCTGTCTGTATATGTAAGTACAGTGTCTCCTACTTCTTCATTGTTATTAGAGGCAGAAAAGAAAGTATTACGTAAATAATATTAGGAAAAGGATAGATTGCTACTCACTGTAAAGATGGCCCATTGAATTGCAGCAACGCACAACAAAAAGATTGTTACATCATACACACATTACCACTACCACCAGCAACTCCAACCAGAATGCAAGTGTCCATGGGTAGCAACCTGGAGTGAGGCAGGGGAAGAGGAAGGGATGGCAGGGTATGAGTGAGGGGAGAGATGATTGTTGGCTGGCAGGGCATGCAAGAGCCAGATAGTGGCCACAAAAGACTGCCAGGCACAGTGTAGGAAGGTGGGAGGGGGGGAGGGGGTGTGATGGGGAGCTAAAAAGGTGGTGGTGGTGGTGGTGGTGGTGGTGGTGGTGTGTTGGGGCTTATGGGCGCTCAACATCGAGGTCATCAGCGCCCCGACACACATTAAAAGGAACGAATGTGGACAGACCTAAGAAAACTAAAGCACACACTCAAAGAAAGCAGGAAAAGAAGGAAAATGCTACATAAGAAAGTAAAACCTAAGGAAAGGGGAAACATAGCAACAAGAATATCACAGGAAATTGTTATTGGCTGGCCACTTACATAAAATATGGGCGAGCTAGTCACACAGTGAGAAAATTAAAATCCTCTCCCTAAAATCTTTGTAAAAACATTTGACAGGGCACAGAGCTAAAAAGGAGAGGAGGAGGGAAGGGCAAAGGACAAGTGGATGTATTGGCAGAAGCTGTCACACAATGAGGGTGAGGGGATGTGGAAAAGGAGGAGGTGACAGGACAGAGGGAGCAGAAACTATTGGGATGAGGGTGTGGGGACAATGAGTTACCATAGGTTGAGGCCGGAAAATTTCAGGAGTGGAGAATGTGTTGTAAGGGTAATTCCCATCCACACACTTCAGAAAAGCTGGTGGTGGAGGGAAGGATCCAAGTGGACTGAGCTGTAAAGCAACCATTGAAATCAAGCACGTTATGTTCACTTGCATGTTGTGTCACTGGCTCTTGGCCACAGTTTGCTGGTGGCTGTTCATCCTGGTGGATGGCTGATTCATAGTCATACCAATATAAAAAGCTGTGCTATGATAGCAGTAGAGCTGATATATGGCATGGCTGCTTTCACAGGTGGCCTGGCCTTTGACAGGGTAAGATAAGCCTGTGACAGGGGTGGAATAGAAAGTTCTGGGTGGATGGATTGGGTAGGTCTTGCACCTGGGTGTTCCACAGGGATAAGATCCCTGTGGCAAGGGGTTGGGACTGGAAGTGACATAGGGATGGACTAGGTTATTATGGAGGTTGGCTGGATGACAGAACAACACTTTGGGATGGACTTTCAGCATACTGAGAAAAAGAGCATCCATTACTGCACATATGCAATCCCTGGGTAGCCAGGCAGTATGGGAGGGATTTTTTGGTGTGTAAGGGATGATAGCTACCAAAATACAGTTACTGTTGGTGGTTTTTGGGTTTAATGTGGATGAAGGTGTGGATGAAGACATCAGAGAGGAGGAGGTCAATGTCCAAAAAGGTGGGACTTCGGGTTGAGGACCAAGTGAAGCACATGGGCGAAAAGGTGTTGAAGGAATGGGGATAGGATGCCTTGGCTCTGAGGCCAGATCATGAAGATATCATCAATGAACCTGAACCAGACCTAGGGTATTGGGAGACTAGGAAGGTCTCCTCTAGATGGATCATAAACAGGCTGGCCATGGCTATGCTGCAGATTTGTTTGTACACTTAGTTATGCATTAGGATAAAGTTAGCTAGGTGAATGAAGAAGTGGGTTTGGATTCTGAAGGATGTTGCAAAGGGTAGTGTTCAGTTGTGGCATGATCATGGGTATGGAGGATGAGGGAAGTGGCCTCAGCAGTGACCAGTATTGAACCAGGAGGAAAAGGGGTGGGGATGGTGGAGAACTGGTGAAGGAAGTGGTTGGTCTTTGACATCAGAGGCTAGATTACTGACAATTGGTTGGAGATGTTGGTCAATCAGGGTCATAATATTTTCAGTACGGGTGCAATAAACAGCCACAATGGGGTATCCAGCATTGTTGGGTTTGTGAATTCTGGGGAGCATGTAGAAGGTGAGTGTGTGGGGTATCATAGGGATAAGAAGGGAAATGGATTCATGGGAGAGGTTCTGGGAAGGGTCTAAGGCCTTAAGCACAGATTGGAGGTTATGTTGGACTCCTGGGATGGGATCACTCTGGCAGAGTTTCTATGTTGACAAGTCAGACAATTGGCAGAGGCCTTCCATTAGGAAGTCACTGCAACACATCATGACTTGTGGAGCCTTTGTCCCAGGAAGTACGATTAGGTCAGAATCTTTTTTGAGCAGAGGAAAGAAGAATCACAGCGACTACCTGGCGGAAGGTATCTGGAAATTGTGTACTAGCTCAGCAGCTAACAGATTTTTTCTGTTTGCCTGTCTGCTAGTGAATAATGCTGTCTATAGAAGAAGAGATCAAGATAAGAGCTTTTACAGCTCCACCACACTGAAGCCACGGTTTGACATAAACACTTACAGCGAAAAGAGAGACATCTATCAATGCATTTTTATTTTCAATGAATGGTCCAAGTTGTGACCTCAGCAGAAACATTTTTAACTAACAAATTGCTCTTGCCATCTGTCTTGCTTGATGAATTGCTCCAGTAGTATGTACTTTCAGTTTTTTCCAAATTGTCCTCCCAAATATATTACACAAAACTCTATGAGATCACAGTAATCACCTCTCATTGTTGTTTTATCTAGTTTGCTCTCAAAGAAGTCTATCATTTTGATTTCTGACTTGTTAAAAAGAAATTCACAATCTTTCTGCCAGTGTTAAAATTACAGACATTGATACTCCAGTTTCCTCACAAATGTTGAAAAATTGCTTTGTCAAGACTGCTTGTTACATCATACACTTTTCATTCAAGTACACTTTTTTTAAAAAAAATCATGTATGTGGTGATGGCATGGGAAATTCAACTCCTTGTCCAATTTAAGTTCAAGCAAGATGCATGCCCCATTAAGATGGCCATTGTATGAGGTAGTTGTATTGCTGCAGATAATTTGTATGTTATATTATTCACTTGTAAATCATTTTATTGATTACTGGTTTTGACAGATCTGTGTTGTCATCATTGGATTTTGTAATCCATTGACAAAAGTTCATGATTGTTACAAACTTGAAAGTCATATAGTGGTGTTGCATCATTTTACAGTACAAGGTAGCATGGAAGATCAGCATGCCAAACATAAACACCACAAATATAAAACATACATCACATTAAGCTGATGTCCTAGCACACACTTTCACTTCACACCACTGCTGAAACCAGTAATCAATAAAAAGATTTACAAGCAATCTTGGTGTATCTGATATTTCAGAATAACATACAAATTCAGATCACTGCTAGCAGTTAACATACTGTCAAACATTTATACTTCGTACACTGTCTTCAATATTCCATTACATTAATGTGTTCCAAACAGCATTTGCTTACTGTTTACCATAACCATTCTATATTACAGAACAGCAGTGAACTGTTCACTGTCCTCAAATGTAACAATGGTTGGACATCTTTCTGCTTTTGGGCCTGTGATATTAAATGCTGGCAACAGTTTATGATCCAAATGAACAGTAAAAGCTGATTTTATTGTTTCAGACTGTTCTCTTTTCTTCTTCCATCTGATTCTATGAAGAGAAGATTTATTAATAAAGAGCTCTTCAGTATTGTGACCAGTCACCCCTGGTGTTGCCTGAAGAATATATAGAGAATGTCTTATACACAGTTGACATCTATCTAAGTCAGCTGCTAATTTTTCATTAATTAAATTTTTGGTAACTCACTTTGCAGCATTCTCCAACCACCTACTTTCAGAAGTACATTTGAAAAACAGACCCATCACCTACATCAATTTCACCTGAACATGAAAATGTCTTATCTGATTCTTCATATTTTGAATAAAGAGGTGTAGCAGAAGATGTAGAAGTAGATGCTGTGCACTTTTGTTTCTCTTGCCTTTTTTCTTCTTCCAGTTTTCCCTGCCTCACCCTCTCTTCTTTATATGCAATTATTTGGTCTGCTCATGTATGGTAGCCATTATCCCTTGGCTCTCTCTGTCAAAGTAAGAACATACTGTCATCTTCCAACCTGCTTGTAACACAAGTGTACATGCAATATCAAATAAAGTATTCAAATTATTTAAAAGCCTCTCTTTATGGCTGTTAAACAAATCTTGACCATTTTTTTTAAAATTCCCTCCACTCTGAATGCAAGTTAATAAGTTTTGTCAACAATGCTGAATACGCATTGTTAGAAATCTTGATTTCACCCAAAATATAAGGTACCCACAAACCACGAGATTAACACTTTCACTAATGGTTAATTTTACTTCCGTTATGTTATTAAAAAAAAATACTGCCAGCACTTACCGATATCTGTTTGATGGTAATTTATGTCCAGTTATTTGGTGTTTTATATCTCCTATTAGAAGCACTCAAGGCAGCATGAGTTACAGTGCTTCCAATGGTCCAGCTTAACTCTAGTAACATATATTCATCACTACAGATGTGAACTCCCCATTAGGGTCACTGGTGGTATAAAGGAAAGTGGCATCAATGGTATAATCAAGGTGTGTGATGGGAATGGAACAGACACAAATTTCTGATGACAGAGGATGTTGATGTCTTCAATACAGGAGGAAAGTCTTTGTACTATAGATTGCAGGTGTGGATCATCAAAGGCAGATATACATTTGGTGGGTGCTTCAAAATCAGCAACTCAAAACATCATCAACATAGCAACTACTCAGTCCATACCCTTAGCACCTCATCCACGAAACACTGCCATGTCTGGGCAATATTTTGAAGTCCAAAAGGCATCATGTTATGTTGAAGCAAACCAAATGGGATCATAATAGCAGTCTTGTGCTTGTACATCTTGGCCATAGCTATTTGTACAAATGCTTTGGCATAGTTAATCATACTAAAAACAATAGCATAACTGAGGCCACATGTAACCTCTAAAACATTTGGAATTGGATGTCTGTCAGGGATTATTCTTGCATGTAGGCCCCTATAATCCCTGCAGAACTTCCAGGATCCATCCTTTATCAACAATGGACAATGGTGCCCATGGGCTTTGTGAGTGTGAAATCATCCCATCCACTAAAACATCATCAAACATGACTTAAGCACACTTCAACTTCTCTGAAACAATCTTCAAGGCTGGCTGGCAACAGGCTGACCAGAAATGGTTCGATGGGATGAGTTTACTGTTAATGTCATGGGAGGGCCCAGGTGTGCAAGTTTGTCAATCACTGGCACAACCTTGGAAGAGGGATTGGAGGGGAAGGGGGGGGGGGGGGGGAGAGGAAGAGGCCTGCCGAAGAAGGTGTGGCAGCCATTTGCTGGTGATGTATCTCCACTTGTACATCTTTAAGCACCTTCTCTGAAGCCACAATATGTCGTCTGAGAGCTACACTGCATTTGTGGCCTTCACAGACTGAAATTATCCTCCCAACCTTGTACACAGACGTATCTCCTATGCCATGTGTCCCCAGTCACCCAACGTTTCCCAGAGTCCCAGTCTCTGGCCAAAAGCAGCCTTTGCTCTGTGGCTCAGTACCACCTGAGGAATGTCCTACCCCCATCCTTCCCACCCCTCACACAGTGGTACTCCACCAGCTCTGAACCTACACAGTATCCTCATCCATCCCTACTCTACCCCTGCTCTCAACCCCTTGCCTCAGGGCTCATATCTCTCTATAAACTTAGATGCAAGACCTGTCCCATACATCCTCCTGCCATCACCTACTCCAACCCAGTCACAAGCATCACCTACCTCATCAAATCCCGGGGGTACTTGTGAAACCAATCATGTGATCTAACGGGCTGAGTTCTACATGGACATGACAACCAACAAGCTGTCTGTCCACATGAATGGCCACCAACAAGCTGTGGCTGAGAAACAGCTGGACCACCCAGCTTTTCTGAACTGTGCAGGTGGGATCTCTCCCTGTAATATGTCGTATCTTCATGTAACCCCCCTGGCCCCAACCTTTGTCAGTCACTGTCCTTCACCCACATGTTCTCTTCCCTGTTCCCACTCCAGCACTACACAGCCTTCTATTCCACCAATGCACCCACAGTCTTTTTACTTCTCTCCTTTCCCAATCCCCCCCCCCCACCCCCACCCCCCCCCACTTACCCTCCTTCTAATCTTCCATCTGCAACTAGCTGCCCCATCCTCTCCCCACTATGTCCATGTACGCACCCACAAACAGCACTTCATCGTCCCCAACCCCTACCCTGCTATCTCCCCATCTCCCCTTTGCCCCATCCCCAAGCCTCCTCCACACCCCACCACCCATTGCTTTTCCCATCATGCACTGTTTCTTGCAGTCTGACCTTGGTGGCTAGAGACAGTGATGGTGTGTGTGTGTGTGTGTGTGTGTGTGTGTGTGTGTGTAATCAGTAATGTACCTGAAAATGGGCTTACAATCTGAAACCTAGGTTGTGCAGTAACATAAACAATAAAATTGTGAAACAAGGCCAAAAACAGTGTTTGCTTAATTGATTTACAGTTGATTCAGTTAAAAGATAATATTTCTGTAGATTTGCCTAAGAATAATGAAGATCACATGAAAGAACTCTACAAATTTAGATGTACTTAACTAGATCATTAACAACATGTATGCATCACACAGTGCACCCAGACAAGGATGAAGATTAAAAAGTAAAAAGTAATAAAGAAAATACAGTGAAATCTCACTAATTCAGATCAACTGGACAAATAGAATTACTGAAAATCCAAATTATAGAAATGTTTTGTAAAACAGTTATCTGACATTGTAATTAGGAAAATAATATTCAATATTACTGGTTTAAATAAAATCTATATCAACTATGATATTACGTGAATACTGTACAGTATAGGTAATTTAAAAGCAAATAATGTAATTTTATCAAAATAATGAACAATAGGATTAAACAAATTATAGATAAAGTACATGCCCAAATGTTATATTAAACAAGCTTGATATACACAATGTTGCATATATAAATTACTCTATGTCATGGAGTGTACAGACTTCCTTTGACATTCATCTCAATTTTTCTCAGAGAAAAGCACAAAACTGGTTCTACAGCGTCATTCGTGAAGTGGTTCATATTTTTTGATTTGATAATGTACATATGAGAAAAGTTTGTTCACAAACATAAGTTGACTCAAAGGTTCAAGTAAATTTTAATCAATTACCTGCTAACAATTTATAATTGTTTATATTGGCACAATGATAGATATTCAACAGATTTGTTTAATCAAATGTAATTTGTAGTGTGTCATTGTTTTGCATCGTGATGAGTTCCAACTGCACCACTTGGGTTTTCACGCAAAATGGCAAAAGGATTGCTAAATGGTTTCTTCATGTAAATATCAGTGAAAGAAACCTTGATGGCTATCAAGCTACTGACTTTCTCATTGTACATACTCTAACTTTGACATTTTCTTGTAATTGCGAGAATGGACACAATTTCCCAACTTCAGTTGGGTTTGAAACAGATTTACCTTGTACTGAAATGAAGTAATATGGCCATAACCATATAACTTAATGGAAATACTGAGTTGCAGGTATGCACAACAGGAAGACTTTCAGAAAGTGAGCTTTTGGCCAATAAGGCCTTCATCAAAAATCCCCCCCCCCCCCCCCCCCCACATTCCATCCTGGATTTTCCATTGTTTAATATGGCAATAAAGTTGATTAATCAATTGATTTTTGCCTTGAAGCCATGTATTTAATTCTTCTAAGTGAATATTAACATCAGTCAAAAACTCTGTGTCACACAACTGATGCTAATTTTTTAATTCAGAGATTTTTTTTCCTTTTCAGTCATGAAAATCTTAATTTCATCATTTAAATTCAGAAACCATTCTAGCACTTTAATGTGACATAGCCATCTTATTTCTGTGTAAAAAAAATCAAATCATTATATTTGCTGTCAGTTCCTTCAAGGAAAGTTTGAAAATGTATGATTTACACAGGGGATTTTATGAAATTAATTGTTGAAACCACAATTCTCATGACATGTTCAGAATTTATTTTCTTTGGACACACAGTCTTCTGGTGGATTCCACAATGTAGCTGCATCAGGTCATTACTGTGCACTGCTATTTGCTGTTTTAGTAAAGCTGCCAATCCAGAATTAATTCCTACCACAGAAGGTGCTCTGTCAGTACCTGTACCTGTTGACTTGATCAAACACTGTTCCAAGAGCACAGTGAACCCCTAGTTCGCTCTGGCAATGAACTGAATCCAATCAGCTCTTCACATACTACAAGCTTTCGTGTTATCCCACATGCAAATATTAACAACCTGGGTGTGGAAGTGATCAATAGCTGGTAAAAAGTAAAAAAAAAATTTCTTTGCACAAGATTTTAAATGGTTCTTTATATTTGCCAACACTACAGTAATTCTCCTTTGCCTGGTCATCATGTTTAACTGAATTTTCTCAAAATGTTTAACAGACTATGGGCAATTTTTTTGGCAACTATTGCAAAGCAATTATTGACAAAATCTCTGTTTTTAAATGTCTGGCAATTTTTTGATAAAAAGGCAAGATTTTTCAAAACTTATTCCTGTTGCAGTTTCTGAGTCTTTTAACAGATTTTCTGAACATCACTTGCTGACATGCCACTTCTTATTTCAAGGAAGAATTTTTCTGTTTACATAGTTGTCCTGGAAATTCAGAAAATGCAGAATGCAGACTTTCACAGTACCTCCTAAAACTTGTATTCTTTTGGGATAACAATTCAATTCAGTTCAATTCAATTCAATTCAATTCAGCATTTCTGCAAATAAAACAAGTGATGTTATTCAGCAACTGCACAAAAATTATATTAAGGTCTAGCTATCATGAAACTGCCCTTCTGGTCCTGTAATATGTACTTCTTAATTGGTCCTGCTTTATCCACTCTAGGTTTAATTTTAGACCTTCTCCAAATGGTGACAGTGAATCTTTGCAACAATGCGTATGAAAAGGAAGACAAAAATGCTTGTATGCAAAAATATGATTAGTGTATAAAATTTGTCAACATTATTACTGACCAATGATCTTGCAGCAAATGCATACAGGTTCGCAGAAATAAATAAAACTGTGGCTTACCATTGTCATGAAGTGTTCAATACACTAATAATACATAGGCTGATAAAGTTCACCGACACAAGCTGCTGTAGAGTATAATACCAGTATGACTAAACAATGTCATTCCCTGCAGGCCCATGTGCAGCTCTTTTAGCTGTGGCCACACTGTTGCACAAGTTCAAAAAGAGCACGCCATGAGACAAGTTACTATTCCAAATTGGGATCCTGATGCCTCAGTGCCGTCTAGACTGGTGTGGCTCAAAAGAACTAAGTTCTATAAGGGCCCACTCTTTCCTTGCTAAGAAGGAATGCAAGATAAGACAAAAAAAAGTGGTGGGCACTAGATCAATGGCAGACCACATGCAATCCATGAGCCGAGATCTCTGCACAACACCTGTATGTAGGCTAAAATGGAAGTCTGCTCTATACTGGAAATTTATATGCTTCATTTATTACAGTATGGTCACTTTACCAGTTATTCACTATTGTCATCTGGATATATAATGATTTTGGTACAGCCAAAGTGGTGCTACTTTCTGCTGTTGATGTATGGCAATATTTCCATCCCCAGTATCAGTTGACAATGGCTTAAAGAAGGAACTTTTTTTGTTGAGCCTCTTTTGTGCATTGTTCTTCTATTGCTTGTTGTCACATCTTCTTTGGTGTAAGATAATACTATTGGTAATATAGATTAATGTAAATAAAGTTGCTTAATGTGCCAAAATTTTTTTTAGGTTTGCTAATTTAAGCATTGGTCTACATTCACAAATTTTGTCAGCTTCCTCATTTTCTGTAAAGTACTACTGCTTGGTCCAGTAAACTTTATCCAGTCAGTCATGAATATTCCCTGTGGTTATAGCTCCAATTGGACCCTGGAAAACTAAGTATTCTATTCCTTCAAGACCAAACTCTGTGCTTTTGTTGCACAAAAGATTATTCCATGCATTTTTAAGTGTCAGTTTTAACTTCTCTCCAGCTACTGCCATAGCTGAAAATGGCTTTCTTGATATTATAAGCTTTTGGTTTCAATGGAGTATCCAGCACTGAAGAACACCATAAATTGAAGTTGCTTGCATCTAGAAGGCATTCACAAGCAAAGATTACTCCTTGATCCATACACTGGTTCTGAAAAGTAGTGTTTGGAGGGAGAAACATGCACTTACTCAGTTTATAGTTACTAGGCAGCTTATGAGGATGTGTAGGTACATTATCTAAAACCAATAACACTTTCATATTTTCAGGTTTCAATTTGCAATTTTCAGACTTAAAGGATGAATTTGTTCTTGTGCCAGTGAGAGAAGAACTGTATGGTAACACAAGTCTTTTTATTAGCTTTTTAGATGTTTGGGAGATTCTGTACAGTATTCTTGATTGTGGTCTTCGATTCTTTACAAAACGATTCTAAACTTGCAATGTCTGCATTTAAACTTTCCACACAAACTTTCCTGTTAATGATATTTTGCCAGTTTCCAAATATGAACAGCCATCCAGTACTAGCATTGAAATCATTTTGGCATAACTTATCTGCAGATCTTTCTGCTACAGCCTGCAGTTTGACTCATCCTACAGGAACTTTGACAGATCATTTTCGATTGTAACATGTGTAGAGGGTGTGGGTGTGCTCTGCTGGAGTTGGTGGGTCAGGCTGAGCAAACACTGCTTTCATGATGACAGAAACCCTTTATTATGCAGAACTTACTACTAGCAGATGAAGCACTTAGTATTAGTTGCTCATCCCCACATCTAATTGTTTTTAGTTTCATGGAATTACAAATGTATGTGAGAAAAACATCCAGGTTGCCATTGACAGTATAGTAGAATACTTTTATGCAAAGCAATTAATTATACATCTGAATGAGAAAAGTTTGCAGTGGGCATATTTACCATGAAGAAAGGAGAAATAAAAGCAAGTGAGGTGGTACAGTGGTTAGCACACTTGACTCTCATTCAGGACGACGACGGTTGAATCACATGTCGAGCAATCCTGATTTATGTTTTCCGTGATGTCCCTAAACCATTTTAGGCAAATGCTGGGATGGTTTTTTTGAAAGTGCATGGCCAATTTTCTTCTCCATCCTTCCCAAATCCGAGCTTATGCTCTGTCTCTAATGACCTCATTATCGATGGGACATTAAACACCAACCTATTATTTTAGGAGAAATAAACGGATTGTCTGTCAGAAAAATACTGGGTACAAATGCTTTAGGTATTTCCCTACAATAAATTGTGAAGTGTTGTACACGTGTAGATAATCTAAACAGTTTCATAATCCATATACCAAGGAACTGTAACTCATAGAATAACCTCAGAATTACATAATTCGAATTTGTTCACTGAGTATTTAAATATGGACTAACACATAGGGGAAACTGTGGAGCGAGTTTGAAATAATATAGAAAAAAGAAAAAGAGTGAAAACAAAGTATGAAAAATGGCAAGATGGCAGTGGATCTACACTACAAAAATCCATGAATATAGTTGCGTAGGGAAAGTGCTGTGTGCTGAAGTGTACCAGATATGTGTAGACGAACATGAAGAACAATGTAAGAAATAAAAACTCTGTTCACTGAAGATGCTTTGGAATAAAGCAAAACTCATGTGGTCATAATGATACTTCTGTTACATTCACAAAAGACAGTGTAATCTATATGACTTGTAAGTGGAGTAATGCTTGCTACATCTTATGTGTTTCTGATAAAGCTGCATTTACTTCCTGGATCATTTAAAATGGTAAGCCCTTCAAGAAGGTTGTTTAGGTATGGGCTTGGTGCACCCAGAGTCCTGAGTTGGGAGCTGCTCAGTGCTCTCAGTCCTCTACTACCATGAGCACTGTGGCATCTTCAGTGACCACTGTTTGGCATGGCAGAGGAATGAAAGTATTGCATGGCTCAGAGAAAGTGGATATTAGCTTAACTGCAAGAATCTGGAGAATATGGTGGCTAGGCTCAACCCCATGATGTGGTATTTACTGATAGGATGGGTGGCTGTTTAGGCAAAACAGTTGTTATTGGAGCACCTGATTCACTCCATTTGTATGAAGCCTACTCCAGAAATGAGGTCTCTGTGTGGGTGGACATTTAGTTCCCTTGCATCTTCTGGAACTTTATAGGAAACTATTAATTGTACATAAAAAAAGGAAAAAATTTAAGTACTGCCTGTGGATCGGTTGAACCACTGGTGGGCACTCACAGTTAACCTACAAAGAGAGCTTGGGTGAACAGGCTGCCAGAGTAGATTAAAAATCAAACTAAAAACATAAAATAAAACAAATTTCTACCCAAATTTGGTTTTAGTGACAAAAATTGAAGACGGGTCATCTGAGGAGTTGTACCCATATTATACTCAAAATAGTTGCCAGTCGCTGATAGGCACAACACAAAGACTGTCACAAAATAAGCTTTCGAACAACAAAGCTTCTGCCAAAAATAGAAGACAGACGCACCCATGCACACCAATGCAAACACAACTCTTACACACATGACTGCAGTCTCTGGTAACTGAAGCCACACTACAAGCAGCAGCAGCAGTGCATCATGAGAGAGGCAACTGGGTGGGACTAAGGAGGAGGCTGGGGAGGGAAGGGGGGATAGCAGGGTAGGGGCAGGTGATGGTGAACTGCTGTTGGGGAGTGCGCAGAAGTGAGGTGGAAAGAGAGTAGGGCAGCTAGGTGCAGTCAGGAGTTTAGACGGTGGGCGGGGGAGGGAAGGAGAGGGGGTCGGAGAGAAGTAAAAAGAGTGGGTGTGCTGGTGGACCAGAGAGCTATGTAATGCTGGAATGGGAACAGGGAAAGGGCTCGATGGGTGAGGACAATGACTAATGAAAGTTGAGGACAGGAGGGAGAGTTCCCACCTGCACAATTCAGAAAAGCTGGTGTTGATGGGAAGGATTCATATGGCACAAGCTGTGAAGCAGTCATTAAAATGAAGGGCAATGTCCTCAGCAACAGGGCAGTCCAGTTGTTTCTTGGCCATAGTTTGTAGGTGGCCATTCAAGTGGACTGACAGCTTGTTGTTTGTCATACCCACATAAAAGCAGCACTGTGGCTGCAGCTTTGCTTGTGTATCACATGACTATTTTGGGACCAGACTGGAGTAGATCGTGGTGGGAGGATGTATGGGACAGGTCTTGCATCTGAGTCTATTACAGGGATATGAGCCATGAGGTAAGGGGTTTGGAGCAGGGGTTGTGTAGGCCTCACCTTTTTCTCCACTCCAAAATTTGACCATGCAGGACTTGTTAAATACCTTCTCTCCTTCTCCCAGTCCCTACAGTGGATACACTTTTACACCACCAAACCCTACCAATCATACTCAACCAAAGACCAATGTTGAGCCTTGCATGACTAAGTTCCTTCCTCCATCCAACTTTGATCCACCACTGTTGCCCCCAAATCTCCTCCTGTTAACTTTCCAGAATTTCTTAATTTTGAACCTTGCCTCACCATCATTCCCCAAATCCCTCAACATGCAAACTGAACTTACCTCCACAGAAAGAACCACAGGTCACCACCTAAAAACTGATCGCAACCTTATAATCCTACCTGTGGACAAAGGCTCCACCCCAGTTGATTTGAACCGCAAAGATTACCTGGCAGAAGGACTTCACCGGCTGTCAGATACATCCATCTACAAATCTTGCCACAGTGATCCCATTCCAGAAATCCAACAGGATCTCCAGTCACTCCTCAAATCCTTAGGCCCATCCCAGAATCTCTCCCTGCAGTTCCTAAAGTCCATAAACTCTATCACCCAGGACCGCGTGGGGTAGCCGCGCAGTCTGAGGCACCTTGTCGTGGTTCACGTGGCTCCCCCTGTTGGAGGGCATGGGTGTGTGTGTTGTCCTTAGCATAAGTTAGTTTAAGTTAGATTAAGTAGTGTGTAAGCTTAGGGACTGATGACTTCAGCAGTCTGGTCCCATCAGACTTACCATAAATTTCTAATTTCCTATCACCCAGGACACCCCATCATGGCGGATTACTGTGCCCCCAGTGAGAGAATCTCTGCTCTCGTAGACCACCACCTTCAGCCTATTACCCAGAACCTACCCTCCTATATAAAAGATACCAACCATTTCCTCCACTGACTCTCCACAGTTCCTGTCCCTTTACCACAAGGTGCCCTGCTCATCACTATTGATGCGACCTTCCTTTACACTAACTTCCCTAATGCCCATGGTCTTACCACTGCTGAACACAACATTTCAAACACCCAACAAATTCCAACCCAACAACCTCCTTCCTAATCACATCCTCACCCACAATTACTTCTCCTTTGAAGGCATTTCTTACTAACAGATCTGGGGTATGTCTATGGGCACATGCATGGCACCATCCTACACTAAACATATTCACGACCCATCTACAGGAAGCCTTCCTAAACACTCAGAATCCCAAACCCTCATCTGGTTCAGGTTCACTGATGACATCTTTGTGATGTGGATTGAGGGAGAGAACACCCTGTCCACATTCCTCCAGATCCTCAACAATTTCTCCCCCATTTGCTTCACCTGGTCCTTCTCAACCCAAGAAGCCACCTTCCTATATGTTGACCTCCACCTCAAAGATGGCTGCATCAGTACCTCTGGCCATATCAAACCTACTAACCACCAGCAATACCTTCAGTTCAGCAGCTGCCACCATTTCCAAAACAAGGAGTTCCCTCAATACAGCCTAGCCACCCATGCCCACTGCATCTGCAGTGATGAGCAGTCCTTCTTGAAATATACCTTTATAGACTGAAAAAGGCATTTACAGACTGTAATTATCCTCCCAACCTCATACAAAAACAAATCTCTTGTGCTTTATCTTTCCAGTCACTCACCACCTCCCATAGTCTTACCATCTGGCCACAGAGGAGCTTTCCCCTTATCACTCAGTACCACCCAGGTCTGGAGCAACTGAAATACATGCACCAGCTGGGTTTTGACCACCTGTTGTCGTGCCCTGAATTGAGAAATGTGCTGCCCACTATCCTCCCCACACCTCCCACAGTGGTATTCTGCCAACCACTGAACCTACATAATATACTGACCCATACCTACGCAAGCCCTACTCCCTACTCCCAACCCCATACCTCATGGCTCATATCCCTGTAACAGACCCAGATGCAAGACCTGTCCCATACATCCTCCCACCACAACCTGCTCCAGTCTGGTCCGAAAGATCACCTATTCCATCAAAGGCAGGACTACCTGTGAAAATAGTCATGTGATCTACAAGCTAAGCTGCAGCCACAGTGCTGCATTCTGTGTGGGCATGACAAAAAACAAGCTGTCAGTCCGCATAAATGGCCACTGACAAACTGCGGCCAAGAAACAACTGGACCACCCTGTTACTGAGAACACTGCCCTTCATTTGAGTGACTGCTTCACAGCTTGTGCCATATGAATCTTTCCCATTGACACCAGCTTTTCTGAATTGCATAAGTGGAAACTCTCCCTGCAATATACCTACATTCCCGTAATCTTCTTGGCCTCGACTTTCGTTAGTCATTGTCCTCACCCATCTAGCCCCTTCCCTGTTCCCATACCAGCACTACATAGCTCTTTGTTCCACCAACTCACTCAGTCTTTTTACTTCTCTCCTTTTCTACTACCCCCTTCCCACTCTCTCCCCTACCCTCTGTCTAACCTTCTGGACTGCACCTAGCTGCCCTACTCTCTCTCCACCTCATCTCTGTGTGCTCCCCAGCAACAGTTCACTATCACCCACCCCTACCCTGCTATCCCTCTCACTCCTCGACTCAGCCTCCTCTTTACCCCCACCCAGTTGCCTCTTCCATGATAAAAAAATGAAATGATCTTATGGCATTGCTGGCCAGGAGGCACCATACAGGAAAGTTCGGCCTCCATGTTGCTAGTCTTATTTCATGTCATGCCACATTGGGTAACTTGCACATCAATGAGGAGGAGATGATAATGAGGACAACACAACACACCCAGTCCACGGGCGAAGAAAATCTCCAACACGGCGGGGAATCAGCTTAGTTTGTGACAGTCTTTTTGTTGTGCCTATCTGTGACTCAGCATCTCCACAATATGGTGAGTAGCAATTATCCTTTTCATAATATGGTCACTGCATCCCTTTGTTGAACAGGCAATGGCACAACTGCTAATATTTTCTCAACGAGGTTACAGTTCTTCCTGCCAGTCCATGCACTTATGCTGTTGCATAAGTAAGATGCTTCTTTATATCTGATCCTACTATTTGAGCTAAAATTTACTACAATAAATAATTCTAAAGTCCAATATCCAACCAATAAATCTTTCATAGGATCATTCTGTAAAAATCACCGCCCTCTTTTCATGTCATCACTTCTGAGTAAAAGGACAGAGATAAGTTGACAAAATATTTGAGAGAGGAACAAACAGATATAACCTGGTGCTTCTGTGACAGGATCCATCTTGAATGTTTGCTATGTAAATCCTTTTTCTGTTTCATGAAAAATACATCATCAAAATTTCTAAGCTATTTCTGAAGATTCAGAGTACAAAAGAAACATGAGAAAGTAATAACTTTACCCCATCGCATGAAATTTGCTGACTTCACTTCCGCAGTTCTCCACAATCAAGGTAAGGCAGCTAACTTTTATGAAGATGATATCTTTCATGGACGCACATAATTTATCATTTATTACAAGTTTATGCCCATAAGCTAATTGTGCAGTGTTATAAAATAGAACTTTAATTATATTCAGATTAATTGTTGTATTGTGAATTTCAAAATGGCTGCATCTTGATAGCAGTAACACACAATGAAGGAGAAGCCAGACTGAATTGTTGTTGGGCAGGTGCCTAATGTGAAAGTTATTTCAAATCACTTGTAAATATTTTTCTAGATACACAATTTTAAAATTTTCTCTGCAAAATTTTATTTCGATTCTTATATATGATGATCTGCCAATAGGTGATGAAATTGAGTCAAGATACTTTGGTTGAACAAAATTTTGAACAAATTCTCCCCTCAGAACATGAACCACTGTCAAGTTCTGAAGAGGACCTATCTGGGGGACACCACCTTGATGAAGCACTGTCCGTGCAGGTGGAGAGGCTTGCGTATCCACGGGAAGCTGAGGGCTATGCCAAAGGTAGAGGACCTAATGCCGCAAAGGCCTCAGCCGATGGATCAGACTAAGAGTGTCCCAAGAGTGTCCCACAATGTCCCATCTTCCCTATCCACTCTTAGTCCTACCCAATTCCCTGACTCAACCCAAGGTGTGATGCGATCCGTGCCGAGGGGTGCGTGGCACATGGGAAGATGTGTCACAAACGGAGACTCAGGGATACCGGGTGACCTCCCTGAGTAATTAGCCTCACACTGCACAGGACATTCGTGGTGTGGATCTTCTAGATCTCCAAATCTTGTGCGACCAATATGGACACAATTAAAGAAAATAAAGAAAAACAAACTGAGGGGCAAATTGAGACCTCAGATACTCAAACATCGGGGTCAGAACCAATGGAAGGCATTCCCATTACTCAATCAGGGTCTAGACCTGAGCCAGAAGTGGGAACTGTAACTGAGAAGCTAGATCAGATTAAGATCAAAGACTTTTCTGGGGCAAAGAGGGAACAGAGGAAAAAGGAAGGGAAAGAATGGCTTCCTAAAGACAAGTGGAGAGAATTAAAGGGACTAGAACCTAAGACCCTCGGGAAGAAACTGTCTCAGGTTGAAGGGGATACGCAGACCCCCACAACATCAAAGGCAGGTAGTAAGCAGATAAGGGAGGAATCAAAGACTCCCTCCTCCCTGGATAAGCGAGTCCAGAAAAAACCGAGGCAAGAAATAGGGAAGCAGATCTATAGTACTGAAGTTTTTAGGATGGCCGTTACCCAGGAAGGTTATCCACTGGTGGCCATCACCTCACAGCAGGAGGAACTGGTACAGATGGCCCTCTTTGAAAAGATTGGAGGGGCCGCTGGCCCAGGACCCAACTTCAGGAGGGTCTATCTAGAGTGTGGTGCCCTCATTTTCGTCTGTGAGGGGGTGCACATGGTGGAATGGCTCAAGGACAAGGTGCCCATTGTACCCCCGTGGGAAGAAGTGAAGCTGCTGGTTAAAATGGCAGCAGAGCTTCTTAAGACCACAAAGATATCATTATGGGTAACTAAGATCCTTAAGGAAGTCTCTTCTATGACTCTGTTTGAGAACCCAAAAGTCTCGACAGAAGACTGGAGAGTGATTAACCAGAAGGTTGCTCCAGAAGGATGAACCCTGGTGGTGGAGGTCAGAGAGAAGTCCCTGAAGGTTATGTGGCAGCAGGACCTTTAGGGTTCTTGCAGGTCACTGTCAGGGTTCTCAAAAACTTGAAAGATGGCAGCAAGACAGAGCCTGAAGGTGCTGAAGATTAATGTGCAGCACAGTAAAGGGGCCTCTGCTGCCCTGAGTTGCTGTCTGGGGAGACAGGAAGGGGACGTGGCCCTGATACAAGAACCCTATTTATACTGGAGGTAAGCTGGTCTATGCTAGAAAGCTAATAAACTCCAGGACATGCGTCTATGTAAGAAATGGCATTTCTTTCATGCTAATGATGGATTTCTGCTCTAGGGACTTAGTGACCATTAAAATGCAGCAATGTGAGGAAAGTATCACGAGGAAAATTATTTTGGCCCCAATATACCTTCCATATGAAGACAGCTCTCCTCCTCCTCTGGAGGTGAGGAGACTTGTGGACTTGCCATCGGCAAGGTGATCAACTGCTGGTGGGATGCGATGCAAATGCCCACAACCTAGTGCGGGGCAGCAAGGACACCAACAGTAGAGGTGAGTACCTTCTTGAATTTCTTTTAGCTAACAACTTAGAGGTCCTGAATAGGGGCAATGAACCTACAGTCAGGAATAGCAGAAGGGAAGAAGTAATTGGCATAACCTTTGGTTCCATGACAATGGGTAGCTATGTCAAACAATGGCATATGGTGTTGGAACCGTCCTCATAGTGACCTCATATCAGGACAACTGCACTATCACCAGGAAGTGCACAAATAGGAGAGTTCCTTGGTGAAGTAACAAACTGGAAATGCAAAGAAAACAGTTACTGAGACTGTTTAATATTGAGAGACGTAAAGGACAATGGGCTAAATATTGTGAGGCCCTTGTCAATTACAATCTTGCAATCAGACAAGCAAAGGAGCCATCCTGGAAGGCATTCTGTGAGGAAGTGGAGGGCATGGCTGCACAAGCCAGACTGCACAAGATTCTCACTAGAGTACCAACTAATCCAGGAGGTACTTTGAGGAAGGAGGATGGGGAATACACAAAGACAGCACATGAGGTGCTGGAATTGCTCCTCAAAACTCACTTTCCTCCATATGCTCTGCCAGACAACACAGACCTGTATGTGAACCCACAGAGACAACAGTTCTCAGGCACTCAAAGAGAGGACTGGGAATCAGCCAAGGAGTGAGTGAACTTCAATAAAATCCAGTGGGCTGTGGGAACATTCCAACTGTTTAAGTCACCTGACCCAGATGGAATTTTTCCAGCTCTCCTGTAACAGGCAGGATGAAAGATCATAAGAGTCCTATGCAGGCTATTCAGGGTTAGCCTAGCAGTAGGAATCATTCCCAGTGCTTGGAGGGCAGTGAAGGTTGTCTTCATTCCAAAGCCAGGGATAACGGATCATACCAAGGCCAAGGATATGAGACCAATCAGTAAGGTGACCATCTGTCCTGTTTTTTTCGGGACAGTCCCAATTTTTGTGTGTCTGTCCCGAATTTTTTCAAAGGTAATTTGGGACACCTGTTTGGCCCAAAATTAACAATCATGACCCAATTTGTCCCGAATTAGACATTCACTTCACATGTATCGGTATATTTTATTATTAGTTTTAGTTATGGTGGGAAATTGTTTAACAAGAGGGTACGACAAATTGTCGAAACCATTATCAAACTGTTTCTATTGTGCAAACACGTGTTGGCCACAGCTCGAACAGCTAATGGGCCATCAGAGACCACGGCAACTGGGAAAAAGTTGCACTCGAATGCATTTGCGCGATCGAAACGGTTCTAACTTTAACTCCAACAGAAGAAGGAATAAATCTGCATATTTTCTGATAGCCATCGAAGAGGCAGAGGAGGTTTTATGGCAAACATGCAGACAAAATACAAAGTAACTAAAACAGACAAACAGTAGTATACACTCTCGTTGACTTTGGCGTCACCAACGCAGTGTATGCTGGTCTCTAGAATACTACCATTTGTCATCTGTGTGCGCCATATTATATCAGATTGAATTTTGTGTTACATTGTGTTATGGAATATTATGATCGATAAGCTTAGTTGTTTTTCCTTGTCAATAACAATAACAATACTTCTTAACAAGAATGAGTTCAAAGAAGTGCAAGTGCTCCTTCAATGAACAATTGCAGAAAGAATTTCCATTCATCAGTGACATCAGTTCTTTGGACTCAAAAGGAAAAGTGAGGTGCAACACATGTGCTTCTAGTTTCTCACTAAGTCACAGTGGACGTGGTGATATATAACTACATTTAAAAAGTGACAAACATAAAAGAGCAGTCTCTGCAGCAGCGTCTAATGCAACATTCAAGTAACTTAGTGGTCAGGAGGAGAGGTTAGTTGCAACTGAGGGCGTTTTTGCATATCATACAGTTTCAGATCTATGGACTGTACATCGAAGCTACTTCAAGTAACATTAGAGCCTAAATTTGCTTGTGCACGTGCAAAAACATAGGCAATAATTGTGAATATGTTAGCTCCTCATGCATTAGATATGTTGCAACATGACTTAGAAAAAGTGACATTTATTTCACTTCTGACTGATGCATCTAACCACAAAGAGATTAAGGTCTTTCCTATCCTCGTCAATAATTTTGATTACAAAACTGGTGTAAAAGTAAGATTATTACAATTAAAATCGTTGCCTGGGGAAACATCTATTATTGTGAGTGGCTATTTAACAGACTGCCTCAGAGAAAACAGCCTAGAAGAAAAAGTTGTTGGACTGTGTGCTGATAACACTAATTGCAATTTTGGAGGTGCTGAAAGAAAAGGTCAGAATAATGTTTTTACTAAACTACAAGTGGAACTTGGTCATAGACTGATAGGGGTTGGTTGTGCTGCTCATATACTGCATAATACTGTTTGAGCAGCTACTGATATTTTGCCTGTAGATATAGAAATGGTAGTTTCCAAAATATTTCTGTATTTCAAATCGTACACTGTGAGAGTTGAAACTCTGAAGGACTTTTGCAGTTTTGTTAAAACAGATTTTGCAATGATTTTGGGTTATGCTCAAACAAGATGGTTAGCACTGTTGCCTGCTGTTGAGCGAGTCATCAAAATGTTTAAACCACTAAAATCATACTTCCAGTCTGAAAAAAGTGTCCATTGTTACCTCAAGACTTATTTCAAAACCTTTTGTCTGAAGTATGGCTATACTTTGTTCGCAGTCAGGCTTCATCATTTCATGAATCAGTTAAAAAAGTTGAAGGACAGACAGTCACTATATTTGAAGTGGCTGATTGTATTAGTAAGCTGAAAGCTACATTGCAGTCCAAAATTGAAGACCAGTTCCTTCCCTCAGGAGTTAAAACAATTCTTGAAACTCTTGAAACAGAGGTAGGTCTGCTTCCAGCAGAGGTAAAGAGTTTCCATGGTGCTGTATTATTTTTCTATGAAAGTGCTCTATCCTACTTAAAAAAAGTGGACTGAAAAAAGTTTCCAGAACTTGGACTGCTACAATTGGGTTACCTTGAATCAAATACCTGTATGGATGACATTGAAAGAACTTCTTCTCTAGTTAGCGAAACTGTGCCATATGTTCAGTTCGCAGAAAATATAATGTATGATGAGTATGTCAGTGTCAAACAGTTTGTAACCACTGAGAAAATCATTGAATGGACTGCTAACAACACTGTTTCAGGTCAAAGATGGGTTGAGATGATTTCTCGTTTCAACCAGAATTGTGTGCCATTCTCAAATGTACTCAAGCTAGTGGAGTTTCTTTTCTGCCTTCCTGGCACTAATGCTGCTACTGAAAGGGTATTTTCCCACATGAACAATATATAGACAAGTGACAAAACACAGTTGGCTGTAGAAACCATGAAAGCAATGTTAGTAAGTAGAATAAATTATGATGAAACTTGTGTCGAGTTTTTTCATATGTTGTTGACAGTTGCCCTGATGACACTCATTCATCTTAGAAGGTATTAATAAAATGTAAATGTGCTTTTCTTTGTAACAAATTTAATTGATATTTTGTATTTATTACATTTAATTGAAACCTTCTTCTCATATAATAAATAAATAATTAAATATAGCGTATTTTGCAAAATTTTTAATGTGTCCCGAATTTGGGCCTAGGAAATATGTTAATGTCCCGAATTTGAGTCTAGAAAATATGGTCACCTTACCAATCAATCTGTCCTCCTTCATTCTCAAAACATTGGAAAAACTGGTTAATGTATATGTTGGGGAGAGGAGGCTAAGTAGGGTCCCTCTACACTCGAACCAACATGCATACCAACCAGGTAAATCATATAAGGCAGCTCTCCACCAACTCGTTGGGAAGGTGGAAAAAGCACTCCGCTTCCAAGAAGTAGCCCTCTGCATCTTCCTGGAAGTACAGTACATACTGACGAAACTACAATGAGCTCTAACATGGAAATTAAGCATTTCCGGACACATGTCCACATAACATCTTTTCTTTATTTGTGTGTGAGGAATGTTTCCTGAAAGTTTGGCCATACCTTTTTGTAACACCCTGTATGTAGGTGGACCAGGGCCATGCTTAGTGGAAGGAAGGTAGAGTCTACCATGATGAATGAAAAGATGGTAATTAACACCACTAGAGGCTGCCCACAAGGAGGGTAGTCTCCTCTATTGTGGAATCTAGTGGTGAATGAACTCATTGAGGAACTAAATTCTAGACAAAGCTTCTGCCAAGGATACACAGATGACATTGTTCTAGTACCTCCTGGAAATGGACGTGGCCAGCCCATAGAGGGCTCCGCGTCCACGGCGGCTCTTCAGCGCAGCAGCTCTCACGCGGCAAGGGCGCCACCACTGCACCACATGCAGACCGAGGCCAATAGCCATTCCCTCTGGTTTCGTATATAGTGACCCACTCTGCCCTAGTCCAGTCAGTCTGGTACTCGCTCTGGATTGCGTCTCCATCTCGGCGGTACTATGCTCTGGTCATTGCTCATTGTTGGCATTTGCCTAGCTCTTGTTCTGAGTGGATGTACTGTTGGTGTTTGGTGTTGTGGTTTCTACAAGCCTCCGTTGTTTATCTCTTCCTTGTTGTGTCGGTCATAGTCGGTCGTTGTCATTTGTTGTCAGTTCGCGTTGGCCTGTCGTCCGACTCATCCTTGTGTTTACCCAGTGGTGCGAAGAGACACATTCAACACTCAAGTTGGAATCTAAAGCTCTTCAATGAAACTCTACCTGTGAAGGGGATAGTGAAATATCTAGGGGTAGCCTTGGATGAGAAGCTAACTTGGACCCCTCACAATAAGAGCATCTGCTCCAAGGCAAAAAGTACTCTAGTGAGTACTAGGAGGGCTTGTGGCAAAAACTGGGGCCTAAACCCCAGGGGTATGCACTGGATATACACCACAGTGGTTAGATGTAGGGTTTCCTAAGGGGCCGTAGTATGGTGGAAGGAGGTAGAACGGCGGGTTGCTGCTAAGGAGCTTGCTAAGATGCAGAGATTGGCCTGCTTAGCCATAACGGGCAGAATTAGCAGGACACAAGCCACTGGAAAGGAAGCCATGCTGGATATGCCTCCACTTCATTTTTGGGTCAAGATGGAGGCAGCAGCTGGGGCACACAGACTTAAAGCCGGCAAAAACTGGCTCTCATTTGGATATCCAGAATCACACACTAACATAGTAAGTGAGGTAAATATAGGAATGGCTGGGGAAATGCCTGCTGACTATATAATAACTCCCAACTGCTCCGACAAGCCTTACAACATAATAATTGGAAGTAGGGAGCAGTGGGAAAAAGCAGTTCGACACTGTATGGGGGACATTGTTTGGTTCACCGATGGGTCAAAAACAGACCATGGTGTTGGGGCAGGGGTGTATGGGGTTCTGCCAAGACTGAAGAGCATCATCTCTCTAGGAAAACTGGCCCCTGTATTCCAAGCTGAAATTACTGCAATCAGGGCATGCGTGGAGGAAGGAGAACATGCATAGGCGCTACAATGACCTTAGCATCTGCATCTATTCAGACAGCCAGGCAGCACTGGAATCATTGGCAGCTCCTGCAACAAGAGCTAAGATTGTTACAGATTGCCTCAGGGCTCTGGTGGAGCTAGGGGGAAGCAATAGGGTAAACCTAGTGTGGGTCCCTGGCCACTCAGGGATCTGTGGCAATGAACAAACCGATAGATTGGTTAGGATGGGGGCAAAAAATCCATTTATTGGACCGGAACCTGTCCTGACAATCACCAAGGCTATGATCAAATTAGAACTATGGAACTGGCTAAGGAAACAGCACGTAGGATATTGGACCAAGGTCCATAAACAAAAACATGGTAAGGTAATGATGCCCAAGCCATGTTTTAAAAGAAGCTCTGTAATCTTAGGATTGAACAGGAAGGAGATCAAACTCATGGCTGGACTGATGACCAGCCATGGGAATTTCAAAAAATACCTACACACAATGGGTATAATGGAAGAGGACCCTAATGTAGGATCTGTGATGAGGGTGAAGAAACTGCATCACACCTAACCTTCGATTGCAAGGCATTGGAGAGTAAAAGATACAGAATCTTTGGGACAGCTAGACTTGAAGAAATTGTGTCTAACAAAAAACTGGTAGAGGGACTCCTTGCACTATTTAAGGGCACTGGTTGGCTTTACAAGATACACAGGGAGCAATACCACACAATAAACCTAGTTTCGGTGTGGGCAGTGGCGGGTCAGATCTAAGCTGTTTTAGCTTCCTGTTAAAATCAATCAATCAATTTGAAGAGGAAAAAACAGAAATTTTGAACATATCCATGCCAAAAGTGAGCAGCATGGAGACAATGTCTTGGTAGTCATGTCTCTTTGCACACAAAGTGCACAAATTACACAACCCCCAAAAGCTAACATAATGGCATATCTGCAGCAGATGTTTGAGCAAATAAGAATACTTTGAAAACCAATTTAAATGCTAGGAATGACAAACAAGACAACGATATAAAAATATAAAATCTCTGCAAACCAATTTAGACATGAAATTCAATAAATTGAAAATCTGAATTGAAAACGAAACTAACTACCCTGATCGATAAAAAGTTAAATGAAAGAACAAAAGATCTTGCCATAAAGCAACATCCATACACAATTACAGATGCACTCGGATGACACAGAAATGCTAAATACAACCTTTGATAATCTGACTTTGCAACATACCAATGTAGATAAAGAAACTGCACAATTACAAAATGTGTGTAAGTACCTCCTAGGAACAGTACACAGACTTAGTAAAAATCAGGATAAGCTAAGAAATGCTGTGAAAAATGAACCAAGATTTGAATAAAACAGTCACGAAAACATCACTGATGTCACTGGAACATCTGATAGTTTCAGCAAAAATTTGCGAGAGGAATTGTCTGAAGTTAGTGATGTATTGCAAAAAGATTTACCCAAATTGTGTTATAAAGTACACATGCAGTTTAACACAATACACAAGGAACTGTTGGTGGCTAGGGAATATAGGCCTGATGTGTCACATAAAATTCAGCAAACATTTGGCAATAGTCCAAATCATGAGGAGTATCTGCCAAATTTTAGTGACGAGGTATACACAAATGAAGTCCTTCTGTCATACAAATATTATAAAATGGACACAAAACTCACACTTTCTGCATTATTACTGGAGGAAAGTGTGATAAAGCACTTGCAATTCCAAATCAACTATCCAGAGAAACAAACCACATCCTCTGGTTTTTATTTAAATCTTTTCATGGTGCATTATTCCCCCCTCCCCCACACTCTCCCCCTCCCCCACTCCCTTGGACAGAGCATCAAAAGATTCAGTTCATGGTAGAACATGTCCAGGGTGATAAAGCCATATGTACAACTGAAATGGCTGAAACATGCAAAACATCTGTGCAATTTGAAAATGCGTTTTTAAAGAAAACGTGCCCACATGTATTCAGGAGTGCCTGAGGAAAGAGTTTTCCAATCCAGAACCCTTTAATCCCAAATAAGGCAGCCTTAGGTGGTATTTTGAAAAATACCTGAATAAACCGTGATACTGGGATGAGCCCGTTGCGCACAAAAATGTGATAAGAATCCTTAAAGAGAAGCATCTACATCTACAACTATACTATGGAAATCACTGTGAGATGGATGGCAGGGGGTACATCTCATTGTACCAGTTATTAGTGTTTCTTTCTGTTCCATTCATGCATGGGGCAGGGTAAGAATGACTGAATGCTTCTGTGTGTGCAGTAATTGTTCTAATCTTATACTCATGATCCCTATGGTAGCGCTACATAGGGGGCTATAGTGTACATCTGTCTTCAGGAGTCTTCCAGTTCAGTTCCTTTAATATCTCTGTGACACCCTCCCAAGGATTAAACAAACCTGTGACCACTCATGCTGCCCTTCTTTGTGTACATACAATATCCCCTGTTAGTCCTATTTGGTGTGAGTTCCACACTCTAGAGCAATATTCTGGAACTGGTTGCACAAGTAATTTGTAAGCTATCTGTTTTGTAGACTGATTGCGCTTCCCCAGTATTCTACTAATAAAAGAAGTCTATCACCTGCTTTGCCCATGACTGAACCTATGTATTCATTCCATTTCGTATCCCTAAAAAGTGTTACACCCAGGTATTTGTATGAGTTGGCCGATTTTGACAGTGGCTCATTGATATTATAGTCATAGGATACTGTTTTCTTGTTTTACGAAGTGCAAAATTTTACGTTTCTGAACATTTAGAGCAAGTTGCCAATCTCTGCACCATGTTGAAATCTTATCAAGATGTGACTCAATATTTATGCAGCTTCTTTCAGATACTACATCATTATGGATAACTGTATCATCTGCAAAAATCCTGATTTTGCTATAGATATTGTTGACAAAGTCATCAATATACAATGTGAACGGTAAGGGTTCCAACACACTTCCCTGGGGCTCAATCAAAGTTACTACTATGTCTGACAATGACTCTCCATCCAAGATGATGTGCTGAGTCCTTCCTACCAAAAAAGCCTCAACCAGTCAAAATTTTACTCGATACCTCATATGATCATAATTTTGACAATAAGCATAGGTGCTGTACTGAGTCTAAAGCTTTTCTGAAATCAAGAAATACTGCATCTACTTGGTCGCCTTGATTCAAAGCTTTCAGTATGGTCATGTGAGAAAAGTGCAAATTGGGTTTCACGTGATCGATGTTTTTGAAATCCATGCTGGTCGGCATTGAGAGGATCATTCTGTCTAAGATACCTCATTATTTTTGAGCTCAGAATGTGTTCTACAACTCTGCAACAAATAATGGTCAAGGTTATTGGATGGTAGTTTTGTGGATCACTTCTACTACCCTTCTTGTAGACATGTGTGACCTGTGCCTTTTTCCAAGAACTGGGCATGATCTTTTATTTGAGGGATCTACAATAGATTATAATCAGTAGAGGAGCTAACTCAGGTGCAAATTCAGTGTAGAATCTGACAGGAATTCCATCATGGCCTGGAGATTTGTTCAGTTTTAAGAATTTCAGCTCGTTTCTGAACATCACTGACACTAATACTTAAGTACATAAAGATTTGGTGTACACTTCCAAAGATGACCTGGATCAGTTTATGGCCACCCACAATACAACTGATCTAGCACATGAGGATGTGAGAGCCAATTATAATCTAAAGAACATGAATAATAGGAATGGCTCCTCACAGCCAAGCCAACCACGTTATGGCAACAATAATGGTGGGCCAGCGAGGAGTGGGGGGCACAGTTCATGACATCAACATACACATTAGCAAGCTATGATGGTCCACCTACCAATCAATGACCATGGAACAACTGTAAAAACAAAAATAAGTTTAACAACATACACCACCCTGGGTATCAGGGCAATGGCAACATACAGTACTATGCCAATCAGAACTCGCAGTACTGGAACAGGCCTAACCAGAACGTGAATAACTTTCTACAAAACAATAGTAACAATAGTCTGTAAAATGGTCATATGCCACGTACATCAAATGACTATGTTAACTGTGTACCACATGCACAAGAAGGGCATTCCATAAATATGGTGGAGGTTACAAATGAGCAGATGCCACCTGACATACAGTCTGCATTGACAAATGAGAAACAACCACATTAAGCCCTCAAATGTTGATCACAACACAGTTTGGGGCACAGAACAAGCAAAAACAAATCTACTTAGATTAAACAACATTATTGACATCAGGGATGAACACATGCAGGAGTCACATGTGTCAACATAAAGTAAAAATGGCAATAGAGGCTAAACTAAAGTAGACAAAATACCTACCACTATAGTTCTCGACATAGGTACAATGACAAATTGTGTCTCACAAAAATTGTTCAAAAGAATGAAGGAAATCACAGAAATTCCTATACTCCCAGTACAAGGTTGTAAAGTCTTTGGTGCTATTAGTGCAAAAACTATATTAGTGAAATGGCAGACACAGGTGGACATAATAAAAGAAAATGGAAGTATATTGTGTCTGTCTCACTTTTGAATGCTTCCTCAGAATAGAATTTTTTAGAGAAAAGAATGCATTGATTGACTTTGCCGAAGGAAAATTCATTTTGATGCTTGAGGGTAAACAAATAAAAATTGATTTAGTGCACATGTCTGAAAGAAAAGGTAAGTTTAGTTCAGGGTTAAAAGTACAGTTTCTCAAACACAAACATGCACTGTGTGAATATACTATGACTCAGAATGAGAATAATGTAGATTTATACTAAGATCACAGAATCCACATATTTAAGTGAAACACAACAAGAATTGAAGGTTGTGTGGATTAAATATTTACAAATGTTTGACAAAAACCAGGCATAATTAATAAGTATGTCAATAAAATGAATGTGAAATCACATGAGACATACTGTAGGAAGCCATATCCCATTCTGTGGACCAAGCGAGGGGCTGTTGATAATGAAATTAAGAAAATGGTTATGTATGGTTATAGAACTGTCTTTATCTCCATACTGTAGCCCACTTCCTGCAGTAAACAATACAAATGGACAGGTAAGACTCATTTTAGATACAATAGCCATTAATAAAATCATTGTATCAGATTGTACTCAACTGGAGAACATAGACAAACAATTAAAAAAATTCTGTGGTGTAAAATACTTCACTAGCTTAGATCTCAGGAATTCTTTTGACAGGTAAAACTTCATGAACAGTTACAGCAATACACTGTTTTTGTTCATGCCAAAAGGAGTTACCAGTTTTGTCTACTACCTTTCAGATTAAATGTAGGTGCAGGGATTTTCATTGCAGCAGTTGACACAGTGCTTGTTCATGATCTTTTAGGTAACATAACTGTATGTATTGATGACATTCTCATTGCTACTGAAATATGGTCAGAACATCTTGAACTATGTGACATAATTTGACATAGATTTTCAAAACTGATGTTACAGATGACTTACAAAAATCTGAATTTGGTAGAGAAGAAATAAAATTTTTAGGGCATATTATTTCACCAGCAGGCATCAACATGATCCAAGTAAGTTAGATGCTTTAAGAAAACTTCCCCCTTCTACAACGAAATGGCAATTAAAATCATTTCTGGGATTGATTTCATTTTTTGTCATTTTACTCCTAAACATCTACTAAACAGTCTGTCACTTTCAAAACTCTTGAAAAAGAATGCCATCTGGTGGTGACAGATGCCTGTAAAAACATTTTGAGGCTGTAGAACATGCCATAGTAAATTACAATATTTTAAGTCATCCAAATATGAATATGGCTTTCAGCATAGATGCTGATTCTTTATTACATGGTCTTGGAGCTTGTCTCTTCCAGGTAAATACAATACATGCTAAAGGAGAGATCAACATAATTAATTTTGCTAGTAGATCACTTTCAGAGAGTGAACATTCATATTTCACCACTGAATTAGAAGCCTTGGCTGTACTGTGGGCCTTCAAAAATACATCTGGGCAAGCATATCTGTGTGTACTGCACCAGGCTCTATGTTTTCTACTGACATCCAAATCACAACATGTGAGAATTGATAATTTCAAGAGTACTTGTTTGAACTTGTACATGTACCAGGAAAGAACAATATCATACCAGATGCACTCTCTATATTACCCCAAGGTCTCATAGATTTAAATGACATTTCAGAACAGATTACAAACAATAGAATTTTGTTAACGAAAGACACACACTACCACCAGTTTTATTTAGACATATGCAAAGACATGACAATACTATAGGATCTAGATGACAGATGGCACACTGTAAAAACACAGCTTATTCAGAACACCTCTGAGAAAGGAAAAGCACACTATAAAATTCATGATAATGTGTTATTTTATTCAAGAAGCCCTAAGCAGAACAACTGGTGTGTGTGTATTCCTGGCTCTTGTAAACATGTGTTAGTATGGCGCACTCATTATTTGTGGGCCCACTAAGGAACAGATAAATGCCTAAGAAAACTCAACGCATATTGCTACTTTCCAAACATGCATTGGTATGTACACAACCAGTTAAAAAATTGTTTGATTTGTATGAAAGCTAAGCCAGCAAGCATTGAGTTACATCCAATCATCCCCCCCAAACCCAGAGAATTAGTCTTTGCCGATATCGCCTGCCCAGTACCAGCTGGATGTGGCAGTAGGAAATATCTAGTAGTGAATTATGATGAGTTCACAAAATATGTTAAGTTGTATGCATTAAAATCACCAGGGGCATCTGCCATAATACAAAGTTTCTCATAGCACTATCTACCAATGACAGGAAAACCTTAGAAAATTCTTACAGACAATGCTACAAATTTCACATGTAAAAAATGAAGAGATTTTCCAAAGGAATGAGGAATTAAACACATTCTTACCTCAGAATTCTATCCAAAAAATAATTCCACAGATAGGATTCTATGAGAATTTAGCAGATTTATACATACTTATGCTAGTTCATGTCATTCCAAATGGATAGACTACATAAAAGCCTTTGAAGAAGTAGTAAACAATTTACCCATATACATTATACCATGTACACATGCTGAAGTAACATTAACAGAAGAAAGGAGGATGAATGGCTGCAGCCTTTGCCCAACTGCCAAAAGAAGAAATGTCACCTCAATACAAGTTAAGAGACACACTCATTGTGCTTACAAACCAAACAATGATACAAAAAAAAGTAAAACCCAGCAGTATCTTTGGGAGATCTAGTACTTCCTATGTACTCATCCACATTCTTCAGCTCTACCTAGGAAAAACTGTAAATGGCAGCTATATAGTATAGTAAGCATACCACACCTTGGAAGTTATCTTTTGACATCACCTCAATTGTAAAAGATCAGAGAACTTTACTGTCACCACGTTTAAAAAGATATCTATGAGCATAGATTTGCAAATTGTAATATGAGGACAAATGTAGGGATGTAGAGGCATATATCACTAGGGGTAAGCAAAGAAGGGAAAGCAGAAAGGCGGAAGGTGTATATAGAGGGTCTATACAAGGGCAATGTACTTCAGGACAATATTATGGAAATGGAAGGGGATGTGGATGAAGATGAAATGGGAGATATGATACTGCATGAAGAGTTTGACAGAGCACTGAAAGACCTAAGTCGAAACAAGGTCTCAGGAGTAGACAACTTTCCATTAGAACTACTAATAGCCTTCGGAGAGCCAGCCCTGACAAAACTCTACCATCTGCTGAACAAGATGAATGAGACAAGCGAAATACCCTCAGACTTCAAGAAGAATATAATAATTCCAATCCCAAAGAAAGCAGGTGTTGACAGATGTGGAAATTACCAAACTATCAGTTTAATAAATCATGCCTGCAAAATACTAACACAGATACAGATGAATGGAAAAACTGGTAGAAGCCGACCTCGGGGAAGATCAGTTTGGATTCCATAGAAGTGTTGGAACACATGAGGCAATACTGACTCTACGACTTATCTTAGAAGATACATTAAGGAAAGACAAACTTACATTTATAGCATTTGTAGTCTTGGAGAAAGCTTTTGACAATATTGACTGGAATACTCTCTTTCAAATTCTGAAGGTGGCAGGGGTAAAATATAGGGAGCGAAAGGCTATTTACAATTTGTACAGAAACCAGATGGCAGTTATAAGAGTCAAGGTGCATGAAAGGGAAGCAGTGGTTGGGAAGGGAGTGAGACAGGATTGTAGCCTATCCCCGATGTTATTCAATCTGTATATTGAGCAAGCAGTAAAGGAAACAAAAGAAAAATTCGGAATAGGAATTAAAATCCAGGGAGAAAAAATAAAAACTTTGAGGTTCGCCGATGACATTGTAATTCTGTCAGAGACAGCAAAGGCCCTGGAAGAGTAGTTGAACGAAACGGACAGTGTCTTGAAAGGAAGATATAAGATGAACATCAACAAAGTAAAACAAGGATAATGGAATGTAGTCGAATTAAGTTGGGCGATGCCGAGGGAATTAGATTAGGAAATGAGACACTTAAAGTAGTAAATGAGTTTTGCTATTTGGGGAGCAAAATAACTGATGATGTTTGAAGTAGGGAGGATATAAAATGTAGACTGGCAATGGCAAGAAAAGTGTTTCTGAAGAAGAAAAATTTGTTAACATCGAGTATAGATTTAAGTGTCAGGAAGTCGTTTCTGAAAGTATTTGTATGGAGTGTAGCCCTGTATAGAAGTGAAACGTGGACAATAAATAGTTTAGACAAGAAGAGAATAGAAGTATTCAAAATATGGTGCTACAGAAGAATGCTGAAGATTAGATGAGTAGATCATATAACTAATGAGGAGGTATTGAATAGAATTGGGGAGAAGAGAAATTTGTGGCACAACTTGACTAGAAGAAGGGATCAGTTGGTAGGACACATTCTGAGGCAACAAGGGATCACCAATTTAGTATTGGAAGGCAGTGTGGGGGGTAATAATCGCAGAGGGAGACCAAGAGATGAATACACTGAGCAGATTCTGAAGGATGAAGGATGTAGGTTGCAGTAGGTACTGGGAGATGAAGAAGCTTGCACAGGATAGAGAAGCATGGAGAGCTGCTTCAAACCAGTCTCTGGACTAAAGACCACCACCACCACAACAACAACAACAACAACATGACAAGTTAAATGTCAATTATACTAGTGTATGAGCAATGTCATCCTATCAGAAACCAACTGATGAAAATTTCCACGTAAAATGTTAACGTCTTCATGATAATATGATTTCTGTATTTGGTTTTGCTGAATGATATTATTGATAAGAAACTTTCTAGATGGGAAACATGTGTGTCAAGTGTGGACTGTTGAAAGGGCAATGTGTGAAATGTGAACATGACTATTAAGCAAACACTGTGATAATGAACCAAGTGTTGTGTTGGGCAGCGTTCATCAAACTGCAGTGCTAATACAAAGAACAAACCAAACATGCTGTGGGTCAGCACTCTGATGTGTTGTGAGTATGTGAGACAATCCAGAAGGTTAAAACATCCACACATAAGCACAAACATGGATAAATGATTGCGCTCACAAAAGTACCAGCATATGCCGAAGACACAAACAAGTAACCACGAAGCCAGCAGGCTAATTGGCTGCTTGTAATTTCCATGCTCAACAACAATGACTGCAGCAATGCTCTTCAATTGTCAATGCTGTGTGGGCATGTGTGGCGGTATTTCAAATAAACACTTAAATTAATTATCATAGACATAATAAATGAACATAATTCTCAGGACACAAATAGTGTGGGATGGAAAACTTCGCACTCCCCAGTATTAAGAGCTGTTTAGTGCAATGATAATTCAAAAATGTTTTAAGTGACCATATGTGCTGTGTTTTATGTACCTTACAAACAGAAAATGATGATGATAGAGAAACGAAATGTAGTCTTAGCAGAAACTGCATTAACCACGTATGTTCTATGTTACAGAAAATTTGTAATTATTTGTACATGTATATATTTGAAATATAAATGCTAATGTGTGATTATGTCAAAGGCACACAAAACTCTTAATACTACTGTATAATATGTTTCATGTACACAGCTAGTTGAAGTTTTTCTCACTACGATTCACTGCAGTAATTGGACTAATGCTGAGGTGCTTCACATTTCATGATCATGACTCTCAACTACTTTGGCCAACAGGTGTGGCAGCACACACACATGTCATGATGAACCATAGTTTCAGATGCTGATGAAATAGTATAATATGGAAGAATAATAAACTGTTAAATTTTGCAAATGTCAAATAATTTGAAAACTTGGGTTTGAAAGTACAAAGGCCTTATTCAAAGAAAGACAACTCAAAAGAAAAAGAAATAGAAACAGAATGTATTTATGCATATTTGTGATTGTAACTTGTAATATTTGTTTTATTTATGTTATTTGAATTGAATTAATGTAAAATAAGTACAATCAAGAAACATGAACTGCATAATGTCACCATCTGGTGTGGACAAACTAAAAGACTGATGAATATATTTATGTATTTTCAAGGGGCATGTGTAGCAACTCAATATTGATAAAGCAGCTATGAGCTGCATTTAATAACAATCTCTGTGATGTATTTTGTATAAATAAAGGAACGATTGTTTTAAATCTCCCATGCTGCCACAAAGGAGAGGCACTTCTGTTTTACCTCTAGTTACAACGAGATGCCTTTTCCATTACAGGTGCGGTAACCATTTTGTAATATGTAACATTTACTTAAATATTGTAAGATATATTTAAGTTAATTCAACCAGCTGGTATAATAATTTAACTAACCTTAATCATCACTATATTAAATAACTATCCGTGTTTGTCATTACAGCTTTAGATCGTGTGTGGGACTGTCATTAAATACCAATAACAAAGAGATGCATTTGGCCAGCAGAAATTGTCAATGTTGTTAGTGTGAATTACATGGCCAAAATATCCAAGAACCTTGTCTTCTCGAATGTTTATGCCAGGGATTTCAGATTCTGATGCCTTCAAATTACTCTGTCATTATTTCAGTTTCAAGTAACATGGTCACGGCATCCTTTTGTTAAACAAGGAATGGCACAACTGCTAATATTTTCTCAATAAGATTACAGGTCTTCTAGCCAGTCCATGCATTTATGCTGTTGCATAAGAAGATGCTTCTTTATATCTGATACTCCCATTTGAGTTAAATTTTATTACAATCACTAATTCTGAAATCCCACACAGCTGAGATGTCGAGTCGCAGGCAGGCACAACAAAAAGATTCTCACAATTAAAGCTTTCAGCCATTAAGGCCTTCATCCACAATAGATGACAGACACACACACACACACACACACACACACACACACACACACACACACACACACACACATATATATATATATATATATATATATACATATAATAGAGGGCAATCCCATTCCTGATGTCCAGGCGGAGCTTCAAGGAATCCTCAGAACCTTAGGCCCCCTACAAAACCTTTCACCCGACTCCATCAACCTCCTGACCCCACCAACACCCCGCACCCCTACCTTCTACCTTCTTCCCAAAATTCACAAACCCAATCATCCCGGCCGTCCCATTGTAGCTGGTTACCAAGCCCCCACCGAACGCATCTCTGCCTACGTAGATCAACACCTTCAACCCATTACATGCAGTCTCCCATCCTTCATCAAAGACACCAACCACTTTCTCAAACGCCTGGAATCCCTACCCAGTCTGTTACCCGCGGAAACCATCCTTGTAACCATTGATGCCACTTCCTTATACACAAATATTCCGCATGTCCAGGGCCTCGCTGCGATGGAGCACTTCCTTTCACGCCGATCACCTGCCGCCCTACCTAAAACCTCTTTCCTCATTACCTTAGCCAGCTTCATCCTGACCCACAACTTCTTCACTTTTGAAGGCCAGACATACCAACAATTAAAGGGAACAGCCATGGGTACCAGGATGGCCCCCTCGTATGCCAACCTATTCATGGGTCGCTTAGAGGAAGCCTTCCTGGTTACCCAGGCCTGCCAACCCGAAGTTTGGTACAGATTTATTGATGACATTTTCGTGATCTGGACTCACAGTGAAGAAGAACTCCAGAATTTCCTCTCCAACCTTAACTCCTTTGGTTCCATCAGATTCACCTGGTCCTACTCCAAATCCCATGCCACTTTCCTTGACGTTGACCTCCACCTGTCCAATGGCCAGCTTCACACGTCCGTCCACATTAAACCCACCAACAAGCAACAGTACCTCCATTATGACAGCTGCCACCCATTCCACATCAAACGGTCCCTTCCCTACAGCCTAGGTCTTCGTGGCAAACGAATCTGCTCCAGTCCGGAATCCTTGAACCATTACACCAACAACCTGAAAACAGCTTTTGCATCCCGTAACTACCCTCCCGACCTGGTACAGAAGCAAATAACCAGAGCCACATCCTCATCTCCTCAAACCCGGAACCTTCCACAGAAGAACCCCAAAAGTGCCCCACTTGTGACAGGATACTTTCCGGGACTGGATCAGATTCTGAATGTGGCTCTCCAGCAGGGATACGACTTCCTCAAATCCTGCCCTGAAATGAGATCCATCCTTCATGAAATCCTCCCCACTCCACCAAGAGTGTCTTTCCGCCGTCCACCTAACCTTCGCAACCTCTTAGTTCATCCCTATGAAATCCCCAAACCGCCTTCCCTACCCTCTGGCTCCTACCCCTGTAACCGCCCCCAGTGTAAAACCTGTCCCATGCACCCTCCCACCACCACCTATTCCAGTCCTGTAACCCGGAAGGTGTACACGATCAAAGGCAGAGCCACGTGTGAAAGCACCCACGTGATTTACCAACTGACCTGCCTACACTGTGAAGCGTTCTATGTGGGAATGACCAGCAACAAACTGTCCATTCGCATGAATGGACACAGGCAGACAGTGTTTGTTGGTAATGAGGATCACCCTGTGGCTAAACATGCCTTGGTGCACGGCCAGCACATCTTGGCACAGTGTTACACTGTCCGGGTTATCTGGATACTTCCCACTAACACCAACCTGTCAGAACTCCGGAGATGGGAACTTGCCCTTCAGCATATCCTTTCTTCTCGCTATCCGCCAGGCCTCAATCTCCGCTAATTTCTAATTTCAATTTGCCGCCGCTCATACCTCACCTGTCTTTCAACTTCATCTTTGCCTCTGTACATCCGCCCCGACTGACATCTCTGCCCAAACTCTTTGCCTTTACAAATGTCTGCTTGTGTCTGTGTATGTGTGGATGGATATGTGTGTGTGTGCGAGTGTATACCTGTCCTTTTTTCCCCCTAAGGTAAGTCTTTCCGCTCCCGGGATTGGAATGACTCCTTACCCTCTCCCTCAAAACCCATATCCTTTTGTCTTTCCTTCTCCTTCCCTCTTTCCTGACGAGGCAACCATTGGTTGCGAAAGCTAGAATTTTGTGTGTATGTTTGTGTTTGTTTGTGTGTCTGTCGACCTGCCAGCGCTTTTGTTTGGTAAGTTTCATCATCTTTCTTTTTAGATATATATATATATATACATATACACTCATGCAAACACAACTTGCACACCCAACTGCAGTCTTAGGCAACTAAGAGTGGTTTCAGTTGCCTGAGACAGCAGTTAGGTGTGCAAATTGCATTTGTGTGTGTGTGTGTGTGTGTGTGTGTGTGTGTGTGTGTGTGTGTGTGGTCTATTGTTGATGAAGGCCTTAATGGCTGAAAGCTTTAATTGTATCTTTTTGTTGTGCCTGCCTGCGACTTGGCATCTTCACTGTATGGTGAGTGGCAACTTTCCTTTTCAATAATATTGTTACATTCCATTCTGGATTTTCCATTGTTTAATTCTGATATCTAATATATAACCACTAAACCTTCCAAGGGATCATCTGGTAAAAATCATTGCCATTTTTTCATGTTGTTACTTTTTAGTACAAGGGCAGAAATGCATGAGGGAGGAAGAAACATATACAGTGCAGATGCACACCAAGTTTCATTTCCTCTTGTGGGAATACAGGTTGCACTGTGAGCAAGCAGTACATGTACAGGGATGCTGCATTGGCGTACACCAAGTACGCCGAATCAGGAGTTTGGGTTGGCCAAGAACCATGTCCAGATAGCAACCATTCTATAGGAGTGGAGCATCTGGGTTCAAGTCATGGTCCAGCATAAAGTTTCAAATCACATCATTGATTAATTTAGATGCCCTAATGTTGTAGTAGTTGGAAAAATTTCCCTCAATATGCTATCATTGTCAAAAAAACACAGTGTACTTCAGTACAATGAAAGTTTCATTTCACATTTTGATATTACTCTGATTAAATAAAATGAATTGCAAATGAATAGTCTCAAGAGAGAGTTCCAGATTTAAGAAATGTCAACAATGCAGGAAAAGACAGATTGCTACTTACCATAAAGAAGACACATCAAGTTGCAGACAGGCACAATTGCAGGACACTTACATACTCTTTCAGCCACAGCCTTTATCAGTAAAGAGAGATATACACCATTCACAAGCACAAGCAAGCACACCTCATGCACACAACTGCCAGCTCCAGCATCTTGGGTCAGAATGCAACATTACGTGGGATGCAGGTGGCAAGCTGGAGGGGGCAGGCAAGGGGAAGGAAAGTGTATGGGCAGGAAGAGAGACAAATGCTGTCTGGTGGAGTGTGCAGAGACTAGAATATCAACTGGTGCAGCATCAGGAGGTTGTGGGGCAGGGAGATGGGCAAAAGAGGAGAGGAGTGGAAAAGCTGGGTGGATGTATTGGCAGTGGGCTGCAAATAAACAGGGTAGGAGTTGAGAATGGGGATAGAGGGACTGAAAACTGTTTGGTGGATGGTGTGGGGCAGTATGTTTCTGTAGGCTGAGGCTGGGATAATTATGGGAGTGGAGAATGTGTTGTAAGGATAACTCCCATCTGCTCAGTTCAGAAAAGCTGGTGAGGTAGGGAAGGATCCAGATGGCTCGGGTAGTGAAGCAGCCATTGAAATCAAGTGTGTTGTGCTCAGCTGCATGTTGTGCCATGGAGTGGTGTACTATGCTCTTGGGCACAGTTTGGCAGTGGCCATTCATCATGGTGGACAGCTAGTTGGTATTCATACCAATATAAAAAGCTGTGCAATGATTGCAGCAGAGATGCTAAATGACATGGCAGCTTTCATAGGTAGCCATGTTCCTGATAGGATGGGATAAACTAGTTACAGGACTGGAATAGGAAGTACTGGGTGGGTGGATTATGCTGGTTTTGCACCTAGGTCTTCATTGTAACAAGGGATTGGAATTTGGAGTGGATAGGCATGGACAAAGATGTTGTGGAGTTTTGGTGGGTGACGAAACACCACTTTAGGAGGGATGGGAAATATCCCGGGTAGAATATCCCTCACTTCAAGGAATGGTGATAGGTAATCAAAGCCCAGTACTAAGTGATGAAGGGCACACTTCTCTGTGGCTGGTGTTTGGGTGTGGTGGGAGGATTACGGGTATGAGGGAAAATGGCATGGGAGATCTGTTTGCTGCAGGCTAGTTTCGGAGGATAGTGCATGTCTGTGAAGGCCCTGATGAGACCCTCAGTGCACTGAGCAAGGGAGTTTTTGTCACTGCAGACACGTCGTCCTTGAGTGGTCAGACTGTATGGGAGGGATTTTTTGGTGTGAAAGGCTGTCAAAATGCAGATACTGTTGGTGGTTGGTGGGTTTCATGTGAACAGAATTGCAGATGGAGCCATCAAAGAGAAGGAGATCAACATCTCGGAACATGGCATGCTGGGTTGAGGAAGCAGATAAGAGAGAAGTGTTGAAGTTATGAAGGAACGAAGATAGGGTGTGTTGCCCCTGAGTCCAGATCATGAAGATATTGTCAATGAACCTGAACCAGACTAGGGGTTTGTTGTTTTGTGAGGCTAGGAAGGCCTCCTCTAGATGACACATAAAAAGGTTGATGTAGGAGGGTGCCATGGGGGTGCCTGTGGCTGTGTCACAGATTTGTTTTTACACCATCCCTTAAAATGAGAAGTAGTTGTGAACTAGGAAAATATTGTTAAGCTGTATGAGGAATGAGGTAGTGGGTTTGGAGACTGAAGGTCATCAGGAAAGGTAGTGATCAATAGTGGTAAGGCCACAGGCATTTGGGATCTTGGTGTATGAGGGAAGTGGCATCAACAGTGATGAGTAGGGATCCAGCAGGTAAACAAGTGGGGATGGTGGAGAGTGAGTGAAGAAAATGGTTGGTGTCTTTGATGTGGGAGGCTAGATTATGGGCAGTTTGTTGGAAATGTTGGTCAATGAGGGCCAAAATTCTTTCAGAGGGGCACAATAACCAGCCACAATGGAGAGTCCAAGATTGTTGGGTTTGGGGGATTTTGGGATGCATGTAGAAGGTGAGTGTGTGGGGTGTCATAGGGGTAGGGAAATAGATTCAGGGGGGATGTTCTGGGAAGCAGGGCTTGGAGTTTGCGTTGGACTTCTGGGATGGGATCGCTCTGGCAGAGTTTGTAGGTGGAGGAGACAGATGATTGGTGGAGGCCTTCTGCCAGTAAGTCAATCCAATTTGTAACAACAGTGGTGGACCCTTTGTCTGCAGGTAGGATGATTAGGACAGTATTTGTATTGTCAGTATTGTGTATGGCTGTTCTTTCTTCAGCTGATAGGTTAATGTTCTGAGGAGGGGACATCGAGAAGGATGGTGAGGCTAAGTTGGAGGTAAGGAAATTCTGGAAGGTGACCAACTGGTGGTTAGGTGGGAGGGGTGGAGGATCAGGGTTGGATGGTGGTAACTAAAAGAGGCAGGGCAGTTTTCTTTGGAGGAATTGGCATCAAAGAAGTGATTCCATTCGAGGGACTGGAAGAGGGAGAGTAGGTCTTTGACAAGTCCAGCATGGTTAAATTTGAGTGTAGGGCTAAAGGTGAGGTCTTTGGATAGGACTGAGATTCTGTGGAGCTGAGACTTTTGATGGAAAGATTTACGCCAATTTTACAGGAATGTTTTTACTCTGGTTTTGTTAGAGAGTTGGTATGTAGTTTTGGGTGATGTGGCAAGTTGAAGAGTTCAGCTAGGCATGGTTTAGTTGCTATGAGTGTTGGATGAGGAGGAACTCAATGGGTATGATAGGGGTTGGATAGTGGTGCCCTGAGGTGGCAGTAGGATGCCAGCAGGTTTGATAACTTATGGAAGTGGTGTTTGGAATGCTCCTCCAGGTGCTGGAGAGCAAGGTATTCAATTTCAGAGATGTGATGTATGGAATGGGGATTGCAGAGTAGTAGTATTTTGCGGAGGGAGCGGAGGTCTGGTGATTAGTGGCTCTCTGTCAAGGCCTTTCCTCTGACTATTATATTTATTCCTACTGATACTATTTCATTCCTCATCCTGAGGTACTTTAGCGTTTTCTTTTTCACATCTGGTCATGCCACACGAACTTTTGACTCTCGACCTAACCCATTTACCTCCCAGTCTCTTTGCTTATTGTAGCCCATCTCTCATCGTTTCTTTTCACCCGCGGTTCTGCACATTCTTAACGTATTTGTGCGTATTTGATGCAGTTTCACGTGCTTTCACGTATTTTCACGTATTTGAGGGTATTTTTACGTATCTTTTGCGTATCTGTGCGTGTTTCTGCGTGTCTTTACGTATTTTTACGCATCTTTTCGCTTATTCAGCTACTCTCATAACCATCAACACCTACTTTAGCCATTTCTGCATCATTTTCTTTCCTTTACACCATTCTTGCCACAATGGACCCTCACTCCATCTTTCTGCACCAGTTTACAGATGTATTCCTTTCCCTGGCTAAAATCCCATCTCACATCCAATTTCTCAACTGTTGCCTAAACGATGCAATCCCCTCAAACGGCCGAACTGCAAAGACTCCTTTCTCTGGATTCCAGCCCTCCTTTCACAATGACCTATACCTTTTCAGATTCTGCCAATCCCTGGGCTTCACAAATCTGGTATTGCAAAAACACATCTCCATCTCACAGGCATCCCAGAACCACCTCTACTCGCTCTGCAAGATGCTTTTACTCTGTAATCCCTATTCCATACATCACATCTCTGAAATTGAAGCCCCATTTTCCAGAACCTGGACGCATTCCAGACACCACTTCTATAAATTTTGAAAACTTCTGACATCCTACCACCACTATGCAACCGCTATCATACCCATAGTGTTCTTCCTCATCCACCACTCACAACAGCTAAACGCTGCCTAGCTGACCTTTTCAACTTGCCATATCTCTCAAAACTCCCTACCAACTATCCACCAAATTCAGAACAAAAACATTCCTGTAACACTGGTGTTAACATTTCCACCAAAACCCTCAGACCCATGGAAGTTTCAGTCATATTCAAAGGCCTGACCTTTAGCCCTACACCTGAATTTAACCATGCTGGACTTGTCAAGGAGTTAGCCACCCTTCCCGATGTCTGCAATGGAAGCACGTCTTTGCTTTCAGTCCCTCCAAAGGGAACCACCACAATTCCAGCATTGAACCCTGCCTCTTGCAGTTCATATCGCCATCCAACCTGATCCTCTGACCCTCCCACCTAACCACCAGCTGGTCACCTTCCAGGAATTCCTTACCTCCAACTTAGCCTCACCATCATTTCCATTGTCCCCTCTTCAGAACACCAACCTTTCAGTAGAAGAATGAACAGCCATACACAACCTAAAAACAAATCCTGACCTTATCATCCTACTTGCAGACAAGTGTTCCAGCACTACTGTTATGAATCACAGTGACTACCTGGCAGAAGGCCTGTGCCAATTATCTGATTCCTCCACCTACGAACTCTGCCAGAGTGATCCCATCCCAGAAGTCCAACATAAACTCCAGTCCCTGCTTAAAGTCACAGGCCCTTCCCAGAACATCTCCCCTGAATCCATTTACCTCCCACCCCTATGACACTCCACACACCCACCTTCTCCATTCTCCCCAAAATCTACAAACGCAGCACTCTTGGACACCCCATTGTGGCTGGTTATAATGCCCCCACTGAAAGAATTTCGGCACTCATTGACCAACATTTCCAACCAATTGCCCATAGCCTAGCCTCCCACATCAAAGACATCAACCATTTTCTTCACTGACTCTCCACTGCCCCACTCATTTACCTGCGGGATCCCTACTCGTCTCTGATGATGCCACCTCCCTATGCACCAATATGCCACATGCACATGGTCTTACTACTATTGAACACTACCTTTCCCAATGTCCTTCAGACTCCAAACCCACTACCTCATCCCTCACAAACACTGATAACTTTTAAATAACTCACATCTACTTCTCATTTGAAGGGAAGGTTTATAAATGAATATGCGGTACTGTTACGTGCATCCAAATGGTACCCTCCTATGCCAACCATTTTATGGGCCATGTAGAGGAGACTTTCCTAGCCTCATGAAACACCAAATCACTAGCCTTGTTCAGGTTCATTGACAATATCTTCATGATCTGGACTCGGAGTCAACACACCCTGTCTTCGTTCCTTCACAATCTCAGCACCTTCCCTCCCATCCACTTCAGGGGGTCCTCCTCAACCCAGCATGCCACCTTCCTGCATGTTGACCTCCTTCTCTGTAGTGGCTCCATCCACAGTTCTGTCTACATGAAGCCCACCAACCACCAACAGTATGTGCATTTTGACAGCTGTTATCCCTTTTACGAAAGGTACCCGTGGTCTAGGGGTAGCGTCTTTGATTCATAATCAAAATGTCTTCGTTCCCGGGTTCAATCCCCGCCACTGCCTAAATTTTGATAAATAATCAGCATTGGCGGCCGAAGAGTTCCGGCATAAGAAGTCAGTCTCATTCTGCCAACGGCCTTGTCAAAGAGGGCGGAGGAGCGGATAGAGGTTTCAGGGCACTCTCTTGTCCTAGGGGTGGGAAATTGTCCCTAAAGGTGGAAGAATCAGCAATGATCGACGACATGAGGATGCAGAAGGCAATGGAAACCACTGCATTAAAGACATGTAACGTGTATCCACAGGACATATGGCCTGTAATTGAAGAAGTGTCAGGATGATCTCTCCATTGGCAAAGGACTCCGGAATAGTCCCCCATTCGGATCTCCGGGAGGGGACTGCCAAGGGGGAGGTTACCATGAGAAAAAGATTGAATAATCAATGAAAGGATAACATTCTACAAGTCAGGGCGAGGAATGTCAGAAGCTTGAACGTGGTAGGGAAACTAGAAAATCTGAAAAGGGAAATGCAAAGGCTCAATCTAGATATAGTAGGGGTCAGTGAAATGAAGTGGAAGGAAGACAAGGATTTCTGGTCAGATGAGTATCGGATAATATCAACAGCAGCAGAAAATGGTATAACAGGTGTAGGATTCATTATGAATAGGAAGGTAGGGCAGAGGGTGTGTTACTGTGAACAGTTCAATGACCAGGTTGTTCTAATCAGAATCGACAGCAGACCAACACCGACAACGATAGTTCAGGTATACATGCCGATGTCGCAAGCTGAAGATGAACAGATAGAGAAAGTGTATGAGGATATTGAAAGGGTAATGCAGTAGGTAAAGGGGGACAAAAATCTAACAGTCATGGGCGACTGGAATGCAGTTGTAGGGGAAGGAGTAGAAGAAAAGGTTGCAGGAGAATATGGGCTTGGGATGAGGAATGAAAGAGGAGAAAGACTAATTGAGTTCTGTAACAAGTTTCAGCTAGTAATAGTGAATACCCTGTTCAAGAATCACAAGAGGAGGAGGTATACTTGGAAAAGGCCGGGAGATACGGGAAGATTTCAATTAGATTACATCATGGTCAGACAGAGATTCCGAAATCAGATACTGGATTGTAAGGCGTACCCAGGAGCAGATATAGACTCAGATCACAGTATAGTAGTGATTAAGAGTAGGCTGAAGTTCAAGACATTAGTCAGGAAGAATCAATACACAAAGAAGTGTGATACGGAAGTACTAAGGAATGATGACATACGTTTGAAGTTCTCTAACGCTATAGATACCGCAATAAGGAATAGCACAGTAGGCAGTACAGTTGAAGAGGAATGGACATCTCTAAAAAGGGCCATCACAGAAGTTGGGAAGGGAAACATAGGTACAAAGAAGGTAGCTGCGGAGAAACCATGGGTAACAGAAGAAATACTTCAGTTGATTGATGAAAGGAGGAAGTACAAACATGTTCCGGGAAAATCAGGAATACAGAGATACAAGTCGCTGAGGAATGAAATAAATAGGAAGTGCAGGGAAGCTAAGACAAAATGGCTGCAGGAAAAATGTGAAGACATCGAAAAAGATATGATTGTCGGAAGGACAGACTCAGCATACAGGAAAGTCAAAACAACCTTTGGTGACATTAAAAGTAACGGTGGTAACATTAAGAGTGCAACGGGAATTCCACTGTTAAATGCAGAGGAGAGAGCAGATAGGTGGAAAGAATACATTGAAAGCCTCTATGAGGGTGAAGATTTGTCTGATGTGATAGAAAATGAGACAGGAGTCGATTTAGAAGAGATAGGGGATCCAGTATTAGAATCGGAATTTAAAAGAGCTTTGGAGGACTTACGGTCAAATAAGGCAGAAGGGATAGATAACATTCCATCAGAATTTCTAAAATCATTGGGGGAATTGGCAACAAAACGACTATTCACGTTGGTGTGTAGAATATATGAGTCTGGCGACATACCATCTGACTTTCGGAAAAGCATCATCCACACAATTCCGAAGACGGCAAGAGCTGACATGTGCGAGAATTATCGCACAATCAGCTTAACAGCTCATGCATCGAAGCTGCTTACAAGAATAATATACAGAAGAATGGAAAAGAAAATTGAGAATGCGCTAGGTGACGATCAGTTTGGCTTTAGGAAAAGTAAAGGGACGAGAGAGGCAATTCTTACGTTACAGCTAATAATGGAAGCAAGGCTAAAGAAAAATCAAGACACTTTCATAGGATTTGTCGACCTGGAAAAAGCGTTCGACAATATAAAACGGTGCAAGCTGTTCGAGATTCTGAAAAAAGTAGGGGTAAGCTATAGGGAGAGACGGGTCATATACAATATGTACAACAACCAAGAGGGAATAAGAAGAGTGGATGATCAAGAACGAAGTGCTCGTATTAAGAAGGATGTAAGACAAGGCTGTAGCCTTTTGCCCCTACTCTTCAATCTGTACATCGAGGAAGCAATGATGGAAATAAAAGAAAGGTTCAGGAGCGGAATAAAAATACAAGGTGAAAGGATATCAATGATACGATTCGCTGATGACATTGCTATCCTGAGTGAAAGTGAAGAAGAGTTAAATGATCTGCTGAACGGAATGAACAGTCTAATGAGTACACAGTATGGTTTGAGAGTAAATCGGAGAAAGACGAAGGTAATGAGAAGTAGTAGAAATGAGAACAGCGAGAAATTTAACATCAGGATTGATGGTCACGAAGTCAATGAAGTTAAGGAATTCTGCTCCCTAGGCAGTAAAATAACCAATGATGGACGGAGCAAGGAGGACATCAAAAGCAGACTCACTATGGCAAAAAAGGCATTTCTGGCCAAGAGAAGTCTACTAATATCAAATACCGGCCTTAATTTGAGGAAGAAATTTCTGAGGATGTACGTCTGGAGTACAGCATTGTATGGTAGTGAAACATGGACTGTGGGAAAACCAGAACAGAAGAGAATCGAAGCATTTGAGATGTGGTGCTATAGACAAATGTTGAAAATTAGGTGGACTGATAAGGTAAGGAATGAGGAGGTTCTACGCAGAATCGGAGAGGAAAGGAATATGTGGAAAACACTGACAAGGAGAAGGGACAGGACGATAGGACATCTGCTAAGACATGAGGGAATGACTTCCACGGTACTAGAGGGAGCTGTAGAGGGCAAAAACTGTAGAGGAAGACAGAGATTGGAATAGTCAAGCAAATAATTGAGGACATAGGTTGCAAGTGCTACTCTGAGATGAAGAGGTTAGCACAGGAAAGGAATTCATGGTGGGCCGCATCAAACCAGTCTGTAGACTGATTAAAAAAAAAATAAAAAATAAATAAAATAAAAAAAAATTAAAAAAATACCTTTTACACCAAAAAATCCCTCCCATACAGCCTGGCCACTCAGGGAAGGTGTATCTGCAGTGACAAATACTCCCTTGCTTAGTAAGCTGAGGGTCGCACAAAGGCCTTCACAGACAGGCACTATCCCCCAGACCTAGTCCACAAACAGATCTTTCTTGCCATTTCACCAGACACTCCTAATTTTCCCACCACACCCAAGACCTAGCCACAAAGGAGTGCCCCCTTCATCACCCAGTACCACCCCTGACTGGAACAGCTGAACCACATCCATCACCACGGATTTGATTACCTATCATCATGGTCTGAACTGAGAGATGCCATACACTAGATACTTCCCACTCTTCCTAAAGTGGCGTTCCTTCACCTACCCAACCTCAAAAACATCCTAGTCCATCCCTATGCCACTTCCAATCCCATCCCCTTGCCACAAGGATCATATCTTTGTGGAAGGCCTAGGTGCAAAACCAGCCCGCTCCACTCACCCAGTACTTCCTATTCCAGTCGTGTCACAAGTTTATCCTATCCTATCAGAAGCCAGACCACCTGTGAAAGCAGCCATGTTACTTACCAGCTCTGCTGCAATCAACGCACAGCTTTTTATATCGGTATGACTACCAGCAAACTGTCCACCAGGATGAATGGCCACCGCTAAACTGTGCCCAAGATCATAGTAGACCGTCTCATGGTGAAACATGCACCTGAAGACAACACCCTTGATTTAAATGGCTGCTTCACTTCATGATCCATGTGGATCATTGTCTCCACCACCAGCTTTTCTGAACTGCACAGATGGGAGTTGTCCTTGCAACACATTCTTTGCTCCCTTTGTTATCCCAACCTCAACCTATGGTATCATACTGTCCTCACACCCTCCGTTCTGCAGTCTGCAGTTTCCACATCCTCTATCCCCATTCTCATCTCCCACCCTCTTTATTTGCAGCCCCTCTCTGCCAACGCAACTGCCTGCCTTTTCCCACTCCTCTTCTTTTTCGCTCCTTTTTTCCCCACCTCCCTGCTCCACTACTCCTGATACTGCACCTGCTGACATTCTAGACCCTGCGCACTCCACCAAACAATGTTTGTCTCTTTTTCCACCAGTGCATCATCCCTTCTCCTTTCCCATCCCCTCAGATTCCTGCTTGCATCCCACGTGATGTTACATTCTGGCCTGAGGTGCTGGAACTGGTGGTGTGTGTGTGAGGTGTTCTTGATAGCATGTGTGAATGGTGTGTGTCTCTCTTTTACTGATGGAGGTTGTGGCTGAAAGCTATATGTAAGTGTGTTGTGATTGGGCCTGTCTCCAAGTTGACATGTCTTCTTTGCGGTAAGTAGCAATCTGTCTTTTCCTACATTGTTGATATTACTAACTGGAGTTTCCATTGTTGGAGTTAACAAATAATATGAAAAAAGTGAACAGTGAGCCAGAAAAAACGGCTGCTTTTACAGTAACTTCTGATTCATCAGTGTTACCAGATATATGCAGGCAGATTTTCTCCATCTTAAAGTGTGCCCAAATGAGGTGTGTTCAAAAAGTAAGATGACTTTATATTTTTATGAAAAAATATTTATTTATTCAGCAATATTCATGTTGTCCCCTTCAGAGTAATCCCCCTCAGATACATACTCTTGTGCCAGTGCTTCTTCCAATCCATGAAGCACTTCTCATAACACTTTTTGGTACAGCCTTGAGTACTTCTAGCAATGCAGTTTTTATTTCCTCAGTCATTGAAAATCTTCACCCTTTCATACGTCTCCTCAGTTTTTTGAACAGGAAAAAGCCACAGGTGGCAAAATCCAGTGAATATGGTGGCTGAGGCACGATTGTTGTGTTGTTTTTGGCCAAAAAAATCTCTCAAAAGCAATGACAAATGAGCAGGTGCATTGTCATGATGCAAAAACCATGAATTGTTTTTCCACAATTCCAGACTTTTTTATGTATTGCTTCTCAAAAATGGTGCATATTGTCAAGGTAATACTCCTTATTGACCACATGACCTTGAGGAAAAAATTCATGATGCACTATGCCACGGTAACTGAAAAAAAAAAGAGATTTAGAGAAATTCATGTCAAGTCATATTGTTATTTTTACAATCTAGTTTGAAGCAACTGTCAGTGCCATAATTCCTTTTTTCCACTGTTTGATTCAAAACCTTCTCATTTGTTTGGTCTTCCCACGTAATCTTTAGCACTGTTTTGTAACACCACATTTCAAAAGCTTCTATGCTCTTCTTCTTTGAACTATTTGTCATCCACATTCATTTCCGTACATGACTACAGAACAAGGAAGGATGTCCTGTCAACAATAAGGTCATTATTGACAGTACACAAGCTCAGATTATTTCATGGATGAGGGAGGAAATTGGCTGTGTTCTTCAAAGGAACCATCATGGGATTAGCCTGGAATGATTTAGGGAAAAAACAGAAAATCTAAATCAGGATGGTCGAACACAGATTCTAACTGTTACCCAGTGGGCTAACCACAGCACCACCTCAACTGATGGCTAACTCCAGACAAATACCTTCATAAAAGACTTCCTACCACTTACATTTACAATACATTTTAAGAAATTCCTCTTTTTCTTTCTACAGCTAGTCTGCATATTATATCCTCTCTACTTTATTCACCACCAATTATTTTGCTGCCCAAATAATAAAATACATCTGATGCTTTTAGTATCTCCTTTCCTAGTCTAATTCCCTCAGTGTCACCTGATTTAATGTAGTTACATGTCATTATTTTTTGTTTTACTTTTATTGTTGTTCATCTTATAATATCTTTTCAAGACACTATCCATTCTGTTCAACTGCTCTTCCATGTCCTTTGCCATCCACCACAAATGTGCTTTAGTGGGTGTCTGTTTAGCATGACACTGCTTTTTGTTTACTGGTAAAAGTGATATAAAGGTGCCATTAATGCAGAATTATTTGATGAGTTGTTTTCAGTGTTTTGTAGACTAATTGTGTAAAACAGTAGCTTTATGCACACAATGAAGGGTCACAGTGATCAGAGTCCACAGAGAGAAGCAAGATGGATAACAACAACTGAGGAAGGGACCACCACTAGGTGACCTTATATTTGCTCGCTAGCTATGGAAACTCACATGACTGGTCTGGTGACATCAGAAATGCTCTCATTGCAAGTGTCTTTGCTGCACATAGGTAATAAGTACATGGGACTTCATTGTTTCTTCTGGAAAGGACACAAATTGTGGTAGACATTAGAAAATAATTTCTCAGTTTGGTTTGGAGCTCACTTCTGATTTGCTCAGAAAGGGTGATCACATTTATCTTGACAACTGGTACACTAGTCCATGCTGGTTGACCAACTGACAAGTGAGAATACTGACGTTGTAAATACAATGTGGCAAGACAGAAAGGTATTCCCTGACTTAATGAAAACTGAAAAACTGAGGAATGGAGATACATAACAGTGTACATAAACAAACATATCTTGTTGAAACGGAATGACAAAGGAGACATTGTTATGGTCAGCACATTGCATGATGATACATTTGTAGAAAGAAATTCAAAGAACAATAGAAAAGTCATGTGTCATCGTCAAGAATCAGCAACATTAATGGGCATGGGTCCCTTTGAAGTAAAATATTCCAGAGGTAAACTAGTTCCCATTTGGATCTCCGGGTGGAACCTACTTCGAAGAGATTCAGGCCGAAAGGAACTTTCAAGTTGGGAACATGGAACGTTAAAAGTTTGAACAGGCCAGGAACGTTCCAGACATTACTAGATGAATTAGATAGATACGATGTAGACATTACAGCTATTCAAGAAACTCGGTGGCAGGGGGAGGGTAGCATAAAGAGGGGTAACTATACATTTTTCTATGGAGTTGTGGAAGCTCACAGTTTCAGAACAGGTTTTGCAGTACAGAGAACAGTGCTTCACGCAATCAGAGATATAAGTTTCATTAGTGACCGACTGTCAGTTATAGTGTTGTCCGGCAGGTGGAATAGACTAGTAGTAATTAATGTACACGCACCGACTGAGGACACTGAAGAGGTTGTTAAAGACGGCTTTTATGAAGAACTAGATCAACTGTGGGATGAGTTCTCCTCATATGATACAAAATTAATCATAGGTGATTTTAATGCGAAGGTAGGGAAGGAGGAAGCATTATGGCCTACAATTGGGAAAGAAAGTTTGCATAACATTTTGAATGATAGTGGCACAAGGGTGGTTAATTTTGCTGTTTCAAAAGACATGATTATTGAGAGCACAGATTTGAAAAGGAAGGACATTCATATAGCAACTTGGGTCTCTCCGGATGGACACACCGGAAACCAAATTGATCATGTTCTGTTAGTATAGAAAATGTTAGGACTTTCAGGGGAGCAGAATGCGATTCTGATCATTTTCTTGTAGTTGCCAAAGTTCACCAACGGCTATCTACACCAACATCAAGGTGTCATAATGCAGAACTTGTTAGGTTCAACACTGACAAGCTAAATGATGAAAACTTTAGAAGAAGGTACATGATAGAAATTTCAAATAGGTTTGATGCTCTCAGGACACATGAAGATCAAGACGAGGATGTAAATAAACAGTGGATCACTGTGAGGAATAATATCAAAGAGGCAGCGAAGGTCACAATACGTACAATTAAGAAGAGCAGGAGGAAACTGTGGTTTGATGAGGAATGCAAGAAATTGGTAGCGGAAAGGAGAAAAGCACGATTAGATTGGGATAGAATGGGAGACACAAAGCGAGAGGAGTTCTTGAACTTGAGAAGGGAAGTTGGTCGTAGGCTATGGGCAAAGAAGAGGGATTATTTGAACAATCAAATTACAAAAATGGAAACAAACAGCAAAACAAAAAACATTAGGGAACTTTACCTAGACATAAATGGGTATAGGAAGCAGGAAATGAGCAGGCATACGAAACACATACAGCAGAACCCCAGATACCTGAGCCAACATTAAAGGAAGTAAGAGATGCAATCAACAAACTGAAAAACCATAAAGCACCAGGATCAGATTGCATAATTGCAGAATTAGTTAAAAATAGGGGACAGAAATTGGTGGAAGTAGTTCACAAAGTGATAACTAAAGTATGGAACTCAGAGATGATACCTGAAGAGTGGCAGGAGTCGATTCTGATCCCAATTTTTAACAAGGGCGACAAAATGGATTGTAGTAATTATAGAGGGATATCGCTATTACCAGTATGTTCCAAAATTTTCTCAAATGTTCTGCTAAGCAGGCTTACACCATATGCAGATAAAATTGTGGGGGATTACCAAGCCAGCTTTCGGAGGAACAGATCAGCTATAGACCAAATATTCACCCTGCATCAAATTTTGGAAAAGAAATGGGAATACAATAAACCAGTTCATAATCTTTTCATAGATTTTACAAAAGCATATGATTCAGTATTGCAATCAAAAGTGTACAGAATTCTTTTGGGGCTTGGAATACCAAAGAAGTATGTTAGACTTATAGAAGCAAGTTTGAAAAACACAAAAGGTAGAGTATGCGTGGGGAAATTGGAGTCAGAAGAATTTGTAATAAAGAATGGACTTAAGCAGGGAGATGCCCTATCTCCGCTACTTTTTAATTTAGTCCTAGAATATATTGTACGAATGGCAGCAGATAATTCAGAGGATGTGGAGTTAAATGGATATATTAAGATATTAGGGTATGATCTAAACATCATTAGAGACAGGAAAGACTCTGTAACAGCAAATGCAAATGCATTAATCAAGGCTAGTGAAGATGTAGGTCTAAGGATAAGTGAAGACAAAACTAAATACCTGGTTACTACTAGAATGCCAACAGCAGTAGATCAGGAAATGTTAAGAGTTAGAAACATGCAGTTTGAAAAAGTGAACACATTTAAGTATCTAGGCGTGGACATCACTTCGAGAAATGAGATTGAATCCGAACTGAAGAAGAGATTACGGACGGGAAATGCGTGCTACTTCTCACTGAATAGATTACTTTCATCACGGATATTGTCTAGGAATTTAAAGATTAGAATATACAAAACTATTATTCTACCAGTTATGCTGCATGGGTGTGAGACTTGGTCTCTCACTGTGCAAAATGAAAAGCTGTTTTGAGTATTTGAAAACAAAACTTTGAGAAAAATTTTCGGAGTAAAAAGGGATGACATTAGCGGAGAGTGGCGAAAACTGCATAACGAAGAGCTTCACGAACTCTATTCAAGCCCTGACATAATCAGTATTATTAAATCACGTAGGCTGCGATGGGCGGGTCACGTAGCTCGAATGGATGAGGGCAGGGTCAGTACTGGTAGGGCACTTAGAGGGAAAACGTCCTGTGGGGAGACCGAGGCGTAGATGGGAGGACAATGTGAAGGCTGATTTAAGGACCCTAGGAATTGAAGGTGAATGGAAGGAAATAGCCCAAGACAGGAACAGGTGGTGAAAATATGTTGCTGCGGTAATGGACTCTCGAGCACGGTATGACCAGTGAGTAAGTAAGTAAGTAAGTAAGTAAGTATGTGTCATCATGGATAACAATCAGAATATGGAAGGTATGGATGGGAGCAATTCCCAATTGCAGAGCTACCAAATGGCCCATGGCAGACTGAAAAATATTGTCAGAAGCATTTTTGTTGTTTATTGATCATTACATGCACCAATTAATTTATTATGTCTGAAAAATACAGAGGCAGAAAAGTAGGACGTATTTCATGATTGGTGTCGGTGAACGGTTGGCACATACCCTCTATCACAAGGGTCATCAGATGGATGCTCACTCAAACACCGAAAGCAATTCATTTTACAATTAGGCATTTTTTGGAGTTTTTGCAAAGCACAATAAAGAAAAGATCAATAAGAGGTGTTGGGTATGCATGAGAGGAAACCTTTGTAAAAAGACGGCTTATTGGTGTGTAGAGTGTTAAGTTTCTTTGTAAGAGCACTAAATTTTAAAACATTTCACACCAAAATTTTTTTAATTATTTGAAAACTATATGTAAAGCAAGTGTGAGACTTCAGTTCATTGGCAGTTCAGTCTACAAATGAGACTGCTTCCAACACACTTGTGTGGCCCATCCTAGAATATTGCTCAAGTGTGTGGGACCCTTACCAAGTAGCACTAACAGGGGATATTCATTATATACAAAGAAGAGCAGCATGAGAGGGTTTAGTACCCTGCTAGATGTGTAACTGGAAGAGACAGGCAGGCTGATATGTGTAATATTATCTGTCATGTGAGTATCCATAGTGAGTAAATATAAGGTTACCCAGTGGTCATCCATTCCTCAGTTGCTATTATCCAACTTGCTTCTATTCGTGGACTCTGATGACTGTCATCCTTTACTGTGTGCTTATTGCTACGAATTTTGAACTTGTGATTTTCACTGTCACCAGGATTAATTGCGCTCTTATTAATAAATGTGTGCTTACCAGCTAAGAGTGCTTGGAATCTATCAAACTTAATCAAGAAGTATCCCAATAAATTTATATTTGGGTTAAGATGAATATTCCATTGAGAACTATTACTGTATGGTTCACAGACTAATAAACAATTTTAATTTGTTATCATAGACATTACTTTTGATCAATAAACATTGTCGACCCTAAGTGAGGGTTATAAAAATGGTGACAAACTGTCCACAGTTTTGCTTCACCAAATGCTGGCCAACCATACTGGTGTTTCAACTGTTTAACAATGCTCGAGAAGATTGTGACACTTATCAAAAACGTGTCATGCTAGATTTTCAGCCAAATGAGATTAAATATCCAGCTTGCAAATGAGCATTTTTGCTGTCCACTAATTCCCAGTTACATAATTTGGTGCAAAAGTTACCGCCACGGTCCGATCCATATGTGTTACCTTTGTCTGATATATTCAATTTATTATTTGAGCATTTTTTCCAAAGAAATGCATTTTCCAGCAGCTAGACTAGATTTCTTATAACATCACATGTCAGATGCTGCAAGTTATTCCCCTTGGGTTGCAAATTTGCAGGGCTGAATTGGAAACAGCAGAAAGTTTAATACATGATGTAATGATTTGCTTAGCCTGGATAAGGAAGTCTGCAAAGATGCTTTAAAACAATCTGAACAATTCATTGCTGAAGTTCTACAAATTTTATTGCGCATGCATTTGGTATACAGCAAGTGGTGCAACAGCCTTTTTCAGCAGACTCTGACATTTAAAATGTGGCTCAAAGTTGTAGTGATACAATGGAGAAAGTTTCTGTAACAGACTATGAAGTGGTAAGCAAGTTCCATTCAGTGGTGGCCATCAGGCTGCATTCTCCATATTCCTGGGCTAGCACATGGTGTTATTCATTGTGACACATTTTGTTTTCCAGTTGCCCATACTGTTTTTCCTTGCATCCCAGACAGAAATGTCCATATTATGAGAGCAAGTGTTGCAAGTGTTTGTGAGAAGGTCACACTGCAGAAGTATGCTGTAGCACAGTGAGCACCAAGCATGGCCCCAACACATTTCAGACAGTGATCTGGTCCTCACACCATGTAAAACTTTGTTACAGGCAACAGTACAAGACATTCCAATGACTTTTCTTTTTGTTGTATGTGCACTGGTCTTAGTTACAAATCAGTCTACATACTTTAGTGCAGGTGCTCCTTCACTCAGAGAAGTGCAATAAAAAGTAGTGGGTGTGTGACCACCATGAAGTGTGAGCAGCCCTAAAGTGTTGACTACACACCAACCAGCACAGCACCATAAACGGTATCAAGAAGGCACTGACCCACATGCCAATAGAAAGAGCGAGCAGTGCCAGACCTCCAGGAAGACAGAGTTCAGTGCTGGCTTAACCAGCTGCCCACCACTGGCTGGCCCCAGCTTGGTCGCAGACTTCGAGAGCATCAGTACTGAGAATTAGAAAAGTGACACTTAGCCTACATTCTGCAAGTAGTAATAGAGAAAAGTAGTAGCAAGTAGGAGGCATGGGAAGTACACCAAGCCACTTCATAATGAGAAGTTATGTTTCTTTCCTTACCAGAAATAAAGTTATCTATTAATTAGAAAGATCAGATCATTTTGGATTCCTGCCATTGGCCATCACAACTTCTCTCATTCCTTGTTCGTGTCGGTGCTGACTCCCACAAAAAATGGTTCAAATGGCTCTGAGCACTATCGGACTTAACATTTGAGGTCATCAGTCCCCTAGACTTAGAACTACTTAAACCTAAGGACATCATACACATCCATGCCTGAGGCAGGATTCGAACCTGTGACCATAGTAGCAGCGCGGTTCCCAACTGAAGTGCCTAGAACCGCTCGGCCACAGTGGCCGGCTGACTCCCACAGTAGCTGACACAACAAAGAGCACTCCCTCAGCTTGTCAGCACCCTGTGCTCTCATTCTTATATTCATACACAGTTTGCACTGCTTTTTGAACTTGGTTCGGGGAAAGCAGTTGTCGTTGAAGCCCACACTGTCTTAAAGCCAACAGCAACTCCAAGGTTTTGCAAAATGCACTTGCTTTCATTGGTCATTAAGGATGGTATTGAGACTGAATTTAACAGACTAGAACAACAAGTATTGTCCTCTGTTTCCTACAGTCAGCTGGCTTCTCTGCTAATGATGGTCAAGAAATCTGGGGGCTTTCTCTCACTGTCTGGCGTCTTTTAAGAAAACCATTGCAACCAGATGAACTTTTTCTAAACTGCCAAGAGGAAAAGTTTTTTCAAAATCTGACATTGTTGGCAAAGACTCACAGGAGATATTAGACTCAAACACACGGTTCAGACTGCATCAAAGCAATTGGGCCTTTTGGCATGGTGAGCATCCCAGTCATATTAAAGAGATTTCTTGAACAGGCTGTTACAGTGATTCCATATTCTGTAAATTATCTCAATGATATCTTGGTGACTGGTTGCATGACAGAATAAAATTTGTACAATCTATGTCTGGTTTTTGTCACTGTTGCACAGTGTAACTTTTCCAAAGTGCCTCCTTTCAACTAGTGTTCAATTATTTAGATCATATCCTTAGTGAAGAGCGTCTTGAGTCCATCACAGAAGATGTACAGGCTATTCAGAATATGGCTGTACCTAAATACATTAAGGAATCTAGGACTTTAGTAGCTTTAGGAAAAGTGTTTAGGTGCAGCCCAATTCTTCAACGGGTCCTGCAATATGTGCAGTTGAGTTGTATCCCAAGCTCTCTGGTGAATATCCATCTGGTATTTGCTGTTTTTTTTATGAACTCAACATGGAGTTCAGCAGAGTGTGGTACTCCTTAAAGAAGATGACAAACAGTGCCAGGTGCTGGTGCAGCTCTCCTTGCAATAAGTGCTTCAGATCATGCATCAATCACACAGAGAAATTTCTAGGATGAAGTGCCTGACATGGTGCTACATCTACTGGCCTTTTATGGCTGGTGATGTTGCAGGGGTGGTACACCAGTGTACCATTTGAGAGGTACAACAAGCAGCCCAACATCAGTCATTGTTGCTGTGGACAGTGCTGATGCAGCTGTGGAACCAAGTTCATGCCAAGAATGTATTACCTTTCTTGGGGTCCACGTGGTTAATACTAGTGGACTCCTTCTTCTACTTATGTGGTATGCCTCTATCGGACAACAGTTGCTACGGTGAGAGCCTTGAAGTGGATCTTCTCTATGCAGGGTGCTCTCTCATCACTGGTGACCAACAACATTCCCAAATTTACAGTGACTGATTTCAAAAGGTTTTTCACCCACAACGCAATGAAACATACCACATCATGCCTCAATTGGGCTGACAGAAAGGTTTTTCACACTTCCAGATCACAAATGCTGGAAGTCTTAGGGTCTGCTAAACTGGCTTCAGTGCTGAACACCTTCCTAGCTTATCACAGGTCCATGCCCAATGATGGTCAAAGCCCAGAGGAACTTCTTCATGGGTTCCCTCACAACATGCTTCTGGGTCTTTTCTGTCCATCCTCAGAACACAAAGCAGAAGCAGCAACACTATTCTGTACAGTGGACCTGGGGCCCTAGCAAAATAATGGGGACGTTAGATGGTGTTGATGGTTACAACACGTGGGATGCTGTGTTCGCACTACAACCAACTCCAGTTACATCACCCTGGTCAGCTGTCTCTCTCACTGGGGAGCCCACATTTTCTGACACTGCAACCACACCGTTGCTCTCTTCACTCACAGGTCACAGAAGATGGCCGTGTGGTCCTCTCTTTCTGCAAGCTGCAGGAAACAGCCAAGGCCGCTGATCCGCTTCACTGCCAATTGAATCACAAGACATCTCACAGTGACAACTCTGCTCCCAGAAGCCCCAAGCCTACACAAGTAGCTCCAAAATCAGTTCATTGTTGTGGGTGGTCCCGTATATCTTCCAGAAGTCTTCTGTCTTGACATCTCCCAGCCGCATCCACTATATCATCTTCCCTAACAATTGCTGAGCAAGTTCTGGCACTATGTGCCCCATTAAGTGTGTTGAAGGGTGATCCAGACATACTGATATGTGTAATGTCACCCATGAACAGCAAGAGCAGCTGTGGTAAGTGCGTTGCTCATATCGCCAATTGGTCATATGAACAGGGTTGTTTTGAGAAAATTTTTCTGCATCCAGCACTTGGACATCCCTGGCACACCTCTGAACCTGGTACCTGAATGGGAGACTACTAAATGTTGTTGTATGTCCTGTGTAGAAATCTTACAGTTGTGATGCCTCTGCCACCCCTCCCAGTTTGGTGCCCCAAGTGCCTAGAACTGCTCGGCCACAGTGGCCGGCTGACTCCCACAGTAGCTGACACAACAAAGAGCACTCCCTCAGCTTGTCAGCACCCTGTGCTCACATTCTTATATTCATACACAGTTTGCACTGCTTTTTGAACTTGGTTCGGGGAAAGCAGTTGTCGTTGAAGCCCGCACTGTCTTAAAGCCAACAGCAACTTCAAGGTTTCGCAAAATGCACTTGCTTTCATAGTAATTTCTATTGTGGCTCAGGTGAATATGCTCCTGTTGACTATTACTGTTTGGTTTGCTGACTAACAGAAATTTTTAATTTGTTGCTACAGAAGTTCCTTTAGTTTCATAAATGCTATTGGCCTGAAGTGATGGTCATACCGGAGAGCCATCATGGAAATGCTGAAAAATCTGAACTAGCAGATGCATGAAGACACATCAACAATCCGGCAAAATGCTACTTAAATGCTATTTACAAAATTTCAAGAACAAATATTAAGTAAGGAAACTATGACTATACTGCAGTCCTCTATGTATTGCTCATGTTTTTATCACAAAAATGAGAGTAGACTAATTAGAGAATGTAAAGAGGATTTTAAACAGTCTTTCTCACCATGCTCCATGTTGTTGTTGCTGTTGTGGTCTTCAGTCCAGAGAATGGTTTGATGCAGCTCTCCATGCTACTCTATCCTGTGCAGGCTTCTTCATTTCCAAGTAACTAGTGCACCCTTCATCCTTCTGAATCTGCTTAGTGTATTCATCTCTTGGTCTCCGTCTATGATTTTTACCCCCAACTCTGTCCTCCAATACTAAATTGGTGATACCTCAGAACATGTCCTACCAACTGATCCCTTCTTCTAGACAAGTTGTGCCCAAATTCCTCTCCTCTCCAGTTCTGTTCAGTACCTCCTCATTAGTTACATGATCGACCCATCTAATCTTCAGCTATCTTCTGTGGCAACACATTTCAAAAGCTTCTATTCTCTTCTTGTCTAAACTATTTATTATCCATGTTTCACATCCATACATGGCTACACTCCATACAAATACTTTCAGAAACGACTCCCTGACACTTAAATCTATACTTGATGTTAAAAAATTTCTCTTCTTCAGAAATGCTTTCCTTTCCATTGCCAGTCTACATTTTATATCCTCCCTACTTCGGCCATCATCAGTTATTTTGCTCCCCAAATAGCAAAACGTCTTTACTACTCTAAGTGTCTCATTTCCTAATCTAATTCCCTCAGCATCACCTGATTTAGGTAAACTACATTCCATTATCCTCATTTTGCTTTTGTTGATGTGTGTCTTATATCCTGCTTTCAAGGCACTGTCCATTCTGTTCATCTGCTCTTCCAGGTCTTTTGCTGTCTCTGACTAAATTACAATGTCATTGGCAAACCTCAAAGTTTTTATTTCTTCTCCATGGATTTTAATTCCTACTCCAAATTTTTCTTTTGTTTCCATTACTGCTTGCTCAATGTATAGATTGAATAATGTTGGGGATAGGCTACAACCCTGTCTCATTCCCTTCACAACCACTGCTTCATTTCATGCACCTTGACTCTTATAACTGCCATCTGGTTTCTATAGAAATTGTGAATAGCCTTTCGTTCCCTGTATTTGGCCCTGCCACCTTCAGAATTTGAAAGAGAGTATTCCAGTCAACATTGTCAAAAGCTTTCTCTAAGTCTAAAAATGCTAAAAACTTAGGTTTGCCTTTCCGTAATCTATTTTCTAAGATAAGTCGTAGGGTCAGTATTGTCTCATATGTTCCAAGATTTCTACTGTTGTAGCCACGACCAGAACAGTCGCAGGGTTGCCGTGAAGGAAAGGGCGGCGGGACCCATGGAACGGCCCGCAAACAACAACACAAACAGGAAAGGATGGACAGGAACAATGACGAACAACTGAGCAAAACGTTATGAACAACAACATGCAATAAGCAACAGAGTCATAAGAAAACCCCACGAATTAACCAAGTCCACTCGTACATGGAACAAAGTAACGTAAACAAACTGTCTGTAGGCGAGAAGTCGATAGACGTACTCAAAGATCAGACTGAATGGCTGAGTCCTCTAGTGGTCTTCGACAACCATGCCGTCTGGTGCAGATTCAAAACTCATGGTGCGTGGTACCAGATCTCTGGAATCCAAACTCATCTGCCCCTAGGTCAGCTTCTATCAGTTTTTCTATTCATCTGTAGAGAATTCATGTCACTATTTTACAGTGGTGACTTATTGAACTGATAGTACAGTAATTTTCACACCTGTCAACACCTGCTTTCCTTGGGATTGGAATTATTATATTCTTCTTGAAGTCTGAGGGTATTTTGCCTGTCTTGTACATCTTTCTCACCAAATGGTAGAGTTTTGTCAGGGCTGACTCTCCCAAGGCTATCAGTAGTTCTAATGGAATGTTGTCTACTCCTGGGGTCTTGTTTTAACTTAGATCTTTCAGTGCTCTGTCAAATTCTTCACACAGTATCATATCTCCCATTTCATCTTCATCTATGTCCTCTTCCATTTCCATAATATTGTCCTCAAGTACATCGCCATTGTGATGTATGCTTCTACGTCCTTACATTTGTCCCTGCTTAGCCATTTTGCACTTCCTGTCAATCTCATTTTTGAGATGTTTGTATTTATTTTTGCCTGCTTCATTTACTGCATTTTCATATTTTATCCTTTATCAATTAAATTCAATATCTCTTCTGTTACCCAAGGATTTCTATTAGCCCTCATCTTTTTACCTACTTTATCCTCTGCTACCTTCGCTATTTCATCTCTCAAAACTACCCATTCTTCTTCTACTGTATTTCTTTCCCCCATTCTTGTCAATCATTACCTAATGCTCTCCCTGAAACTCTGTACAACCTCAGGTTCTTTCAGTTTATCCAGGTCTCATCTCCTCAAATTCCCACCTTTTTGCAGTTTCTTCAGTTTTAATCTACAGTTCATAAGCAATAGTTTGTCGTCAGAGTACACATCTACCCCTGGAAACGTCTTACAATTTAAAACCTGGTTCCTGAATCTCTGTCTTACTATTATATAATCTATCTGAGACCTTCCAGTATCTCCAGGCTTCTTCCATGTATACAACCTTCTTTTATGATTCTTGAACCAAGTGTTAGCTATGATTAAGTTATGCTCTGTGCAAAATTCTACCAGGTGGCTTCCTCTTTCATTCCTTACCTCCATTCCATATTCACCTACTACTTTTCCTTCTCTTCCTTTTCAAATATTGAATTCCAGTCCCCCATGACTATTAAATTTTCATCTCCCGTCACTATCTGAATAATTTCTTTTAATTCATCATAAATTTCTCCAATCTCTTAGTCGTATGCAGAGCTAGTTGTCATATAAACTTATACTACTGTGGTAGGCATCGGCTTTGTATGTGTCTTGGCTACAATAATGCATTAACTATGCTGTTCATAGTAGCTTACCCATGCTCCTATTGTTTATTCATTATTAAACCTACTCCTGCATTACCCCTGTTTGATTTTGTATTTATAACCTTGTATTCACCTGACCAGATGTCTTGTTCCTCCTGCCACCAAACTTCACTAATTCCCACTATATCTAACTTTAACCTATCCATTTCTCTTTTTAAATTTTCTAACCTACCTGCCCGATTAAGGGATCTGACATTCCACACTCCGATCTGAACGCCAGTTTTGTTTCTCCTGATAATGATGTCCTCCTGAGTAGTCACTGCCCAGAGATCCAAATGGAGGACTGTTTACTTCTGGAATATTTTACCCAAGAGGATGCTATTATCATTTGACCATACAATAAAGCTGCATGCCTTTGGGAAAAATTACAGCTGTAGTTTCCCCTTGCTTTCAGCTGTTTGCAGTACCAGCACAGCAAGGCTGTTTTGGTTAATGTTACAAGGCCAGATCATTCAATCATCTAGACTGTTGCCGCTGCAACTACTGAAAAGGCTGCTGACTGCTGCCCCTCTTCAGGAACCACACGTTTGTTGGGCCTCTCAACAGATATCCCTCCATTGTTGTTGCACCTGTGGTATGGCTATCTGTATTACTGAGGCAAGCAAGCCTTTCCACCAACGGCAAGGTCTATGGTTAATGAAGGGGGGGCGGGGGGTTGGGGGGGGGGGGGGGCATGCTCCATACGGGAATGGAATGGGAAGAAATCCAAATATTTGGTATCAAGGGAAGTACTCAATGGCATGCACTTCACAAGTGTTAGCAGGGTATGGATGTAGATGTGGAAATTAAACTCTACAAATAAATGCTTTCATGAGTGTACAAGGTAGTGTGCGCTAGGAGAAATAGGAGAAATTGCCTACTGAGGCACAAAAGCCTGTGCATAAAATATCCCCTTAAGGTGTGCATTTATAACTTGACTCTTCCCCCCTCCCTGAAGGCAGTACTTCATGACAAAATTTATGGAACATGGTGTGTAAACGAAATAATGAATGAATTTGTGTATATAGAAGGCACACTGTACTGAATTAGGTACATGATAACTCCAAAGTTCACTGCTCTGTAGAACTGAAGGACAAGATAAAATAACATAACATATTAACAACTCTGAGGTGATGGTTGAAGTGGTCACTGTAACAAATATCTACTAACACCAACATTGCTGGCCCCTGTTTTGATCACAAGCGAGGTAAATTATTACTACATGCCTGTCAGGGGCCTAAAAATGGTGTAGTAAAACAATGAAACTCTCTGCCTAATAAAATAGGGTCAAAAATTGACAGCTGAAAGGTGTTAATTTGACTCCTCTATCCAACAGCCGAGTCATGCAACCATCGCTAAAGAGATGGACATACAGAGACTATTAACAGCTTGGTGGAAATGAATAGAAGTGTGGGAACATGTTGACAGAGATCTCCCAGGCATGCACAGAAAGCTGGATGTAACATCGTATAAGGACTGCATGATTATAGTGTTAAATTGAGCTGGCCGTGGAACACAAAGCAATTGATTGAATGGAAATTCACACTGTGTGTCTATCAGTGAGCAGTTATGGTGCACTGTGGTGATGTTCTTCATTACAACATGGCCCACAGACAACACTTGGATGACTTCACACGAGGTTAAATCATCTGGAAACTGTAAGTAGCGCAAAGTGTGGTGAGTGTAGCCCATGAGTTTGCTACTGTTCACAGCATTATTTCATGCATGTGCATTCTGAACCAGAGACGCTGTTACTCAAAGGAGAGGAGATGGTTAACCATGGTTAACTACAACAGCAAATGATCACTGCATTGTGCAACAGGCAAGAAGGAACCCATGTCCAACAGTGGGTGCAATTGCAACCACATTTAACAAGACTGTGAGGCATAAAACATCACAATCCACACTGGTGCAGCAACTGCATAGGGGTGGTCTCTTTGATGTATGACCCGTAGGTTGTGTTCTGTTGACACCAACACATCAACAGTACTGTTTGTAATTGTGCCGAGGGCATAAGGACTGGATCAGCAGAGGGAGGGGTTGCATGTTCTTCTCGGATGAGAACAGATTCAGTCTGAGTAGTGATTCTTGATGCACCCTCACATGGCAAGAGATGTGAACACATTATCCCCCAGGGACACTCGCAAATCCAAACATTTTGTTGGTTCAAGTGTTACTGTGTGGACAGGTATAATATTGTGTAGGTATACTGACCTCCAAAACTTTTTTTTTGAAAAATATGTACAAATCAGCCAACCGGTTGCATAGGTTTTCTATATACCTTGACCAGGTTTCGTCACCTCTAAGAGTGACTTCATCAGAAGATAAGGTAATTACCTTCTGATGAAGTCACCGGTGACTTCACCAGAAGGTAATCACCTTATCTTCTGATGAAGTCACCCTTAGAGGTGATGAAACCTGGTCAACTTATATAGAAAACCTATGCAACCCAACTGGTTGGCTGATTTTTACATATTTTTCAAATTTGTGTATACAGTTGCTGCAAACATCAGCCATGTTCAAAGCTCCAAAACTTTGATGATCCATCAATGTTAATGTGACACTCTACTCCTTCCTCATGTGCAATTTTTCAGGGGTTACTTTAGTTTTATGGATGACATGGATGACAATGCACAAATATATCAAACTGCGGGGGGGGGGGGGGGGGGGGGGGCGGAGCTCTTTGAATGAGAGGATATTTGCTGCATTGTCTGGCCTGTCCATTTCCCTGGCTTAAATATCATTGAGTGCAGGGGGAGATGTATTGCAGCATGTTCACGTGCAACAGTGACCATCAAGTAGTTGTCAGCAATGCTGGTGGAGGGGTTGACCACCTTACCACAAGAATTCCTTGCCAACATTGTGGCCAGCATTCAGATTCAGATTCTGTATTGCCATTGACCACATACAGTAGAACAGGCTTTTACAGTGATAGTAAGATACAAATATTGATCACGTTACATGTAAAAATTAAATATCTTATATACAGCTATAATCTTAATTATTAATATCAATATTGTCAATATCATAAAACTCTTTTGTATGATAACATGGGTTTTTTGTTAGCCAGTCATATAATTTTATTTTGAACTTTTTAAAAGGCAAGGATCAAGTGGCAAGAGGAAATTTGTTTAAAATTTTGAGGGCATTTATTTTATGGGAGTTTCCTGTTATTGCAAGCCTGTGCCTTGGAATGTCAGTGTTTGCCTTATTTCTAGTATTGTGTTTGTGAATTGTTTCCCTGATGACACATTATTTAATGTTGCTTGAACAGTCCATGGGTGTACTGCCAGTCCATAGTGTCTAACGGGCACAATATTTCAGCGATCAGACATGTCGCCATCGTCAGGTGTGCTGACAAACTGAGCTCAGTTCGTCAGTGCACCTGACGATAGCGACATGTCTGATTGCTGAAATATTGTGCCTGTTGGACACTATGGACTGGCAGTACACCCATGGACTGTTTGAGCAAGAAATACGCCAGGAGAAGTTGAAGAATCACTTCTTTAATGTTATTCCTGAGAAAGAGTGCAGCCTCAGAGATATACAGATTCACCACGGTTAGTATCCTAAGCCTGGTCAAAAGAGGGTGACAGTGTTCTACAGGACCAGCATTACACATTATACAAACAATTTTTTTTGGACTTTTAAGATGTTACTGATATAAGGAGAATGTCCCCATATGAGTAGGCCATGTGATATATGTGACTGAAAGAGTCCAAAATATGCTATGCGGAGATAATTATTATTGGCCATATCTCTCAGTTTCCACATGAGGTAGGTCACTCTTGAGATTTTTTTTGCAGATTTCGCTTATATGCTCTTCCCAAATTAGTTTGGCATTAATATGTATTCCTAAGAGCATGACACTTTTATTTTCTATATTCTTAGATAATCCTAACATAAGATTTTGGGTTTTGTCTGGATTACACACAAGTTTATTGGCTGCAAACCAATTTAATGTAGAGTCCAGAGTTTCTTGTGTAATCTTATTAAGGGTTGGGATGTCATGGTGTGAAGTAAGCAGAGTTGTATCATCTGCATAGCATATTACAGAGTGTGATACAGAATGGGGCAGATCATTGGTAGCCACAATGAAAAAGAAGGGGCCAAGGACAGAGCCCTGTGGTACACCTGTACCAATTTCTCCTAGGGGGGAATGCTTATTTCTAATTGAGACAAATTTCTTCTGTTGGTCAAATAGGAAGAAATTATTTCTAATGTAGATTTTTGTACACCACAATACTCCAGTTTTGTCAATAATATGTTCAAAGGAATGCAATCAAAAGTCTTACTTAGATCACATCATACAGGTGACACCATCTTCTTATTTTCAAAAGCTGTTAAAGTCTGATCAACAATTTCCAGAACAGCTGCAGTGGTATTTTTACCTTGTCTAAATCCATATTGATCGTTGCAACGCAGATCATGCTATTCAAAATAATTGCTTAATTGAAAGTACATGAGTGATGCAATTATTTTTGAAAATATTGGCACAATAGATACTGCTCAGTAGTTCTGGGGGAGTTGTTTATCACGCTTTTTGAATGCGGAGATAATTTTCGAGATTTCAGCAAATCTGGAAAAACTCCATTCTCTAAACATCTGTTAAAAATAAAGCTTAGTGGCTTACTTATGAGGTGAACTGTTCTTTTAACAACATAATTGGACATCCAGTAACAGTCCATATGTTTGGAATTCGATAATTAGGCAACAGCTTTCCAAACTTGATCGGGCAAGATATTGCTCCAGTGAAACAAAAGTCTGTCAGGCAGCTGGGGACCAAGCAGATCCCTTGCAGATGTGTCTGTGGCCTTAATTTTGTCTCCAATTTCTCTGCTGATGTGACACTAGTAATTCAGTTCTCCTGGATCAAGCAGAGTTTGACATACTTGGCTGGAAGAATTATCTTGTTTAATAACTTCCCATGCTGCCTTACACTTATTTGGAGCACCTTCTATATACCTTTCACAAGCTGCTTTTTTGGCTTCTCTGAGCTTAGCTTTGTAATACTTTTTATTTCTAAGGTAAGCACTGTAGACCATATCCCTCTGTTCCGACCCTTGATGATCCTTCCTTTTATATGTTCAATACAGTATGAGCATATTTTCTGTAATTTCTGCCAGTTCTTTTGTATACCAGTTTATTTTTGTATTTTTACATTTAACTGAGGACCTAACTTTTATTAATGGGGAACAGGAGTACCATATGTCTCTATATTCTTTAAAGAAAGCTTCAAAATCATTTTCAACTCCTGTTTTTCCTGGGTGACACCCATAAACAGAGTCCCAGTTTGTGTCCTTTAACTTGGTAATAAATGACGTAATGCGCTCCTCTCTCTGACCTTTTACCCATGCCACATTAAATTCATTGGAATAAGATGGTTTATTATGATAAAGTGTTAAAAGCAACGGATCATGATCTGCAAAAACACCATTAGCCAAGCTAACCACATATTCCTCTCTATGCAAATTAACAATAATATTCTCTAGGCATGCATCATTATGAGTAGGACACTTGTTCATGCAGTGCAAGTTTAAAGATCTTAATATATTAAAAATGTTCTGGAGTCTTGTTACCTTTCAATATTAAAATCCCCACAAATAACAATATTTGTTTTAAACATAAAAAAGTTTCATAACTACTAGTTCAAACTGTTCAAAGAAAACATTTATGAATGGGACCACATTGCAGAGCATGCATTGTAATCCATAATAATTGCACACCCTATTAAGAGCTATGTACCACCTTTTGTAATACCCAAGGATCCACCACAAATTGTCGTGGCTTCAGTGTCATTTTGCCTTCAAATAAAAGTGTTTATCTGTTTTTCATATTGCATATTTATATCAGTTACCTTCTGTACTATACTGCAGCAGCTATTTCTGTGCATGGCCCAGTTTTGATTGAGCTGTGTTACTTGAAGTAACGTCCCTAAGTTTTGTATACCAGTGTATATCTACTCTATCTTCCACATCTTATCAATATGGGATATTGTTAAAAGAGAGACATAGAAAGAAGCCACAGAAGATAGCATTATTTTTGTTGAAGAGAATTATAGCAGTGAAAGCAATAAAGAGGGCATTTAGTGAAATTAAAAATAAACTCACGTAAGCACCTGAAATAAGGAAGATCATCATTATTCTAAAAAAAAAAAAAAAATAAAACTTCATATAGGGTGGATAATATCTCTAATAAGACACTAAAAAGCTGTGGCCTATGATGTGTAATGTTCTTGGGCACTTATTTAATGCATAATTAATTCAAGGTGTTTGCCTAGAAGAATTATGATATTAGAATGGGTACTCCAGTCATTTCAATAACTACCATCAGTATCACCCCTTAAATCATTTTGTAAAAATTTTGAGTAGGTAATGTGCTCCAGAGTTGTGTAGCAATGGGATACTTAGCCAATCACAATTTGGATTCCAAAAAGGCCACTTTACTAAGACCGCTATTCATACATTTACTGCACACATAATAAAAACTTTGAATGATAAAATATCATTGGTTGGGATATTTGGTGACTTACTGATGTCACTTGATTATGTTAATCATAATATTCTATTACAGAAACTACATTTTTATGGAGTATGTAGTTCATCACACGTCCGACTTAGTTTTTATTCAGGAAACATAATTCAGAAGCTTACCCTAGGCTGTTCAAATAATACATGAAGGGTTATATCATCTGTATGGGGAGAAATTATAATGGTAGTCCCAACAGGTTCAATCACTGGCCCAGTAATGTTCTTGCTTTATGTTAATGATTCACTATTTTATCCGAGTCAGAAGGCAGAATTAATTTCTGCAAATGATTCAAGCATTGTTATGAGGCTGAGCAAAGAAGCATCACCAGATAAAATAGCAACCAATACTTTTTGTGAAAGTTTCTGACAGGTTTTGCACAAATAGGGTACCTCTAATCTTTGAGAAAAATGCAGTTCATCCAGTTTTGAAATCATAAGTATCCTTCCCCCTGTAAACCAAGTTCACCAGCAAGAAATAATAAAGAGGTTACAAAGTACTAAGTTCTCGGGTGGATACTGATGAAAACTAAAGCTGGAAAAACCATACAGCAGGCTTGCTAAAACATTTAGGTTCAGCTATTTCTGCCATAAGAATAACTGCCAACTTCAAGGATATAAAAGACAGTAAGTTAACACATTTTGCAATATTCTGGGGTAACTATTCACTCAGGCTAAAGGTTTTCATTATACAAAAGCGAGTATATAAAATTAACTGTGTGGTTCACGCACATACATCTTACAGGCATCTCTTTAACCAGCAGGGAATATTAATTACAGCCTTACAACACATTTATTAATTTATGAAATTCGTTATCAACAGTCCATCTGAGTTTGAGAGTAACAGAGATATTCACAAGTGCAACACCAGAAGGAAAACTGATTTGCATAGAAATAAGTAGTCATTTATAAAGAAAAAATAGTAAACAGCCAACATGTACCCATACAAGAATTTTTCATCTTTTATTAAAAAATAAGTATCCCGTGTTTGGTCAGATGACATTTTCCACATCATAACATTTATAAATGGGTTGACCTATGGAAATGAGGACATTATCTACTCAAATGACGGTGACTAGCACATTAGTGCTAAAGGTACCATTAGAATATGAAGAGTATTGAGACTGCTAACCTCATTTCCTCTCGCAACCCATCTGCTCAAATTCAATGATGAGGCTGAGCCAGCACAGTGACTTATAGTGGAGCAACCATATGCAGAAAGAGGTCCACTGAACATCACCAATTTCAGCATTATTGAATAATGGCTTCTCTTACAAGAATTGCAGTAAGGCATGCAAAGAGCTATATATGCCTATTGTATGTATTAGGGGTGTCATTAAATATCTGGAAAGATCTTTTTCAGCAACCAATACAAGAAGGCCCTGTAGCATTTAATGTAACAGCACTTGCATTTTGACTAGAAGCTAGTGAAACATACTTTCAGTGAAAAATATTACACACTACAATATTAGTTTTTTTGTAGCTGTATAATTATAACTGTGTCTTGGCTTTCAGCATATACTGACCATTGTTTGACAACGCTTGAAGCAATATACGGTCCACAGAAAAATTAACAATCTCAGGTACACAGATGGCACTCTTATAATTGCAACAGATGAACATCAATTGGAAACTATCGTGCTAAGGTTACCTGAATGAAGCAGAGAATATGATCTCAAAATCAACAGCACAAAGACCTAAACAATGACTATAGATCACCCTAATGACAGCATGTGTGGAATCAAGAGTATTGCTGTGTATGAGGTCATCAGTCATTTTGAGTATTTAGAATCAGCTGTCACTGATACAGGTGTTTGCGAGTCTGAGATATGTAGGTCCATTTTGATTGCAAGAAACTCTACAGCATAACTTTCTGGCATCTGGAAGGACAACTCCATCACTGCCAAGACAGAGCTCACACTCGTCTTAACTATACACTTATCTACTCAGCAGAAAATTGGATGATGAAGAGGGTGGATTTTTACAGGATTGATGCTCTGGAAATGTGCTGCTAAGACTACTTTGAATACCATGGACAGCACATCAAACTAATGAATCAATCCTGAGTCACCTCAGCATTGGAACAAGACTGTTGACATTTGTCAATCAAAATCAACTGAAATATTTTAGTCACATTGCCAGAAGGCAAGAGGTAAAAGTCAATGGCCAAAGACGTAGAGGAGGGGCAACATTGTAGTGGATAGACCAGATTAAGTTTGACTGGGGGGGGGGAGGGGGGGGGGAGGCTTGCAGCAAGCAACTCACCATCCCCAAGACAGAGCTTCGTGGTGGCTAGTCATCAAGATGCCACTCATGTTCACCCATGTGATGCCTCTACGCACTTGCGTAGGGTTAGGCCAAAGAGAGATAGAGATAATCTACAGTAGAAAATATTTTAATGAAATTTATGACCAAGTCTTAAAATGATGCAATCAAGAACTCAAAATGTAAGCATGTAGCACACTGCTAATCTTCTGTATAATGTGAAGTACTGTGTAAAGTGATAAAGAGTTGCTATTATTGTAGGAAACTAAAATAATTATTTCGTTTTAATAAAATTTATAAACTTCACCATTAATTATGAAAAATAATAATTTTATGAAATTTGGTATAGGAAAGCTTTGCATTATACAAAACAATTTATTTAGAATATGTTCTTAGTTTCTGGTAAGTGTTGTGTCACTTTTAAATAAATTTAAATAATTTTTTCACCACTGTAAATCACAAGAAATTATAATTATGACTGTATTGTTAGAAGCTTCAACTGTCAATAATTTCTATAAAGTTGGACCTATGAAAGTAGCTGTTAAAACTAATGGCAGTACTTAAGTAGTTGTCATGAGTGAGTAAGATGGAAGTTGGTGGGTATTGTAATAGTCTGTCAGCCTGCTGGAAGTAAACATCTTCAATAAATGAGGAAAGTCTAAGACTTGGTTATCAAAATCATTTCAAAAGTACAAATACAATTTTCCACATAAACAATACAAAACAGACCAAAAAGAAGACTTAGGACTTTCTTGGTGAAGAATAATAATGAAGAATCGCAGTCAACAACTGATGTCAACATCAGTTTTTCAAGTATATAAAATTAATGTTTCATTTCCTACTCTAAAACTTAGAAGACGTGCAACAATCTTATTTATTAATTGAGAAGATTGCAATTAATAAGTAAAATTTTGAGTAAATTTTTGACTGTCTAGAGAGCAAAGGCATTGCAACATATAATCAAATTACTGAATGTGGTCCACATCAAAACAAAAAATGCCTGTTGACACAGAATTCTTTAGTGCTAGGCAGAAGTAATGCACTTGAGATTTTAATGAAATTTATACTCTTCACCACTGCCTTCGGATCATTCTAAAGAAAGACCTGTTCCAGAGCCCCCCCCAGGGCTCTAGGATGCACAGCTAATTAGGGAAAGTTGCCTGCAGCAGCTGATTGTGTGGAAGTCACAGTGATGTTTTTTTTTTAATTATTTTTTATAAGAGTGATATTACAGACAATCTTGATCAAAGTAGTGGCAGAAAACTCCACACTATTAGTTTCAGATCTCCAAGTTTGCTCCTACAAAATAAAAACGTTAAAGATGGATGATTAACAGTAAAAGCAATTGCAAAAACAAATAAATCCTGAGGTGTGGAGAACTTCCAAAATGTTGCAAGGTTCTTGTATCAGTATGCTTTAGAAAAATACTAAATGAAATCAGTGGCAATAAGACCTTTGGGGTAAAAGTAAATGTGTATTAAAATATAGTGTAATTGGAAAGAAGGGGTAGTGTATTTGTTATAACACATAATAAATTAAGTCTACTAAGGCAGCGACTGGGTTTCCATGTGAGAAGACTTGAGGAAGACTGACTAGACAAGATTAACTAAATAATACAATTATTTCATTATTTATACCAAGATTTCATCTTGTTTCCCCTTATTTCACCCATTTCATCCTTTTCATGATTTTTTCCATGTAGTTGGGTGTTTTTTGTGAATTTTATAGAACATAATTCTACATTATTTACGTATTTTTTTGCGTTTTTTTCCACCACAATGGATCCTTGCTCATTCCATCTGTTTCAGCAGAAAAGTTTCCTTATCCTTAGCTGGATCCAAGCCCCACATACTGTTCCTATATTGTTGCTTGCCTCATGGAAACCCCCCAAAAGACCTTACCAGCAAATTACCCATATCTGGCTGCCATCCTATCTTCCACCATGACTGCCATCTGTTCAGATTCTGCCAATCCTTATCCCTCACCAACATAGTCCTGCAAAAACCATATCAATCAAGTCCAAACCTCCTTGCAATACCTCCTCTCCATCCATAAAATTCTCTTGCTATAAAATCCCAAATTCCTGGATCCCATAACACACATTGAAACTCTTGCCCTCCAGGAACTAGAGCAACGTGCACAATGTAACCTCAAAAAATTGTCCACCCTGCTCATTTCGTACTCCTGCCTTGGACTACCACTGTCCACTATCTCTACAACAATCTCCAAACCTCCCTCACGTGCTCTCATAGCTGACAAAACCTGTCTCGCAGATCTACTACATTTATCCCACCCTCCAAACTCCATCCCACACCACACAGAATGCAGAACCTAAACAGGTCCAAAACACAGTCATGAACCTTTCCTCAAAAAGCCTTAGCCCCACAGAAATATCAGTCCTTTCCAAAGGCCTTCCCTTTTGCCCCATTCCCAAATTCAGTCATGCAGGACTTGTTAAAGATCTTCTCTCCTTCTCCAGGCCCTACAGTGGAAACACTTCTTCACCACCAAACCTACCAGTCAGATTCAACCAAAGACCAATACTGAACCCTGCCTGTCTCAGTTCACTTCTCCATCCAACTATGATCCACTCTCACGGTCCTCAAATTGCAGTCTGTTAACTTTCCAGAATTTCTTAACCTCAAACATTGTCTTACCACCATTTCCCAAAACTCTCAACATGGAAACATTACATCTGCAGAAAGAACCACAATCCACCACCTAAAAACTGATCTCAACCTTATAATCCTACCTGCTGACAAAGGCTCCACCACTGTTGTCTTGAACTGCAAGGATTACCTGGCAGAAGGACTCTCCTAGCTGTCAGATTCATCCACCTACTAACCCAACCACAGTGACTCCATTACAGAAATCTAGCAGGATCTTCAGTCGCTCCTCAAGTCCTTAGGCCCATTCCAGTACCCCTCCCTTGAGTCCACCTCTCTCCTCACCCCTGTCACTCCCCGCAGTCCTACCTTCTACATGCTTCCTAAAGTCCATAAACCCTACCACCCAGGACACCCCATCGCATGGCCGGTTAGTGTGCTCCCAATGAGAGAATCTTTGCTCTTGTAGACCAACACCTTCAGCATATTTCCCAAGGCCTACCCTCCTATATAAAAGATACCAATCATTTTCTCCATCGACTCTCCACAGTTTCTGTTTCTTTACTAGACAGTACCCTGCTCATCACTATTGGTGCCACCTCCCTTTACACTAACATCCCTGATGCCCATGGTCTTACCGCTATTGAACACTAACTTTCCCAATACCCTATGGATTCCAAACTAACAACCTCCTTCCTTGTCACCACGCCAAACTATATCCTCACCCACAGTTACTTCTTCATTGGCATAACATACAAACAAATCTGGGGTACGGCTATGGGCACCCACATGGCACCATCCTATGCCAAACTATTCATGGGTCATCTAGACAAATCCTTCCTAAACACCCAGAATCCTAAGCCCCTCAACTGGTTCAGATTAACTGACAGCAATTTTACAGGATTGAAGGTGAGGACACCCTACCCCAATTCTTCCAGAATCTCAACACCTTCTCCCCCATTTACTTCACCTGGCCCTGTTCATCCCAACAAGCCACCTTCCTTGACATTGACCTCCACCTCAAAGATGGCTACAGCAGTACCCCTGTCCATATCAAACCTACCAACCACCAGCAATACCCCCACTTCGACAGCTTGCCACCCATCCACACCAAGAAGTTCCTTCCATACAGCCTAGCCACTCATGGCCGTCGGATCTGTGGTGCTGAGCGGTCTCTCTCAAAATATACTGAGGGTCTCACTGAGGCCTTTACAGACCGTAATTAACCCCCTCACCTAACCTTGTACAAAAACAGATTTTCCATGCCTTATCTTTCCAGTCTCCCACCACCTCCCAAGTCCCACTGTCTGGCCACAGAGGAGCATTACCGTGGTGACTCAGTACCACACAGGACTGGAGCAACTGAATTACATTCTCTGCCAAGGTTTAAACTACGTTGTGCCCTGGAATGAGAAATGTCCTACCCACTATCCTTCCCATGCTCCCCCCCCCCCCCCCTTCCCAACACTGTATTCCAGTGCCCACTGGACCTGCACAGTATCCTTGTCCATCCCTGCACAACCCCTGCTCCCAACCTCTTGCCTCAAGGTTCACATCCCTGTAATAGACGGAGATGAAAGACCTGTCTCATACATCCTCCCACCACCACCTACTCCAGTCCAGCCACAAACATCACCTATCCGTTAAAGGCAGGGCTATTTGTGAAACCAGTTGTGTGATCTACAAGCTAAGCTGCAACTGCTGTGTTGCATTCTATGAGGGCATGACAACCAACAAGCTGTCTGTCTGGATGAATGGCCACTGACAAACTGTGGCCAAGAAACAACTGGTCCACACTGCTGCTGGACATGCTACCCAACATTTTTGTTAATGTTTGTGATTTTTTCTTTAAATATTTGAATCTTTCATTTCTTCATTTCAATGACTGCTTCACAACCTGTGCCATATGGATCCTTCGCACAAACACCAGATTTTCTGAATTACACAGGAGGGAACTTTTCCTGCAATACACCTATGTTTTGGCAATCTTCCTGGCTTCAACCTTCGTTAATCATTGTCATTACCCATCTAGCCCCTTGGCTGTTCCCATTCCAGCACTACACAGCTCACTATTCCACCAACACACCCAGTCTTTTTACTTCTCTCCTCATCTGCTATCCATCCCCCCCCTCCTGCCCCCCCCCCCCTCCTCTGCCCCACCCACCGTATAACCTGCCGACTGCACCTAGCTGCCCTACCCTCTCTACACCTCGTCCCTGCACACTCCCCAGCAGCACTTCACTGTCCTCCACCCCTACCTTGCTATCCCCCCCCCTCGCCTCCACAGCCTCCTCCTTACCCCCACCCATTTGCCTCTCCCATCATGGACTAATACTGCTGATGCTACTCGTAGTCTGGTTTCCACTACCAGAGACTGTTGTCATATACACTCCTGGAAATTGAAATAAGAACACCGTGAATTCATTCTCCCAGGAAGGGGAAACTTTATTGACACATTCCTGGGGTCAGATACATCACATGATCACACTGACAGAACCACAGGCACATAGACACAGGCAACAGAGCATGCACAACGTCGGCACTAGTACAGTGTATATCCACCTTTCGCAGCAATGCAGGCTGCTATTCTCCCATGGAGACGATCGTAGAGATGCTGGATGAAGTCCTGTGGAACGGCTTGCCATGCCATTTCCACCTGGCGCCTCAGTTGGACCAGCGTTCGTACTGGACGTGCAGACCGCGTGAGACGACGCTTCATCCAGTCCCAAACATGCTCAATGGGGGACAGATCCGGAGATCTTGCTGGCCAGGGTAGTTGACTTACACCTTCTAGAGCACGTTGGGTGGCACGGGATACATGCGGACGTGCATTGTCCTGTTGGAACAGCAAGTTCCCTTGCCGGTCTAGGAATGGTAGAACGAAGGGTTCGATGACGGTTTGGATGTACCGTGCACTATTCAGTGTCCCCTCGACGATCACCAGTGGTGTACGGCCAGTGTAGGAGATCGCTCCCCACACCATGATGCCGGGTGTTGGCCCTGTGTGCCTCGGTCGTATGCAGTCCTGATTGTGGCGCTCACCTGCACGGCGCCAAACACGCATACGACCATCATTGGCACCAAGGCAGAAGCGACTCTCATCGCTGAAGACGACACGTCTCCATTCGTCCCTCCATTCACGCCTGTCGCGACACCACTGGAGGTGGGCTGCACGATGTTGGGGCGTGAGCGGAAGACGGCCTAACGGTGTGCGGGACCGTAGCCCAGCTTCATGGAGACGGTTGCGAATGGTCCTCGCCGATACCCCAGGAGCAACAGTGTCCCTAATTTGCTGGGAAGTGGCGGTGCGGTCCCCTACGGCACTGCGTAGGATCCTACGGTCTTGGCGTGCATCCGTGCGTCGCTGCGGTCCGGTCCCAGGTCGACGGGCACGTGCACCTTCCGCCGACCACTGGCGACAACATCGATGTACTGTGGAGACCTCACGCCCCACGTGTTGAGGAATTCGGCAGTACGTCCACCCGGCCTCCCGCATGCCCACTATACGCCCTCGCTCAAAGTCCGTCAACTGCACATACGGTTCACGTCCACGCTGTCGCGGCATGCTACCAGTGTTAAAGACTGCGATGGAGCTCCGTATGCCACGGCAAACTGGCTGACACTGACGGCGGCGGTGCACAAATGCTGCGCAGCTAGCACCATTCGACGGCCAACACCGCGGTTCCTGGTGTGTCTGCTGTGCCGTGCGTGTGATCATTGCTTGTATAGCCCTCTCGCAGTGTCCGGAGCAAGTATGGTGGGTCTGACACACCGGTGTCAATGTGTTCTTTTTTCCATTTCCAGGAGTGTATATACACTCCTGGAAATGGAAAAAAGAACACATTGACACCGGTGTGTCAGACCCACCATACTTGCTCCGGACACTGCGAGAGGGCTATACAAGCAATGATCACACGCACGGCACAGCAGACACACCAGGAACCGCGGTGTTGGCCGTCGAATGGTGCTAGCTGCGCAGCATTTGTGCACCGCCGCCGTCAGTGTCAGCCAGTTTGCCGTGGCATACGGAGCTCCATCGCAGTCTTTAACACTGGTAGCATGCCGCGACAGCGTGGACGTGAACCGTATGTGCAGTTGACGGACTTTGAGCGAGGGCGTATAGTGGGCATGCGGGAGGCCGGGTGGACGTACCGCCGAATTGCTCAACACGTGGGGCGTGAGGTCTCCACAGTACATCGATGTTGTCGCCAGTGGTCGGCGGAAGGTGCACGTGCCCGTCGACCTGGGACCGGACCGCAGCGACGCACGGATGCACGCCAAGACCGTAGGATCCTACGCAGTGCCGTAGGGGACCGCACCGCCACTTCCCAGCAAATTAGGGACACTGTTGCTCCTGGGCTATCGGCGAGGACCATTCGCAACCGTCTCCATGAAGCTGGGCTACGGTCCCGCACACCGTTAGGCCGTCTTCCACTCACGCCCCAACATCGTGCAGCCCGCCTCCAGTGGTGTCGCGACAGGCGTGAATGGAGGGACGAATGGAGACGTGTCGTCTTCAGCGATGAGAGTCGCTTCTGCCTTGGTGCCAATGATGGTCGTATGCGTGTTTGGCGCCGTGCAGGTGAGCGCCACAATCAGGACTGCATACGACCGAGGCACACAGGGCCAACACCCGGCATCATGGTGTGGGGAGCGATCTCCTACACTGGCTGTACACCACTGGTGATCGTCGAGAGGACACTGAATAGTGCACGGTACATCCAAACCGTCATCGAACCCATCGTTCTACCATTCCTAGACCGGCAAGGGAACTTGCTGTTCCAACAGGACAATGCACGTCCGCATGTATCCCGTGCCACCCAACGTGCTCTAGAAGGTGTAAGTCAACTACCCTGGCCAGCAAGATCTCCGGATCTGTCCCCCATTGAGCATGTTTGGGACTGGATGAAGCGTCGTCTCACGCGGTCTGCACGTCCAGCACGAACGCTGGTCCAACTGAGGCGCCAGGTGGAAATGGCATGGCAAGCCGTTCCACAGGACTACATCCAGCATCTCTACGATCGTCTCCATGGGAGAATAGCAGCTTGCATTGCTGTGAAAGGTGGATATACACTGTACTAGTGCCGACATTGTGCATGCTCTGTTGCCTGTGTCTATGTGCCTGTGGTTCTGTCAGTGTGATCATGTGATGTATCTGACCCCAGGAATGTGTCAATAAAGTTTCCCCTTCCTGGGACAATGAATTCACGGTGTTCTTATTTCAATTTCCAGGAGTGTATATATATATATATATATGCTTATTTCTGACAAAGGCCTTGTTGACTGAAAGTTTATTTTGTGGCAGTCTTTTTGTTATACCTATCTGCAACTCAGTTTTATGGTGAGTAGCAACTGTCCTTTTCATAACATTGTTACATTCCATCCTAGATTTACCATTATTTAAATAATACCATAGTGCCTGTAGGTCGTTCTTTGAAAATTAAAGTCAACACAAATGTAATTTTAAAATTCTATCTTCAGTTCATTACTATATATCAGTTCATTACTATATATCTGTAACTCAGAGGTAAAAGAGCACAGGTCCAATCTCTGTCCAATTTCTGTTTAGATAACATTTGTAATATGCAGACACTGTGTCATTTGTGGAAGAAAGACAGCAGTACAGCTCCAGTCTATGGCCAATTTTAATGGTGTTAAATCAACATGAGCCATTTTACCACTGTCTAAATCAGCCTTGGGCTGGAGCAATGCATCATTGTCTGAGTATTACAAATATGTCCAGTTATAAGTTGAAATTCTGGGTATTAGTCTTACGCCCCTTAACCTCTCAGGTGCGGGTGTAGAGTAATGAACTAAGGATTGAATTTGAAAGTCACATCTAGGCACGAATTTTTAATATTATTTGAAAAACCACCAATAGATATTATGCTGCAATTTAGTTAGTCTTGTCTACTCAGTCTTTCCCAAGTCCTCCCACTCAGAAACTCAATTGATTTAACTTATTATCTACTGCAACAAATACACCATCTCCCTCTACAATTACACTGTCCCTTTGATACAAATTTACTTCCAGAAGAGAAAGAGAGAGTGTGTGTGTGTGTGTGTGTGTGTGTGTGTGTGTGTGTGTGTGTGTGTGTGTGTGTGAGAGAGAGAGAGAGAGAGAGAGAGAGAGAGAGAGGAGTGACAGCAACTATCTACATCCATTAATGTGGTCGACATACACATTTAGTTTCACAGGTTCACTTCCATAAACATCACACCCCACTCACTGGATTAGTTATGGTCAGTCCATATATTAATAACATAGTTATGCCTCATTTACCAGGTATAAACATACTACACCTTCTAATTATATTATAATAGTCACTGCAGTATAATGCAACCAACCTACAACAGTCTCATTCAAAGTTAAATAGCAAAGATTGTTAATTGTCCTTCTGCACTGTCTGTCTTCCTATTCGCAACAGTACATCACTGCACTGTTACCTTATTGCTATTTTGACTGAGACAGGTTCCAAGCTCGAAATCTGGGAACAGCCTGTCTTAAAATGGCTTCAGGCCCAGTGCTTATACAGCTTTGCAAATATGGCTACTATAGTTTCACACTGTTAAATGCGTAATTTCAATAATTTACAGTTACAATTTTACATCTCAAATTAATTGAACAGTGCAGAAAAATTGATTTTTGTTTGAACTTCATGTTACAATAAGAATTTCGACTGAAATAAGCCTTCTTGCTGACAAAAACTGCAAAAATAGCTAAATAAATAACACCATACATGAAATTATTAATTACCCAAAAACTAATTAAGTGCTCATGTTCCTACAATGTTTTGGAAATTAGCTGCATGAGTATGTTAAAGATTTCTATGGGTTATTTTCCTAACTTTATCAGTAATATAGTAATTACATCTGTTTACATGTCAACATTGTGACTGGAATAGGAAATAACTAATGTTAGTTAACTGAACTGAGCTTTAGCAAAACTAATTACTTGAAAGGGTTCAAATTAATTACGAAATTATTCTGACTAATGTAATTTAGCAAATTTGGGCCTGGTATTACACTAGGAATATTAAATGACAGTTTTATCTTATGGCACATGTCACTATCACTAATGATAATTAAGAAAGCAAAGAAAAAAATCATTTAAGGGGGCAAATAACAAAACAAAATGGGAATGGGTTTCAGCTTGTTTTGCTACAAACCTAATAAGTGGTTGTGGACTGTTTGTGACAAATTATTTACCAAATTGAGATGATGCCTGCCTCAACACCATTACAAAAAGCCACAAGGTGTTTCAGATCCTTAAACAAAAATTTGATGAAGTATTCCCACTGAAACATAAAAAATATACTATAGAGAATTAAAAAGGGATGTGAAAAATACTTAATGAAAAGTCGTTGTACACTTCTAGAATAGCAAACAAATAATGTATTGTTCAGATACTGAATGACCAAGTAAAGGACTTTGGATCGGATTGTTTGGGAGAGGAGACCAGACAGCGAGGTCATCGGTCTCATCGGATTAGGGAAGGATGGGGAAGGAAGCCGGCCATGCCCTTTCAAAGGAACCATCCCGGCATTTGCCTGGAGCAATTCAGGGAAATCACAGAAAACCTAAATCAGGATGGCCGGATGAAGACTGGAGCCCCACATTCCTGGGTACAAGACCAGCCTGTCTGAAACAGTGCCCCCCCCCCCCCCCCCCCACTTGGTTTATTCCTATTGTGCAATACTGTTTTAGAAAGAAGTTACAGACAGATCCTGCAAGTTCAGTGGAGCCTAGATAACATTACGGCATGTAAAATTGGAAGGGGGTTCATCCAAATGCATCGTAAAGATGTACAAGTCATCAGCGAGCCAAGATATTTATAGCATACCCTGTACTTGGCTATAAAGGATAACTGACGAGACTACTCATCCCCTAACTGGACTAATTAATAAATTCTCAGACTTCCTAAAAATGGTATGCACAGTACAAGTTTACAATAAAGAGGCCCCAGTGAAGTCTCAAACTGCATGCCCATCTCCATATCACCAGTGCTGGCTAAGATGATGAAATTTAAAATGGAATGCCAAATTTTAACTCCTGAAGACAGTAATCTTGTCTATGATGCACGGCATAGATTTCAGAAGGGCAACTTTTAATCTAGCTACAAAGATAAGTCAACCTTTTGAAAAAGAGTCTGTGGCACTGATAATCTGTAGACTTAGTAAGGCTTTTTCTTTCATCCGACGTAAGACACTGCTTACTAATTGTAAGTAAAAAACTACAGAACTGGGGCAGCTGCCATGGCAAACCTTGAATCGTATATAACTAACAGACATCAACTCCTGGTGCAAGTGCCCTGGCAACCCTTGGATCATATCTTACAGATATCAATTCCTATCAGTCAGATGTGCAATTTCATGTGAAGAGATGTTGTAACACTATGCCACAAGTATCCGTATCAGGACCTCTGCTGGTACTGATTTTTGTTAATGATCTACACGACACAACATTGTTTGCTGGTAGAAAGAGTAATGCAATTACCATAAAACAAGCAAATGGTTTGTTTGATGAGGCCAAGAGGTGATTTAACACAAATACAATGAAAATAAATGAAAAAAAAACATATGGGATGATATGTTGCCTCAGTGACACTAGAGCTCTGGGAAATGTTGGAGATTTTAAACTTCTGGGTTTCTACGTCAACAGCAAATTGCGAAGAGGAACAGTACAATCATGTGTGTCAGGCTTTCACGAGTCCTCTGCCTCCTGAGGAAACTAACAGCATTGTAACAGAAAAGTACAGGTACCTATTAACAATCTAATAAAACTTATTTCATAGCCACATCAGCTGTGGTCTACTGCTATGGGGTCACTCTGGAGGAAGCAGGAGTACTATAGTCAATGTAGTGTTACTTTAGCAAAAACTGGACCACTGTAAACCCATCTTTGCTAAGCTGGGACATATGACTGTTTATAACCAAAATGTGCTCAGCTGTCTCATTTGTGTATGCTGAATCATAACAAATACCAGTACAGCAAGAAACATCAAAGACACCACACAACACCTCGAATCAGGACAGACTATTAGACCAAGGATGTCAATGACCAAGACAAGGAAGTTTCAGTGTCCATGAAAAATATTGAGTGTATTACCAAACAGCATTCAGTCCATACTAATGGAGCTGTTTAATATAAAAATGTAGTCTTACCTACAAGAACATCTGTTATATTCTGTCAGTGAATTCTTTTCTAGTGATAGAACAATGTCTACCTAACTTGTTAAATTAGCAATGACACCTGTCTTATATATTTAATGTTATTATAATATCCACTTCACTATTTTATTATTACTGCTGATTAGTATATTTATGACAGGATCAGAATCTTCGCATGATTGCTGCATACATGTAGTAGGGCCTTCACGCTCCTGGGAGATAATCTATAGATGTAAATGTAATAGCTAAGAATTAAATAACATTGTGTGCATTACATCCAACAAAATTAAAAATTATTGAAGAACTATGTAGCCAACATTACATCTGGTGACAGGGAACCGAAGTCATGTAAATTCACGAAACTACGATGCCAAATATACAAGAATTAGTTGACCAACAAAGTTGTTTATCTCAAAAATCAAATGTAGTTCAAAGCTGAATTACCATACATACTGTATTACAGTACCATAATCACTAACTTCAGTATGCACAAAGCAGAAAGATAGAGCATTCAGACGACGACATAGTCAATTACATTTTTTTGGGAAATATTCTTCAAATTTAGTTTCTTTATTAGGTAGTTCTTATAAAATTGTCTGAGGACATACGTTCTTATAAAGTGATTGTTCTTGTAATTATGAGTAGCCTATTGAGCAATGTGCATTTAGAATAATACAGACGAGTATTACATTTGCTTTACCATTACTACGAAGTTTTTGTCAGTCGCCAGCCATGGCTGGATAGATTGCATCATAAATTACAAAATTGTTATGTACAAATGGTATGTAACAGTTCAAATTTTTTTAACATGTTTAGCATTTTACTGTATATACATTTAATCTGCTGTTGACACTTGAGTTATCTGAAAGATTCACTAGTTTTGGAGAAAGTTCAGTAGATCCATCCACTTTCTTCACAGTAAAAAAGTTCCTGGAAGGGGTAGATCCGACACAGTTTTTAAGTCTCTTTAAATAATGTTTTTGAATCTCTCCAGTGGCACAAACTGCATTTCTGTGAGTAGTGATCTGCAGATTTTTGGAGCAATGTTCAGAAAGATATTTCTTGTTTTGGACTGTTGACAGGTTGGTACGTTTCTGCTCTCTTAGTTGCAGGTTTGAAGTCATTTCTGTCGTGCCTCTTGCTGAAGGAATCTTCATTTTACTTAACGTGAAGTGCGTCCAAAAATGCATAACGATTATAAACTGTCATATTTCCAATGTGCAGTGCGGTCTTGCCAAGTGACTTTGGTATCCGGCAAGAACCCCAAAAGTTTCACAACCCCTACGCAGTTCAGGTATCCTTTGTCACTGAGGCTACATATCAGTTTTTGCGTTTTTTTTCTTCAGTTTCATTTTGTTTATAACAAACCATTCTTTTGTCGCATCAAGCAAGGCATCTGATTCTTCTTGAGCCTTGCTCGCATTAATGCCTTCTGAGTACACAGTTGTGTCATCCGCAAATTACAGTTGCTTCCTAACTTGACTTACTAATTCAGTACCACACAATACAGTTACTGCAATATACAGTCTTTGTTTACATTAGTGCCTACTTTTACTTTTGTTTTTTTTTCCTTTCTTGATATATTATTCTTACTTTTTATTAGACCATCAACAGATGCAGGCTGCCTCTCTCACGTTGCTGAACCAATTTTTTGTTGCTTTTCTGCTATTGTACTCTTTTCCGAAGCTCTACTGCAGTTTCACTACGGTACAACAATGTGCAATCTTTCGCAATAGAGCAGATGTATGGCGCATGAAATTCGTATTGGAGAAAAAACAGTCACTCTCAGATGGCTTACAGTAGAAATACGTTATCGCTACTTTGTTTGGGTGTACAGTTCATTCCTTAGTGAGTAAGTAAATTTGTTATCACAATCGTTTATTTCCCAAGATAGTAAATACGAGTGGAATCAATTTTTTTCAGGACAGAAAATTATGAGACTGGCAGTGAGACTCAAATAAAAAATATTGTATTTCCACTTCTATTTCAAAACGCAGATTAAACTAACTGCGTGTGGACTGAAATTTTTACATTATACTTCCAACTGAAATTGTCCTGCAGTCCATACAAGACTCGTGTTTGCAGTTGTTATTCTCCCAGGCGTTCAGCTTCTCCCATTTTTTAACAGATGGCGCGTCGAGTCACATGCGACTAGGCCAAGACAGAAACGTTACAGGCGCGACCGATAGATGGCATTACAAGCGTTACAGCACGTCGGATGAGCGCTACACACAGAGGTGAATCAGACAACAGATCCATGCGCAGCCAGGGAGTTGCGAAGTGTCATCCGCTCAGTGTGTGTCAGTACTTTGAAATAAATCACTAAAACTGATATCTGCATCGATTTTGGTATCATATGTCATTTAAGAATTTTGTGCTGTTATTCTAAGGTCACAGATGATTCCAGTTTTCAAGCGCGTACACTAATCTGTTTCTTTTTTAGCAATCAACGTGTTTTCCGTTCTTTATTTTGGAAAGAATTTTAGCGAAAGAAACATTTTATATGGAATGTGTTACTACTTATGGGGGTTGGGAGTCAAACAGTACCGAAAATATTTCCCGACAGCGAAGGTTGGATCAAAGCTAGCCTTGTCTGCTTTTGGAAAGGTGTTGAGAAAGAGAGATAAGACATTTGCGCTAAGTGACTAATAAGGCGTAATCTGGTTGACACTCGTACTTTAAACTGCAGATTGCACAGAGGTATATGTCGCTTGTCAGCCAAGTGGCTGAACTCCTAAGTCGTGCTCTATTTTGGAAAGTCAACTCTTTTCGCAGGAGTAAAATTTGGAGCTGAGTTTTGACGTAGAGAACAATGCTTTTGGCAAGATAGTCGTATTCTGACTTTGCCATATTTATCCCTTTCAAGACCCGTGGGATAAATTAACCTAACACGCTGCTACGTGGCGCCGCTTCCGTCATAAAGAGTGCAGTGCGTAATGAAAATAACCAGAAAACAAGCTCACAACAAGCGAGTAGCCAGCAGATGTCGTCAACTACTGAATGTCTCATGAGTTCAGAGACACTGCCCAACCGCAGTGATACACGACTAACACGCAAGAATGAGTGTTACGCGGAAGTCTAAAACGATGAAACGAAGCCCATCAGATGAAGATGTTGAAGTTGCGCGGTTGTTCCCGGAGTATAAATCCATCGATGACAATCTCTAATTTGCGTTTCCGACGTTGCAATAACATAAAAAGTATAGCTCAAATTTAGTTCCAAGCTGCGCACTTGTGAAAAACAGACAAAACATGACAAAAGTAATCTGGATTCTTCCGCGTATGCTTTTTATTGCAACGAGTGATACTACGGCCAATCTTAATCAAATTAGCTGACGAGAACTCCTAACTATTTGCATCAGACCTCCAAGTTTGCTACTCAAAAATGAAAATATTACATATTATTATTAAGTTATATATATCATAAAAATATCATTAAATATTATATGTAAACTGTTTTTCGTATTTACTGCCGCTTAGCGCGAATCATTGAGTCAAATAACAGCTTGTTTCCATGTTCAAGTGATTGATTATACGACTCACACTACAAACGAGAAAAACTTCCTTCGCTTCGCCTTTCTTGTTAGTGGACTAGTTGTAATCTCATGGTCAGGATTCACGCTAGGATTTCAAACGCGAAAGCAATGAAGAGGACACGAGCAGGAGGAAGAAGGGCACGAACTGTTGTTGGAACCCATATACCTATTTTTTATAATTTTCTTTATTTTTTTAAAAATATAACATACACCAAAGATCGCAGAGAGCAAATTAGAGATTTCTTTAAACTTAAAAAAAGAAGAAATGTTTATTGAGTTTCGTACTGTAATAAGGACGAAGGGCGTTCTGAACGTAAAGTACGTTCGTTTTTACAGACATTTTAATTCAAGATAATGAAAGAAATCTTATAACGTGTTTTGATATACACTGAAGCGCCAAAGAAACTGGTATAGTCATGTGCATTCAAATAAAGAGATATGTAAATGACAGAATACACTACTGCGGTCGGCAACGCCTGTCTATGACAACTAATGACTGGCGCAGGTGTTAGATCGGTTACTGGCGGATTATCAAGATTTAAGTGAGGTTGAACGTGGTCTTAGTCGGCGCACGAATGATGGGACACAGCATCTCCGAGGTAGCGATGAATGGCGGACTTTCCCGTACGACCACTTCACGAGTGTACCGTGAATATCAGGAATCCGGTAAAACATCAAATCTCTGACATCGCTGTGGCCGGAACAAGATCCTGGAAGACGGGTCCAATGACGACTGATGAGAATCGTTCAACGTGACAGAAGTGCAACCCTTCCGCAAATTGCTGCAGATTTCAGTGCTGGGCCATCAGCAAGTGTCAGCGTGCGAACCATTCAACGAAACATCACCGCTCTAGGGTTTCGAAGCCTAAGGCCCACTCGTGTACTCTTAATGACTGCACGACACAAAGCTTTACACCTCGCATGGGCCCGTCAACACCGACATTGATGACTGGAAACATGTTGCCTGGTCGGACGCGTCTCGTTTCAAACTGTATCGAGCGGTTGGACGTGTAGGGATATGGAGACAACCTCATGAATCTATGGACCGTGCATGTCATCAGGGGATTGTTCAAGCTGGTGGAGGCTCTGTAATGGTGTGGGGCGTGTGCAGTTGGAGTGATATACATAAGAACCCTGTCTGATCATCTGAATCCATTCGTGTCCACTGTCCATTCCGACGGACTTGGGCAATTCCAGCAGGACAGTGCGACACCACACACGTCCAGAATTGCTACAGGGTGGCTCCAGGAACACTCTTCTGAGGTTAAACACTTCCACTGGCCACCAGACTCCCCACACATGAACATCATTGAGCATATCTGGGACGCCTTGCAACGTGCTGTTCAGAAGAGATCTCCACCGCATCGTACTCTTACGGATTTATGGACAGTCCTGCAGGATTCACGGTGTTAGTTCCCTCCAGGTCAGTGTTCAAATGGTTCAAATGGCTCTGAACACTATGGGACTTAACTTCTGAGGTCATCAGTCCCTTGCTCTTCAGTGATTTATCGATTTTTTATATGTAGTCGCTGTTCAAAATGAAACATCTGTGATAGAGCTGCACAATGTTCCCAATGTGTTCTGCATGTTCAGTTGCTGCTAGGTTGTTGAACCAGTTATTAACGTTCTCTTTCAGTTCGTTGTCCTTTCCATAGTACTTTCCGCCCAAGAAATCTTCCAGTTAGGGAAAAAGATGGTGATCACTCGGGGTAAAGTCCGTGCTATAAGAAGGATGTTTGAAAATTTCCCACTTAAACCACCGAAGCAAGAAAACCTTCGTCAGCGCAGCACAATGCTGGCGTGAGTAACTGTGTACAAGCACAATGCCACTGACTCACCAATGCGCACCGTTGTTTTGGACGGCGCTGCGTAGTCGGGGGAGGGTCTGACAGTAGACCGATGCATTTATGATGTCTCCTGTGCATGCACATAAAGTCGATGAGTAGGACACCCTTTCGATCTCTAAAGACCGTGACCAAAACCCTTCTGGTCCTAAGAATTTTTCGTCTGTTGGGAATCCTGAATCATGCTATTCCATTGGCTGTCGCTTTGTTTCTGGACTTTTATGCTATGCCCAGGTATCGCCACCAGTAACAATGTGGTTCTACTCTGGAGAGCCAAAGAAACTGATACACCTGCCTAATATCGTTCAAACTCACTTAAATCTTGATAATATGCCATTGCAGCAGCAGTAACCGATCTAACAACTGCGCTAGACCCTCGTCTTAAATAGGCGTTGCCGACCACAGCACCGTATTCTGACTGTTTACATATCTTCGTAATTGAATACGCATGTCTATACCAGTTTCTTTGGCGTTTGTGTAAAACTCTAAGCCATCCTTGTAGCGCGGGATGAAAGTCAATGTAGCTTACATCTGACGTTTCCTGTCATCTGTCAAATGTTGAGGAACCCACCTGACACACACTTTTCTGTAGCCCAAATCGCCGCTAACAAATTGATAAAGAACTGATCGTGAAATTTGAACAAAGCAAAGCTCAGTCCATCAGATTATCAAGTGCGTCAGTTACAACTAAAGGTGGGCCTGATCTTTCTTTGTCAACAATATTCGTACTCCCGCCATTAAAAATGCTGAACCATTTTTGTACTGCAGTTTCATTCATTTTCTCTCTCTCCCTTTCCTTGTGCCTTTGTCCCGCACTGTCGCAGGGTCGGCATGGTTATGGATGGATTTGGCAAGGTTAATTTACAGGATGACCGATGAAGAGGACAACACAACACCCAGTCCCTGAGGGGAGAAAAACCCCTACCCAGCCGGGAATCGAACCCGAGCCCCTTTGCGCGGTATTCCGTCGCGCTGACCACTCAGCTATCGGGGCGGACTGCAGCTTCATTCATTATATTTCCATAAAATTCGGTTATCTCTCTGTAAATTTCAATATGGCGAATTTTTTGGCACGCATAAGACTGTATTACACTACGAACCTCACACTTGGCGAGGTTGTTAGTTTTATCACACGTTTCTAAATCATACAAATAAAAAATAACCGGCGGCTTTGCTCGCTGTTGACAAGCGTCATACTTGCGCCGGCGATTAGGAAGGTCTGTCTTGGTGGCTGGTAGGGGCGTGGCTGCGCGGGGAGGCGGGGGGGGGGGGGGGGGGCGGGAATTTTCAATAGGGCGTACTAACGAACAGGAAACATCAGATAAAAAGTGTGTCTTCTACTTTTTAGGATTCTTATGGGAGACTTTCAGGCAGAGAAAAAACTCATTATGAATATTTGCAAACGAGTAGGAGCCTTTACTTTCTCTATAAGAACAACCGACGTCTTATGGAAGATAGAAATAAATGAATCAAGGTATTTCCACATATTTTAATTAACTGGTGTTCTACAGGGTAATATTTCGGGATAGTTCTTCAGTCGAACAAACAATCAGAATTGTTTTAAAGGAAATAAATAGCTGGGTTCAAGGACGAAAAACCCATTACACAATTGAATTAAACTCCTGCCTAGTAATGGTTCTGTCAACAGTTGCAGTTATTTATTAGGCGGCTAGTTTCTAGCACTTACAAGTTCATTTTCAAGCCTGACCCACTGAGGCTCCACAAACAGTACGTAGTTGTAAATACAATAGTAGTATTACAATAAAAAGTTCAGTAACAGAAATTAATTATTTCATTACAAACATACCTGCACTGACAGTGCCTGATCTTAATAACATGAAAGGTTTGTCTTGTGATGAATATACACTCCTGGAAATTGAAATAAGAACACAGTGAATTCATTGTCCCAGGAAGGGGAAACTTTATTGACACATTCCTGGGGTCAGATACATCACATGATCACACTGACAGAACCACAGGCACATAGACACAGGCAACAGAGCATGCACAATGTCGGCACTAGTACAGTGTATATCCACCTTTCGCAGCAATGCAGGCTGCTATTCTCCCATGGACACGATCGTAGAGATGCTGGATGTAGTCATGTGGAACGGCTTGCCATGCCATTTCCACCTGGCGCCTCAGTTGGACCAGCGTTCGTGCTGGACGTGAAGACCGCGTGAGACGACGCTTCATCCAGTCCCAAACATGCTCATGGGGGACAGATCCGGAGATCTTGCTGGCCAGGGTAGTTGACTTACACCTTCTAGAGCACGTTGGGTGGCACGGGATACATGCGGACGTGCATTGTCCTGTTGGAACAGCAAGTTCCCTTGCCGGTCTAGGAATGGTAGAACGATGGGTTCGATGACGGTTTGGATGTACCGTGCACTATTCAGTGTCCCCTCGACGATCACCAGTGGTGTACGGCCAGTGTAGGAGATCGCTCCCCACACCATGATGCCGGGTGTTGGCCCTGTGTGCCTCGGTCGTATGCAGTCCTGATTGTGGCGCTCACCTGCACGGCGCCAAACACGCATACGACCATCATTGGCACCAAGGCAGAAGCGACTCTCATCGCTGAAGACGACACGTCTCCACTCGTCCCTCCATTCACGCCTGTCGCGACACCACTGGAGGCGGGCTGCACGATGTTGGGGCGTGAGCGGAAGACGGCCTAACGGTGTGCGGGACCGTAGCCCAGCTTCATGGAGACGGTTGCGAATGGTCCTCGCCGATACCCCAGGAGCAACAGTGTCCCTAATTTGCTGGGAAGTGGCGGTGCGGTCCCCTACGGCACTGCGTAGGATCCTACGGTCTGGGCGTGCATCCGTGCGTCGCTGCGGTCCGGTCCCAGGTCGACGGGCACGTGCACCTTCCGCCGACCACTGGCGACAACATCGATGTACTGTGGAGACCTCACGCCCCACGTGTTGAGCAATTCGGCGGTACGTCCACCCGGCCTCCCGCATGCCCACTATACGCCCTCGCTCAAAGTCCGTCAACTGCACATACGGTTCACGTCCACGCTGTCGCGGCATGCTACCAGTGTTAAAGACTGCGATGGAGCTCCGTATGCCACGGCAAACTGGCTGACACTGACGGCGGCGGTGCACAAATGCTGCGCAGCTAGCGCCATTCGACGGCCAACACCGCGGTTCCTGGTGTGTCCGCTGTGCCGTGCATGTGATCATTGCTTGTACAGCCCTATCGCAGTGTCCGGAGCAAGTATGGTGGGTCTGACACACCGGTGTCAATGTGTTCTTTTTTCCATTTCCAGGAATGTATGTCACACTAGTATTTGTATTTGTGTAATACCTGTACATTTTTTGTTATCATTCACTCTATTGATGTCAGACTTAGACGGATCCCCATTTTAAAACGCGACACGCCTATTGGTTGCGGACGTGCACTTGAACGTTAGTCGCGACGCTGGCGGCATCGAAATTTCCTGATGCTGTTGGTTATGTTGACCTCCAGTTTGATTTGGACTTGGTAATAGGCATGTGTGGACTGTGGCGCCCATCCTACTAACATTTATAGAGCATGTGTTGCCACTCACGTTTGTTATTAAGATCAGGTACTGTCAGCGCAGGATGTTTGTATCCAAATAACTAATTTCTGTTACATTTGAACCTTTTATTGTAATGCCACTTTTGTATTCACAACTAGGTTCTGTTTTTGGAGCCTCAGTGAGCCAGGATTGAAAATGGACTTGTAAGTGTTAGAAACTTGTCGCCTAATAAATGACTGCAACTGTTGATAGAACCATTAATAAACGCTTTAAGGATGACTGTAACTGTTGATAGAACCATTAATAAACGCTTTAAGGAATTTAAATAAAGTTGCTGTCCCCTGTCAACGAAATGTTGAAACTGAAGAACTGAATGAAACATCTACGGATGCTATCCAGTGGTTTTATTCTCCTCAATAAAGCGTTCCAGTTTGAGAGCTAAAGTGAGGTAAACGTGATACCGAAATGATAAATAGTGTGCATTTTCCCACAGTCCGTCTAATGTTCGGCCAGAAAAGAGTGAAGTACAAAGCTTGAGAAGAACTCTTTGATAACTTTCCTTTTGCGCAAATCGAGCAGGGTGGCCCAGTGCACCCGTATTCTGGAGACCGTGGTTCCAGTCTCTAACCCATCCTATAGATTAGGTCTTCAGTGTCCACACATACAGCGTGTAATGCCTTTAAGTGCAGATATGTTTATATACGGTACATTAATATGTACACACATCAATGTGTTAGCTGTTTCTTCTCCGCATCGAACAGTCTCCCACAAACACATCACTTACTTTACGACCTGATGTTTTCTGCACAGTGGTAACAGTATCTCTAAGTGGACTATGCGTCATCACAGGCTGACCGTTTTGCATCAACGAGTCCACACTATATTAGACTACTAACGGCATGTATGAGTTCTATGGTAGGTTGTCAGAGGAAACACTGGAATTTGTTGCTTGTCATTGCTATGTACCAGTGTCTGGAATTTGTTGCATGTTACTGCTACGTATCAGTGTCTCACTAGTAAAGGGAAACCTACTAGTGGTTAGCAGAATTCTTATAACTGCAAACTGCATTTGTAGGTTGAGCTGTCTTCAATCCTTGTCACCGTATATTACACTGAATAGCCAAAGAAACTGGTAAACCTGCCTAATATCGTGTAGGGCCCCAGCGAGCACGCAGAACTGCCGCAACACGATCTGGCATGGACTCGGCTAATGTATGAATTAGTGCTGGAGGGAACTGACAGCATGAATCCTGCAGGGCCGTCCATAAATCCGTAAGACTACGAAGGGGTGGATATGTCTTCTGAAGGACGTGTTGCAAGGCATCCCAGATATGCTCAATAATGTTCATGTCTGGCGAGAAGCCATTCTCTAGCAATTCTGGACGTGTGAGTGTCGCATTGTCCTGCTGGAATTGTCCAAGTCCGTCAAATTGCACAATGTACGTGAATGGACGCAGGTGATCAGACAGGATGCGGTGTCACCTGTCAGAGTCACATCAGGGGTCCCATAGCACTCGAACTGTGTATGCCCCACACCATTATACAGCCTCCACCAGCTTAAACAGTACCCTGCTGACACGCAGATTCCATGAATTCATGAGGTTGTCTCCATACCTGTATAGGTCCATCCACTCGATACAATTTGAAACGAGACTTGTCCGACCAGGCAATATGTTTCTAGTCATCAACAGCCCAATGTCGGCGTTGACGGGCCCAGCGAGGCATAAAGCTTTGTGTCGTGCAGTCATCAAGGGTACATGAGTGGGCCTCTCCAAAAGCCCATATCGATGGTGTTTCGCTGAATGGTTCGCAAAATGACATATTTTGATGGCCCGGCATTGAAATCTGCAGCAGTTTGCGGAAGGGTTGCACTTCTGTCACGTTGAACGATTCTCTTCAGTCGTCGTTGGTCCCGTTCTTCAGGATCTTTTTGCGACCGCAGCGATGTCGGAGATTTGATGTTTACCGGATTTCTGATATTCACGGTACCGTCATGAAATGGTCGTATGGGAAAATCCCCACTTCATCACTACCTCGGAGATGCCGTGTCCCATCGCTCGCGCGTAGCTTTGTTTTTACAAAGATAAGAACAGCGGTATGCCTTTTTAAAATGGCACCCTGTTTTTTTTTTAATTAGGTAATTCATTTCCTCTTCGAAAGACCTATTCAAAAATGTATCACAGTGTACCATTCACTGAAACACAGCATTAATTACAGTATTAATTACATAATACAACATTGACTTTGAATCCGAGAGCCGGCCGAAGTGACCGTGCGGTTCTAGGCGCTGCAGTCTGGAACCGCGTGACCGCTACGGTCGCAGGTTCGAATCCTGCCTCGGGCATGGTTGTATGTGATGTCCTTAGGTTAGTTAGGTTTAACTAGTTCTAAGTTCTAGGGGACTAATGACCTCAGAAGTTGAGTCGCATAGTGCTCAGAGCCATTTTTGAGTCCGAGATCACAAACTCGTCCACTTGCTGGAGTTGTCAGAAAACAAATGAAAACCAAGTAAAAACATAACACAAAATTGACTTTGACTCTCCTGTACCATAGCCCAGGAGTAGAACATTCAAAGGTGCTCAAAGTGGTGACCCTAGACACCGATACACTGGTGCACTCGTTGAATGAAAGAATTATTTACTGCTTCCAGTGTTGCCTGCTGAAGAGAATTACAAGCAAGAATGATACGTTCCTGCATGTCCTCTGGAGTTGTTGGAATATCGCGTTAGACAACCTCTTTGATGCATCCCCAAAGAAAAAGGTCCAGAGGACTTAAATCAGGACTGTTCCTCCTCGGCCAATCCATCTGGCAGGATACCTTCGGTTAAGAACACGACGTCCACGTAAGGCATTAGGTGCTGGACATCCATCGTGTTGATGGTTGTTAGGGACACTTCATCCAGAAGAGGAGGAAGAAATCGTCTGAGGGAGTTGGCATACGCTGTCCCGTTTAGACTGCCATCGATCAAATAAGGGCCAATAATTGTAGCACCAAGCATCCCACACGAGACGTTAACTCAACATTCACGCTGGTGTTCCACCTGTCTAAGCCATCGTGGGTTGTCGCTGGACCAATAATGTATGTTCCTTGTATTTACTTGTCCTTTGTTTGAGAAGGAACATTCATCAGTAAATAGAACATTGAGGAAGAAGTTGGGGTTGGCGAGGATTTGCTACCGAATAAAAAAAATACAGGGTGCAATTTAAAAAAGTCTTACCGCTGTTCACATGTCTGTAACAAACAAAGCTACAACGAAGGCAATCATGCTCATTGGTGTCCCCCTGACGGCTAAAGAACATTTGCTTGAAACATTTTGTAATTTGCATCTGGACAAAAAGTTGTTTAGGGTGGTCAAGATAAATGGGACACCCTGTATAGGCGTTTCCGACCGCAGCACCGTATTCTGCCTGTTTAGATATCTCTGTATTTGAATATGCGTGCCTATACCAGTTTGGATATGTCGACGAAAAATTTGTCTATGTACCGGCATATAAAAATATCGGCTGCACATTGTAAATATACTGCCGCTTTTAGCTCTGTATACTTAAGTAGTGATTTATAATGAGATATTCTGTACATCAGCTAGCTAGCAGCCTCCTTATCCACCTCACAGCAAGAATTGAAAGGAAAACGATGCACGTTCACGCTTGGCACTAACCACTTTGCTAACAATGAATGGTAACTGCGTGTAAGTGGCACAACAGAAGGTGCCGATGGGTCCGTCATTTGGTTTCGCCACATATCGGATTTGCCTGGAACACCTCATGGCGGCTTCCTTGTTTTTTCATGTCTGCAAACGCCAGGGATCTAGCAGTTGTAGTGTCAACATTGCGTGGTGAAGCTAAACGTTGCAGTTTCTGTTGGCAGCGCCGAGTGCCGATCGCGTCAGCATATTCCCTCGCAATCCTCCGTCCACCGCAAAAACAAATAGTGTCATTTAGATTATAGTCTTCTGCTTCAGGAACTGTTTTTGAACAATGCCGATGTGAAGGAATTGCTTTAAAAATTGTCTTTTTAACGGAAATGGTGTGCTATTCCTTCACATCGGAAATCTTGTTATTCTATTCACACCGCTATGCCCCCCTCCCCCCGCCCCCCACTCCACCCAGTGCAATGGACTTCTTCTTTGTGGCACCTATACTTGCTTCGCATAGTCAAAGAGGAAGACTGAATTGACGTGGTGGAAGCTAAAAAAGCAGTAAGACTCCTTCACACAGTAAATTTAAAATTGCTTTCTACTACAATTTCAAAAGAAAAGTTTCACATATTTACCGAAAATTTAAAAAAATATATAACATAAAGTAAAAATATCAGCACTCGATATTGCCGTTTCTATATCGGTATTGTGATATATCGATATTATAGTATTTCGGGGAAAAAGTATCCCCGATGTATATCCATATTTGTTGTTGTTGTTGTTGTGGTCTTCAGTCCTGAGACTGGTTTGATGCAGCTCTCCATGCTACTCTATCCTGTGCAAGCTTTTTCATCTCCCAGTACCTACTGCAACCTACATCCTTCTGAATCTGCTTAGTGTATTCACCTCTTGGTCTCCCCCTACGATTTTTACCCTCCACGCTGCCCTCCAATACTAAATTGGTGATCCCTTGATGCCTCAGAACATGTCCTACCAACCGATCCCTTCTTCTGGTCAAGTTGTGCCACAAACTTCTCTTCTCCCCAATCCTATTCAATACTTCCTCATTAGTTATGTGATCTACCCATCTAATCTTCAGCATTCTTCTGTAGCACCACATTTCGAAAGCTTCTATTCTCTTCTTGTCCAAACTATTTATCGTCCATGTTTCACTTCCATACATGGCTACACTCCATACGAATACTTTCAGAAATGACTTCCTGACACTTAAATCAATACTGGATGTTAACAAATTTCTCTTCTTCAGAAACGCTTTCCTTGCCATTGCCAGCCTACATTTTATATCCTCTCTACTTCTACCATCATCAGTTATTTTGCTCCCCAAATAGCAAAACTCCTTTACTACTTTAAGTGCCTCATTTCCTAATCTAATTCCCTCAGCATCACCCGACTTAATTAGACTACATTCCATTATCCTTGTTTTGCTTTTGTTGATGTTCATCTTATATCCTCCTTTCAAGACACTGTCCATTCCATTCAACTGCTCTTCCAAGTCCTTTGCTGTCTCTGACAGAATTACGATGTCATCGGCGAACCTCAAAGTTTTTATTTCTTCTCCATGAATTTTAATACCTACTCCGAATTTTTCTTTTGTTTCCTTTACTGCTTGCTCAATATACAGATTGAACAACATCGGGGAGAGGCTACAACCCTGTCTTACTCCCTTCCCAACCACTGCTTCCCTTTCATGTCCCTCGACTCTTATAACTGCCATCTGGTTTCTGTACAAATTGTAAATAGCCTTTCGCTCCCTGTATTTTACCCCTGCCACCTTTAGAATTTGAAAGAGAGTGTTCCAGTCAACATTGTCAAAAGCTTTCTCTAAGTCTACAAATGCTAGAAACGTAGGTTTGCCTTTCCTTAATCTTTCTTCTAAGATAAGTCGTAAGGTCAGTATTGCCTCACGTGTTCCAGTGTTTCTACGGAATCCAAACTGATCTTCCCCGAGGTCGGCTTCTACTAGTTTTTCCATTCGTCTGTAAAGAATTCGTGTTAGTATTTTGCAGCAGTGGCTTATTAAGCTGATAGTTCGGTAATTTTCACATCTGTCAACACCTGCTTCCTTTGGGACTGGAATTATTATATTCTTCTTGAAGTCTGAGGGTATTTCGCCTGTTTCATACATCTTGCTCACCAGATGGTAGAGTTTTGTCAGGACTGGCTCTCCCACGGCCGTCAGTAGTTCCAATGGAATATTGTCTACTCCGGTGGCCTTGTTTCGACTCAGGTCTTTCAGTGCTCTGTCAAACTCTTCACGCAGTATCGTATCTCCCATTTCATCTTCATCTACATCCTCTTCCATTTCCATAATATTGTCCTCAAGTACATCGCCCTTGTATAGACCCTCTATATACTCCTTCCACCTTTCTGCTTTCCCTTCTTTGCTTAGAACTGGGTTTCCATCTGAGCTCTTGATATTCATACAAGTCGTTCTCTTATCTCCAAAGGTCTCTTTAATTTGCCTGTAGGCGGTATCTATCTTACCCCTAGTGAGATAGGCCTCTACATCCTTACATTTGTCCTCTAGCCATCCCTGCTTAGCCATTTTGCACTTCCTGTCGATCTCATTTTTGAGACGTTTGTATTCCTTTTTGCCTGTTTCACTTACTGCATATTTATATTTTCTCCTTTCATCAATTAAATTCAATATTTCTTCTGTTACCCAAGGATTTCTACTAGCCCTCGTCTTTTTACCTACTTGATCCTCTGCTGCCTTCACTACTTCATCCCTCAAAGCTACCCATTCTTCTTCTACTGTATTTATTTCCCCATTCCTGTCAATTGCTCCCTTATGCTCTCCCTGAATCTCTGTACAACCTCTGGTTCTTTTAGTTTATCCAGGTCCCATCTCCTTAAATTTCCACCTTTTTGCAGTTTCTTCAGTTTTAATCTACAGGTCATAACCAATAGATTGTGGTCAGAGTCCACATCTGCCCCTGGAAATGTCTTACAATTTAAAACCTGGTTCCTAAATCTCTGTCTTACCATTATATAATCTATCTGATACCTTTTAGTATCTCCAGGGTTCTTCCATGTATACAACCTTCTTTCATGATTCTTAAACCAAGTGTTAGTTATGATTATGTTGTACTCTGTGCAAAATTCTACCAGGTGGTTTCCTCTTTCATTTCTGTCCCCCAATCCATATTCACCTACTATGTTTCCTTCTCTCCCTTTTCCTACACTCGAATTCCAGTCACCCATGACTATTAAATTTTCGTCTCCCTTCACAATCTGAATAATTTCTTTTATTTCATCATACATTTCTTCAATTTCTTCGTCATCTGCAGAGCTAGTTGGCATATAAACTTGAACTACTGTAGTAGGTGTGGGCTTCGTATTCATCTTGGCCACAATAATGCGTTCACTATGCTGTTTGTAGTAGCTTACCCGCATTCCTATTTTCCTATTCATTATTAAACCTACTCCTGCATTACCCCTATTTGATTTTGTGTTTATAACCCTGTAGTCACCTGACCAGAAGTCTTGTTCCTCCTGCCACCGAACTTCACTAATTCCCACTATATCTAACTTCAACCTATCCATTTCCCTTTTTAAATTTTCTAACCTACCTGCCCAATTAAGGGATCTGACATTCCACGCTCCGATCCGTAGAACGCCAGTTTTCTTTCTCCTGATAACGACATCCTCTTGAGTAGTCCCCGCCCGGAGATCCGAATGGGGGACTATTTTACCTCCGGAATATTTTACCCAAGAGGACGCCATCATCATGTAATCATACAGTAAGGCTGCATGCCCTCGGGAAAAATTACGGCTGTAGTTTCCCCTTGCTTTCAGCCGTTCGCAGTACCAGCACAGCAAGGCCGTTTTGGTTATTGTTACAAGACCAGATCAGTCAATCATCCAGACTGTTGCCCTTGCAACTACTGAAAAGGCTGCTGCCCCTCTTCAGGAACCACACGTTTGTCTGGCCTCTCAACAGATACCCCTCCGTTGTGGTTGCACCTACGGTACGGCTATCTGTATCGCTGAGGCACGCAAGCCTCCCCACCAACGGCAAGGTCCATGGTTCATATTTATTGACAAAAATATTGATATATCGATATTTTACCAACAGCCCTACTCTGAAGCACTTTTACCTGCCCTGGCACTATACTCTGTTGTCACGTCGTCCACACACTCGCCCACAAACTTCCGATCTTCACGTTCTAAAACGATCCGTGGGCGTCCAACAACTTGTCACTTACTCGTGGTTTCACACTGTCCTTCAGCCACCTTCCATAGAGGCTCGTGACAGTAGCACACGAAGAGCGTACCAACTTCGCTATTTCCGAGATGTTTGTTGCCAGGCGCCGCCCGATAACAATCTGCCCCTTGTCGAAGGCGCTTGCTTCAGAGGATTTTATCATTTGCGACCCAAATCGTCGCTAGAATAACCCCCCATTCCTCTCTGTTCCACTTGTTGAGGGTGTAGAAAAATTACAAATACACTCCTGGAAATGGAAAAAAGAACACATTGACACCGGTGTGTCAGACCCACCATACATGCTCCGGACACTGCGAGAGGGCTGTACAAGCAATGATCACACGCACGGCACAGCGGACACACCAGGAACCGCGGTGTTGGCCGTCGAATGGCGCTAGCTGCGCAGCATTTGTGCACCGCCGCCGTCAGTGTCAGCCAGTTTGCCGTGGCATCGGAGCTCCATCGCAGTCTTTAACACTGGTAGCATGCCGCGACAGGCGACAGCGTGGACGTTAACCGTATGTGCAGTAGACGGACTTTGAGCGAGGGCGTATAGTGGGCATGCGGGAGGCCGGGTGGACGTACCGCCGAATTGCTCAACACGTGGGGCGTGAGGTATCCACAGTACATCGATGTTGTCGCCAGTGGTCGGCGGAAGGTGCACGTGCCCGTCGACCTGGGACCGGACAGAAGCGACGCACGGATGCACGCCAAGACCGTAGGATCCTACGCAGTGCCGTAGGGGACCGCACCGCCACTTCCCAGCAAATTAGGGACACTGTTGCTCCTGGGGTATCGGCGAGGACCATTCGCAACCGTCTCCATGAAGCTGGGCTACGGTCCCGCACACCGTTAGGCCGTCTTCCGCTCACGCCCCAACATCGTGCAGCCCGCCTCCAGTGGTGTCGCGACAGGCGTGAATGGAGGGACGAATGGAGACGTGTCGTCTTCAGCGATGAGAGTCGCTTCTGCCTTGGTGCCAATGATGGTCGTATGCGTGTTTGGCGCCGTGCAGGTGAGCGCCACAATCAGGACTGCATACGACCGAGGCACACAGGGCCAACACCCGGCATCATGGTGTGGGGAGCGATCTCCTACACTGGCCGTACACCACTGGTGATCGTCGAGGGGACACTGAATAGTGCACGGTACATCCAAACCGTCATCGAACCCATCGTTCTACCATTCCTAGACCGGCAAGGGAACTTGCTGTTCCAACAGGATAATGCACGTCCACATGTATCCCGTGCCACCCAACGTGCTCTAGAAGGTGTAAGTCAACTACCCTGGCCAGCAAGATCTCCGGATCTGTCCCCCATTGAGCATGTTTGGGACTGGATGAAGCGTCGTCTCACGCGGTCTGCACGTCCAGCACGAACGCTGGTCCAACTGAGGCGCTAGGTGGAAATGGCATGGCAAGCCGTTCCACAGGACTACATCCAGCATCTCGACGATCGTCTCCATGGGAGAATAGCAGTCTGCATTGCTGCGAAAGGTGAATATACACTGTACTAGTGCCGACATTGTGCATGCTCTGTTGCCTGTGTCTATGTGCCTGTGGTTCTGTCAGTGTGATCATGTGATGTATCTGACCCCAGGAATGTGTCAATAAAGTTTCCCCTTCCTGGGGCAATGAATTCACGGTGTTCTTATTTCAATTTCCAGGAGTGTATAAGTCTATCTTAGTCTACAGCGTGTGTCACAGGTGCACCGTTTCTCCGCGAAGGATCCTTAAACTGTTTGACCATGGACTTCCCTTAGACTGAGGTTGACAATTGTTTTGACTGCTTCATATGCAACACTTGTCACGTTGACACTGGAATCTGGCAGGCAACACAATTGCGTCTTACTTTAGGAAGAATAAGTTTTCATTACCACTCTTGGTGTCCACGTCCCTGGAGAAGCAGTTAAATTATTATTGTTTATGACGTGTCTAAATGACAATTTCTGCTGATGTTTACATATTTTGATGGTTGATTACACTCTAATCGAGGTAGATGACATCGATCTCGTTTTTGGGGAGGCACGATGCAACAGTTGAGCGGTTACCAAATTATGTCGCATTTCAAAGACTCGATAGCTGTTTTCATGAAACAGGATCCCTTGATCAGACTGACGGGAAACGGGTAGCCCTCGTAACGTGCTATCTGTTCAGTTTGAGGAAGCTGGTTACTGCAAAGTGAGGACAACCCGTAGCTACCGAAATGAATACGTCCTGCACAAGATGGGCATGCACCCAATCAATCACCAGAAGGTACAAGACCTAGAATCTGAAGACTCTCCCGAGCGTGTGGAATTCTAACAATGGTATCTACACGGAACTGTAAGCATCCCTGACACCCAGATGCGTGTTTGATCAGTGACGACGCTGCCTTTACAAGAGAAGGGGTATTCAAGAGCCACAGTAGCAGTGTTTGGGAGCTGGAAAATCCTAAGGTAACTCTTGTGTTTTGCGAACAGAGATTTACCATAAATGTGTGGGCTGGTATTATTCACGACCGTCTGATTGAGGTGTATCGTCTGCCCAGTATGCACAGTGGAGGATATTAATGTATCTTTCTGCGTGAAGTACTAGCGGAAATGTTGGAGATATTCGACTACCAGCCAGGCGACGGTTATTGTTCCATCATGACGGCCTCCAACCGCACTTTGCCGTTGATGTCAAGAGAGTATTTGGGCAATGTTTTCCCTAACTGCTGGATTGGGATGGATGTGCCAGTATCAAGGTTACCACGTCCTCACAAGTACACTCCTATGGGTCTGTTTTCGTGGGAGCAGATGAAGCGTTTGGTGCTCGAGACATTGGTGGACACACCAGAA